>NC_141257.1:1675000-1692500 GCF_054856555.1 Leptonotus elevatus | reverse complement strand
TATAATGTTCAACAATATGTTCTGTACATTTGAAGTTAAACGAATAATAACAATTTTAATAAGAAGCTAACAGTGGCTACGTGACAGGAAGTTAAAAGTGCAGCTGGTCGTAGCTGCTGAAAGCGAGCGTTAGCCACCCGTTATCTGCAATTGGGAGCAGTTGGAAGCTAAAAAAGAAGCAGAAAAAGCTCAATAGCAGCTCCTGGCAGCAGCTTACGGAGAATGGAAAATAGAGGATGCTAATTGTGTACAATGGCTAATGGCAGCTGTCATCCTCAACTGCAGTGATTCTTAACCATTGTGCCACGGCGCCATCTAGTGGGCTGCAAAGTCATTTCAATTGAGCTGCTCGTTGTATTGGCATGTATTTTGCAATATTGTCCTCTTTTGTTTCTCAGTTGACATCATGTTGGTCGTCAGTTGTTGACTCTTTGTCCTTGAACCCGTCACCAGTGTGTGGACGGACGGTCTGAACGCGCTCCTCGGCAAGGAGATGACCAGCGACTACACCAAATCCGACATGGACACGCTGCTCTCCATGGAGATGAAGCTCCGCCTACTGGACCTGGAGAACATCCAGATCCCCGAAGCGCCGCCCCCCATTCCCAAAGAGCCTAGCAACTATGACTTTGTTTACGATTGTAACTAGCTTAGCTTAGTTTAGCCCTGCTGTACTCACTGGACCTTTTTTTTTTTTTCCCTGCTTCTTTTTTCTCCTTCCTTTAAAACTGGACGATTTCAAGAACTGTGATAGTTTGTTTTGTTTGTTTGGTCATCCTTGTTGCTATGGAGACCACAAGGAACCAGGAAGTGTTCCCTTGAGAATCAAGAATTTTTATTTTTATGATTTGTCCTCAGGGCTTCTGCGCAGGGAGGGACGGCCATGTTAGTTGTAGTCCACTTGTTTATTTCCTTTCACATGACACGAGTTTCACCATATTCGTGGCAGCTAAATGTTCCCCCCCCCCCCACACCACGAGAAGTACTTAAAAAAAAAAAAAAATAACAAAAAAAACTGCTTGTCTGCTCAAGACTGTTACAACTTTTTTTTTTTGTCACAAAAATCCCTGAACGACTGCTGTACACCACATTCCTGAGCAATATTTACTTGATCAGAGAATATTTCAAATGTGACGTTTATGTGAAGACACGCAACGGGTTTTACATGCTTTGGTGCATGAGAGGAGATTTGTTTGCATTCTGGAACTTTTTGTCCGTTTGACTTGTATGAAAGAATCAGTGACACGGTGAGAAGGATTTCTTCTTTCTTGGTCTCAAGCCGTCCAATCGCAGCAATGGATTTCTGTCACATGTACTGAAAGCTGGTTTTGCTTCCTGATCCTCCCGAACGGTGGTTGTCAAACTTTTGACACCAAGTCGCATCCAAAGAAATTCGAGCAACATTCAAATGCAGTCGTGTTCATGGATGATGAATGACAGACATGCAAAATAACGTGCACTTTTTTGGCTGCGACCAGCAGAGGTGACAAATGTACATGCTAAACCCCTAACCCCTAACCCTAACCCGAACCCGAACACTGTTGGTAACGATCCTAACAATTTAATTAATAAAATTTTTTAATAGAAAATAACTTTGGTTGTGATTGACTTTTATTTTTGTGGCAGGAAAAGAGAAAAGCAACCCTTTTGCAGTCCGGATGACAGGCCAGTAGGCGGCGCTCGTGTGCAAAAGTGGAAGATGGCCGATGACCGCAGGTCTGCAGTTTATAAAGCCAGAGGTGCGCGTTGATTGGATTGTTCGCCATTTACGGCAAGATGGCGGCCGCACTCGTGGCCTTCTGTTAGGTTGGTGAGCGCGCGCACGAGTAAATCTGTAAATGTTGTTGGCGTTTGTTGTCCTTCCTCATGGTGACGTTTGGCTTCTTGCAGGACTCGAGGGACTCCACAGCGGTTGCGGCGCCGTCCTTGCTCTTTGTTTTGGTTCGTTTTTAATGCTGGCCAGCATTTAGTGACTTGTTTTTGGTTGTTTTATTTTTGCTGTCGTAAATGACACACCTGATGGTTTTCTACTTGGGAATTGAACTGTGCGGGTTTTTGTTGTTTGTGTAATAAAGATGGCTGTCTTGAATTCAGCTCCACTGACAGAAGTGAAGATGGATTGGATGCGGGTACATTTGTTTTGATTGGTAGCCCGCAGCTCATTAGGAGACAGGTGTGCGCGGGTCACGAATGGATTCATCAGCACGTGCGGCAAGATGGCGGCCGCACGGGAGTAAAGACGGGACAAAAGTAAGTCCCAAAGTAGACACGAGACACACCAATGAACAAACTTTTTGACTGTCGAGGCGCGTGAAAAAGAGTGCACATGAAAATAACTTAACATTTATTGTTTAATTTTAAAACATCTTTGTTGTTCTTTGCTATATCACCTATTACCTTTTATGGTGGCACAAAAGAACATTACTATATTAATGATGAATAATGTATGTATTTTTGGCATGCGTATATCTGTACTAACATCTTTTGACCAGCAGGGTGCAGTACAGCGCTACACACTTGTTACCACTAATCACTGCCTCTACAACTCTAGTTACAGCAACCCATTTTTTTATATTTTTTTTTGTATTTTGTACATTCTGTACTGCCAGTGCAGTTTAAAAAAAGGACTCCTCGTGTTCGTGGTGGACCTTGACTGGCATGGGTACGTCACATTCTCCCAGTCAGCACAGAGGCAATGCTTGTATGTAGGAGGAGACCTTGAGTTTGTTTTTGTTGATGTTGGGATGCCTGCTTGCACATGCCAAGGTTGTGAGACTCTTGGCATTTACACACTTGCAATGTACAATTCCAAAAGTGTAAACCTGGTTTGGTTCATAAGTTTCACAAGTTAAACATATTTTCTCTATGAGCATTTTTTTTTTTTTTTTTTAACAACTCTCTCTAGTTCCCTGGTCGTCATGGTAATAAAAGCCGGACTCTCTGTTGACCCAGCAGTATTATGGCCTATATGTAAATTCTTCACACCAAGTTTCTCCAGACATGACTTGTGAAAATTTGCCAATTTCAAGCAACTACTGGACTACACAGACTAAGACTATAATATCAAATCCGAAAGTGAGATTTGGTTGATACACAGATTAGCGTTGGCTAACATCTCCACAAGTGGGTGCTCACTATTATTTAAAATTTAATTTAATTTTATTTTATTTTAAATTTAATTTTATTTAATTTAATTTTATTTTAAATTTAATTTTATTTTAAATTTAATTTAATTTAATTTAATTTTATTTTAAATGTAATTTAATTTTATTTTAAATTTAATTTTATTTTATTTTAAATTTAATTTAATTTAATTTAATTTAATTTAATTTTATTTTAAATTTAATTTAATTTAATTTTATTTTAAATTTAATTTAATTTAATTTAATTTTATTTTAAATGTAATTTAATTTTATTTTAAATTTAATTTTATTTTATTTTAAATTTAATTTAATTTTATTTTAATTTTATTTTAAATTTAATTTTATTTTAAATTTAATTTAATTTAATTTAATTTTATTTTAAATGTAATTTTATTTTATTTTAAATATAATTTTATTTTATTTTAAATTTTATTTTATTTTATTTTAAATTTAATTTAATTTTATTTTATTTTAAATTTAATTTTATTTTAAATGTAATTTTATTTTATTTTAAATATAATTTTATTTTATTTTAAATTTAATTTTATTTTATTTTAAATTAAATTTAATTTTATTTTAAATTTAATTTTATTTTATTTTAAATTTAATTTTTATTTTAAATTTAATTTTATTTTATTTTATTTAAAATTTAATTTAATTTAATTTTATTTAAAATTTAATTTTATTTAAAATTTAATTTAATTTTATTTTATTTTAAATTTAATTTAATTTAATTTTTTTTTGAAATAAAATAAAATTAAATTTAAAATAAAATTAAATTTTAAATAAAATAAAATAAAATTAAATTTAAAATAAAATTAAATTTAAAATAAAATTAAAATAAAATAAAATTAAATTTAAAATAAAATTAAATTAAATTTAAAATAAAATTAAATTTAATTTAAAATAAAATTAAATTACATTTAAAATAAAATTAAATTAAATTAAATTAAATTTAAAATAAAATTAAATTAAATTAAATTAAATTTAAAATAAAATTAAATTAAATTAAATTTAAAATAAAATAAAATTAAATTTAAAATAAAATTAAATTAAATTTAAAATAAAAATTAAATTTAAAATAAAATAAAATTAAATTAAATTTAAAATAAAATTAAATTAAATTAAATTAAATTAAATTTAAAATAAAATAAAATTAAATTTAAAATAAAATTAAATTACATTTAAAATAAAATTAAATTAAATTAAATTAAATTTAAAATAAAATTAAATTTAAAATAAAATAAAATTAAATTAAATTAAATTTAAAATAAAATAAAATAAAATAAAATTAAATTTAAAATAAAAATTAAATTTAAAATAAAATAAAAATTAAATTTAAAATAAAATAAAATAAAATTAAATTTAAAATAAAATTAAATTAAATTTAAAATAAAATAAAATTAAATTTAAAATAAAATTAAATTACATTTAAAATAAAATTAAATTAAATTAAATTAAATTTAAAATAAAATTAAATTAAATCAAATTAAATTTAAAATAAAATAAAATTAAATTAAATTTAAAATAAAATAAAATTAAATTTAAAATAAAATTAAATTAAATTTAAAATAAAAATTAAATTTAAAATAAAATAAAATTAAATTAAATTTAAAATAAAATTAAATTAAATTAAATTAAATTAAATTTAAAATAAAATAAAATTAAATTTAAAATAAAATTAAATTACATTTAAAATAAAATTAAATTAAATTAAATTAAATTTAAAATAAAATTAAATTTAAAATAAAATTAAATTAAATTAAATTAAATTAAATTTAAAATAAAATAAAATAAAATAAAATTAAATTTAAAATAAAAATTAAATTTAAAATAAAATAAAAATTAAATTTAAAATTAAAATAAAATAAAATTAAATTTAAAATAAAATTAAATTAAATTTAAAATAAAATAAAATTAAATTTAAAATAAAATTAAATTACATTTAAAATAAAATTAAATTAAATTAAATTAAATTTAAAATAAAATTAAATTTAAAATAAAATTAAATTTAAAATAAAATTAAATTTAATTTAAAATAAAATAAAATTAAATTTAAAATAAAATAAAATTATATTTAAAATAAAATAAAATAAAATTAAATTAAATTAAATTTGAAATAAAATAAAATTAAATTAAAATTAAATTTAAAATAAAATTAAATTTAAAATAAAATTAAATAAAATTAAATTAAAAATAAAATAAAATTAAATTAAATTTAAAATAAAAATAAAAATAAAAATAAAAATAAAAATAAAATAAAATAAAATAAAATAAAAATAAAATAAAATAAAAATAAAATAAAAATAAAATAAAAATAAAATAAAAATAAAAATAAAATAAAAATAAAAATAAAAATAAAAATAAAAATAAAAATAAAAATAAAAATAAAAATAAAAATAAAATTAAAATAAAATAAAAATAAATTAAAAATAAAATAAAAATAAAATAAAATTGCGTTGTTTTAGGAGATTTCTAAGCTTGTCTGTTACCTTTTCTATATAATGTTCAACAATATGTTCTGTACATTTGAAGTTAAACGAATAATAACAATTTTAATAAGAAGCTAACAGTGGCTACGTGACAGGAAGTTAAAAGTGCAGCTGGTCGTAGCTGCTGAAAGCGAGCGTTAGCCACCCGTTATCTGCAATTGGGAGCAGTTGGAAGCTAAAAAAGAAGCAGAAAAAGCTCAATAGCAGCTCCTGGCAGCAGCTTACGGAGAATGGAAAATAGAGGATGCTAATTGTGTACAATGGCTAATGGCAGCTGTCATCCTCAACTGCAGTGATTCTTAACCATTGTGCCACGGCGCCATCTAGTGGGCTGCAAAGTCATTTCAATTGAGCTGCTCGTTGTATTGGCATGTATTTTGCAATATTGTCCTCTTTTGTTTCTCAGTTGACATCATGTTGGTCGTCAGTTGTTGACTCTTTGTCCTTGAACCCGTCACCAGTGTGTGGACGGACGGTCTGAACGCGCTCCTCGGCAAGGAGATGACCAGCGACTACACCAAATCCGACATGGACACGCTGCTCTCCATGGAGATGAAGCTCCGCCTACTGGACCTGGAGAACATCCAGATCCCCGAAGCGCCGCCCCCCATTCCCAAAGAGCCTAGCAACTATGACTTTGTTTACGATTGTAACTAGCTTAGCTTAGTTTAGCCCTGCTGTACTCACTGGACCTTTTTTTTTTTTTCCCTGCTTCTTTTTTCTCCTTCCTTTAAAACTGGACGATTTCAAGAACTGTGATAGTTTGTTTTGTTTGTTTGGTCATCCTTGTTGCTATGGAGACCACAAGGAACCAGGAAGTGTTCCCTTGAGAATCAAGAATTTTTATTTTTATGATTTGTCCTCAGGGCTTCTGCGCAGGGAGGGACGGCCATGTTAGTTGTAGTCCACTTGTTTATTTCCTTTCACATGACACGAGTTTCACCATATTCGTGGCAGCTAAATGTTCCCCCCCCCCCACACCACGAGAAGTACTTAAAAAAAAAAAAAAAAAAAAAAAAAAACTGCTTGTCTGCTCAAGACTGTTACAACTTTTTTTTTTTGTCACAAAAATCCCTGAACGACTGCTGTACACCACATTCCTGAGCAATATTTACTTGATCAGAGAATATTTCAAATGTGACGTTTATGTGAAGACACGCAACGGGTTTTACATGCTTTGGTGCATGAGAGGAGATTTGTTTGCATTCTGGAACTTTTTGTCCGTTTGACTTGTATGAAAGAATCAGTGACACGGTGAGAAGGATTTCTTCTTTCTTGGTCTCAAGCCGTCCAATCGCAGCAATGGATTTCTGTCACATGTACTGAAAGCTGGTTTTGCTTCCTGATCCTCCCGAACGGTGGTTGTCAAACTTTTGACACCAAGTCGCATCCAAAGAAATTCGAGCAACATTCAAATGCAGTCGTGTTCATGGATGATGAATGACAGACATGCAAAATAACGTGCACTTTTTTGGCTGCGACCAGCAGAGGTGACAAATGTACATGCTAAACCCCTAACCCCTAACCCTAACCCGAACCCGAACACTGTTGGTAACGATCCTAACAATTTAATTAATAAAATTTTTTAATAGAAAATAACTTTGGTTGTGATTGACTTTTATTTTTGTGGCAGGAAAAGAGAAAAGCAACCCTTTTGCAGTCCGGATGACAGGCCAGTAGGCGGCGCTCGTGTGCAAAAGTGGAAGATGGCCGATGACCGCAGGTCTGCAGTTTATAAAGCCAGAGGTGCGCGTTGATTGGATTGTTCGCCATTTACGGCAAGATGGCGGCCGCACTCGTGGCCTTCTGTTAGGTTGGTGAGCGCGCGCACGAGTAAATCTGTAAATGTTGTTGGCGTTTGTTGTCCTTCCTCATGGTGACGTTTGGCTTCTTGCAGGACTCGAGGGACTCCACAGCGGTTGCGGCGCCGTCCTTGCTCTTTGTTTTGGTTCGTTTTTAATGCTGGCCAGCATTTAGTGACTTGTTTTTGGTTGTTTTATTTTTGCTGTCGTAAATGACACACCTGATGGTTTTCTACTTGGGAATTGAACTGTGCGGGTTTTTGTTGTTTGTGTAATAAAGATGGCTGTCTTGAATTCAGCTCCACTGACAGAAGTGAAGATGGATTGGATGCGGGTACATTTGTTTTGATTGGTAGCCCGCAGCTCATTAGGAGACAGGTGTGCGCGGGTCACGAATGGATTCATCAGCACGTGCGGCAAGATGGCGGCCGCACGGGAGTAAAGACGGGACAAAAGTAAGTCCCAAAGTAGACACGAGACACACCAATGAACAAACTTTTTGACTGTCGAGGCGCGTGAAAAAGAGTGCACATGAAAATAACTTAACATTTATTGTTTAATTTTAAAACATCTTTGTTGTTCTTTGCTATATCACCTATTACCTTTTATGGTGGCACAAAAGAACATTACTATATTAATGATGAATAATGTATGTATTTTTGGCATGCGTATATCTGTACTAACATCTTTTGACCAGCAGGGTGCAGTACAGCGCTACACACTTGTTACCACTAATCACTGCCTCTACAACTCTAGTTACAGCAACCCATTTTTTTATATTTTTTTTTGTATTTTGTACATTCTGTACTGCCAGTGCAGTTTAAAAAAAGGACTCCTCGTGTTCGTGGTGGACCTTGACTGGCATGGGTACGTCACATTCTCCCAGTCAGCACAGAGGCAATGCTTGTATGTAGGAGGAGACCTTGAGTTTGTTTTTGTTGATGTTGGGATGCCTGCTTGCACATGCCAAGGTTGTGAGACTCTTGGCATTTACACACTTGCAATGTACAATTCCAAAAGTGTAAACCTGGTTTGGTTCATAAGTTTCACAAGTTAAACATATTTTCTCTATGAGCATTTTTTTTTTTTTTTTTTTAACAACTCTCTCTAGTTCCCTGGTCGTCATGGTAATAAAAGCCGGACTCTCTGTTGACCCAGCAGTATTATGGCCTATATGTAAATTCTTCACACCAAGTTTCTCCAGACATGACTTGTGAAAATTTGCCAATTTCAAGCAACTACTGGACTACACAGACTAAGACTATAATATCAAATCCGAAAGTGAGATTTGGTTGATACACAGATTAGCGTTGGCTAACATCTCCACAAGTGGGTGCTCACTATTATTTAAAATTTAATTTAATTTTATTTTATTTTAAATTTAATTTAATTTAATTTAATTTTATTTTAAATTTAATTTTATTTTAAATTTAATTTAATTTAATTTAATTTTATTTTAAATGTAATTTAATTTTATTTTAAATTTAATTTTATTTTATTTTAAATTTAATTTAATTTAATTTAATTTAATTTAATTTTATTTTAAATTTAATTTAATTTAATTTTATTTTAAATTTAATTTAATTTAATTTAATTTTATTTTAAATGTAATTGAATTTTATTTTAAATTTAATTTTATTTTATTTTAAATTTAATTTAATTTAATTTTATTTTAAATGTAATTTTATTTTATTTTAAATATAATTTTATTTTATTTTAAATTTTATTTTATTTTATTTTAAATTTAATTTAATTTTATTTTATTTTAAATTTAATTTAATTTAATTTTATTTTATTTTATTTTAAATATAATTTTATTTTATTTTAAATTTAATTTTATTTTATTTTAAATTAAATTTAATTTTATTTTAAATTTAATTTTATTTTATTTTAAATTTAATTTTTATTTTAAATTTAATTTTATTTTATTTTATTTAAAATTTAATTTAATTTAATTTTATTTAAAATTTAATTTTATTTAAAATTTAATTTAATTTTATTTTATTTTAAATTTAATTTAATTTAATTTTTTTTTGAAATAAAATAAAATTAAATTTAAAATAAAATTAAATTTTAAATAAAATAAAATAAAATTAAATTTAAAATAAAATTAAATTTAAAATAAAATTAAAATAAAATAAAATTAAATTTAAAATAAAATTAAATTAAATTTAAAATAAAATTAAATTTAATTTAAAATAAAATTAAATTACATTTAAAATAAAATTAAATTAAATTAAATTAAATTTAAAATAAAATTAAATAAAATTAAATAAAATTAAATTAAATTTAAAATAAAATTAAATTAAATTAAATTTAAAATAAAATAAAATTAAATTTAAAATAAAATTAAATTAAATTTAAAATAAAAATTAAATTTAAAATAAAATAAAATTAAATTAAATTTAAAATAAAATTAAATTAAATTAAATTAAATTAAATTTAAAATAAAATAAAATTAAATTTAAAATAAAATTAAATTACATTTAAAATAAAATTAAATTAAATTAAATTAAATTTAAAATAAAATTAAATTTAAAATAAAATTAAATTAAATTAAATTAAATTTAAAATAAAATAAAATAAAATAAAATTAAATTTAAAATAAAAATTAAATTTAAAATAAAATAAAAATTAAATTTAAAATAAAATAAAATAAAATTAAATTTAAAATAAAATTAAATTAAATTTAAAATAAAATTAAATTAAATTTAAAATAAAATAAAATTAAATTTAAAATAAAATTAAATTAAATTAAATTAAATTTAAAATAAAATTAAATTTAAAATAAAATTAAATTTAAAATAAAATTAAATTTAATTTAAAATAAAATAAAATTAAATTTAAAATAAAATAAAATTATATTTAAAATAAAATAAAATAAAATTAAATTAAATTAAATTTAAAATAAAATAAAATTAAATTAAAATTAAATTTAAAATAAAATTAAATTTAAAATAAAATTAAATAAAATTAAATTAAAAATAAAATAAAATTAAATTAAATTTAAAATAAAAATAAAAATAAAAATAAAAATAAAAATAAAATAAAATAAAAATAAAATAAAATAAAATAAAATAAAAATAAAATAAAAATAAAATAAAAATAAAATAAAAATAAAATAAAAATAAAAATAAAAATAAAAATAAAAATAAAAATAAAAATAAAAATAAAATTAAAATAAAATAAAAATAAATTAAAAATAAAATAAAAATAAAATAAAATTGCGTTGTTTACGGAGATTTCTAAGCTTGTCTGTTACCTTTTCTATATAATGTTCAACAATATGTTCTGTACATTTGAAGTTAAACGAATAATAACAATTTTAATAAGAAGCTAACAGTGGCTACGTGACAGGAAGTTAAAAGTGCAGCTGGTCGTAGCTGCTGAAAGCGAGCGTTAGCCACCCGTTATCTGCAATTGGGAGCAGTTGGAAGCTAAAAAAGAAGCAGAAAAAGCTCAATAGCAGCTCCTGGCAGCAGCTTACGGAGAATGGAAAATAGAGGATGCTAATTGTGTACAATGGCTAATGGCAGCTGTCATCCTCAACTGCAGTGATTCTTAACCATTGTGCCACGGCGCCATCTAGTGGGCTGCAAAGTCATTTCAATTGAGCTGCTCGTTGTATTGGCATGTATTTTGCAATATTGTCCTCTTTTGTTTCTCAGTTGACATCATGTTGGTCGTCAGTTGTTGACTCTTTGTCCTTGAACCCGTCACCAGTGTGTGGACGGACGGTCTGAACGCGCTCCTCGGCAAGGAGATGACCAGCGACTACACCAAATCCGACATGGACACGCTGCTCTCCATGGAGATGAAGCTCCGCCTACTGGACCTGGAGAACATCCAGATCCCCGAAGCGCCGCCCCCCATTCCCAAAGAGCCTAGCAACTATGACTTTGTTTACGATTGTAACTAGCTTAGCTTAGTTTAGCCCTGCTGTACTCACTGGACCTTTTTTTTTTTTTCCCTGCTTCTTTTTTCTCCTTCCTTTAAAACTGGACGATTTCAAGAACTGTGATAGTTTGTTTTGTTTGTTTGGTCATCCTTGTTGCTATGGAGACCACAAGGAACCAGGAAGTGTTCCCTTGAGAATCAAGAATTTTTATTTTTATGATTTGTCCTCAGGGCTTCTGCGCAGGGAGGGACGGCCATGTTAGTTGTAGTCCACTTGTTTATTTCCTTTCACATGACACGAGTTTCACCATATTCGTGGCAGCTAAATGTTCCCCCCCCCCCACACCACGAGAAGTACTTAAAAAAAAAAAAAAATAACAAAAAAAACTGCTTGTCTGCTCAAGACTGTTACAACTTTTTTTTTTTGTCACAAAAATCCCTGAACGACTGCTGTACACCACATTCCTGAGCAATATTTACTTGATCAGAGAATATTTCAAATGTGACGTTTATGTGAAGACACGCAACGGGTTTTACATGCTTTGGTGCATGAGAGGAGATTTGTTTGCATTCTGGAACTTTTTGTCCGTTTGACTTGTATGAAAGAATCAGTGACACGGTGAGAAGGATTTCTTCTTTCTTGGTCTCAAGCCGTCCAATCGCAGCAATGGATTTCTGTCACATGTACTGAAAGCTGGTTTTGCTTCCTGATCCTCCCGAACGGTGGTTGTCAAACTTTTGACACCAAGTCGCATCCAAAGAAATTCGAGCAACATTCAAATGCAGTCGTGTTCATGGATGATGAATGACAGACATGCAAAATAACGTGCACTTTTTTGGCTGCGACCAGCAGAGGTGACAAATGTACATGCTAAACCCCTAACCCCTAACCCTAACCCGAACCCGAACACTGTTGGTAACGATCCTAACAATTTAATTAATAAAATTTTTTAATAGAAAATAACTTTGGTTGTGATTGACTTTTATTTTTGTGGCAGGAAAAGAGAAAAGCAACCCTTTTGCAGTCCGGATGACAGGCCAGTAGGCGGCGCTCGTGTGCAAAAGTGGAAGATGGCCGATGACCGCAGGTCTGCAGTTTATAAAGCCAGAGGTGCGCGTTGATTGGATTGTTCGCCATTTACGGCAAGATGGCGGCCGCACTCGTGGCCTTCTGTTAGGTTGGTGAGCGCGCGCACGAGTAAATCTGTAAATGTTGTTGGCGTTTGTTGTCCTTCCTCATGGTGACGTTTGGCTTCTTGCAGGACTCGAGGGACTCCACAGCGGTTGCGGCGCCGTCCTTGCTCTTTGTTTTGGTTCGTTTTTAATGCTGGCCAGCATTTAGTGACTTGTTTTTGGTTGTTTTATTTTTGCTGTCGTAAATGACACACCTGATGGTTTTCTACTTGGGAATTGAACTGTGCGGGTTTTTGTTGTTTGTGTAATAAAGATGGCTGTCTTGAATTCAGCTCCACTGACAGAAGTGAAGATGGATTGGATGCGGGTACATTTGTTTTGATTGGTAGCCCGCAGCTCATTAGGAGACAGGTGTGCGCGGGTCACGAATGGATTCATCAGCACGTGCGGCAAGATGGCGGCCGCACGGGAGTAAAGACGGGACAAAAGTAAGTCCCAAAGTAGACACGAGACACACCAATGAACAAACTTTTTGACTGTCGAGGCGCGTGAAAAAGAGTGCACATGAAAATAACTTAACATTTATTGTTTAATTTTAAAACATCTTTGTTGTTCTTTGCTATATCACCTATTACCTTTTATGGTGGCACAAAAGAACATTACTATATTAATGATGAATAATGTATGTATTTTTGGCATGCGTATATCTGTACTAACATCTTTTGACCAGCAGGGTGCAGTACAGCGCTACACACTTGTTACCACTAATCACTGCCTCTACAACTCTAGTTACAGCAACCCATTTTTTTATATTTTTTTTTGTATTTTGTACATTCTGTACTGCCAGTGCAGTTTAAAAAAAGGACTCCTCGTGTTCGTGGTGGACCTTGACTGGCATGGGTACGTCACATTCTCCCAGTCAGCACAGAGGCAATGCTTGTATGTAGGAGGAGACCTTGAGTTTGTTTTTGTTGATGTTGGGATGCCTGCTTGCACATGCCAAGGTTGTGAGACTCTTGGCATTTACACACTTGCAATGTACAATTCCAAAAGTGTAAACCTGGTTTGGTTCATAAGTTTCACAAGTTAAACATATTTTCTCTATGAGCATTTTTTTTTTTTTTTTTTTAACAACTCTCTCTAGTTCCCTGGTCGTCATGGTAATAAAAGCCGGACTCTCTGTTGACCCAGCAGTATTATGGCCTATATGTAAATTCTTCACACCAAGTTTCTCCAGACATGACTTGTGAAAATTTGCCAATTTCAAGCAACTACTGGACTACACAGACTAAGACTATAATATCAAATCCGAAAGTGAGATTTGGTTGATACACAGATTAGCGTTGGCTAACATCTCCACAAGTGGGTGCTCACTATTATTTAAAATTTAATTTAATTTTATTTTATTTTAAATTTAATTTAATTTAATTTAATTTTATTTTAAATTTAATTTTATTTTAAATTTAATTTAATTTAATTTAATTTTATTTTAAATGTAATTTAATTTTATTTTAAATTTAATTTTATTTTATTTTAAATTTAATTTAATTTAATTTAATTTAATTTTATTTTAAATTTAATTTAATTTAATTTTATTTTAAATTTAATTTAATTTAATTTAATTTAATTTTAAATGTAATTTAATTTTATTTTAAATTTAATTTTATTTTATTTTAAATTTAATTTAATTTTATTTTAATTTTATTTTAAATTTAATTTTATTTTAAATTTAATTTAATTTAATTTAATTTTATTTTAAATGTAATTTTATTTTATTTTAAATATAATTTTATTTTATTTTAAATTTTATTTTATTTTATTTTAAATTTAATTTAATTTTATTTTATTTTAAATTTAATTTAATTTAATTTTATTTTATTTTATTTTAAATATAATTTTATTTTATTTTAAATTTAATTTTATTTTATTTTAAATTAAATTTAATTTTATTTTAAATTTAATTTTATTTTATTTTAAATTTAATTTTTATTTTAAATTTAATTTTATTTTATTTTATTTAAAATTTAATTTAATTTAATTTTATTTAAAATTTAATTTTATTTAAAATTTAATTTAATTTTATTTTATTTTAAATTTAATTTAATTTAATTTTTTTTTGAAATAAAATAAAATTAAATTTAAAATAAAATTAAATTTTAAATAAAATAAAATAAAATTAAATTTAAAATAAAATTAAATTTAAAATAAAATTAAAATAAAATAAAATTAAATTTAAAATAAAATTAAATTAAATTTAAAATAAAATTAAATTTAATTTAAAATAAAATTAAATTACATTTAAAATAAAATTAAATTAAATTAAATTAAATTTAAAATAAAATTAAATTAAATTAAATTAAATTTAAAATAAAATAAAATTAAATTAAATTTAAAATAAAATAAAATTAAATTTAAAATAAAATTAAATTAAATTTAAAATAAAAAATAAATTTAAAATAAAATAAAATTAAATTAAATTTAAAATAAAATTAAATTAAATTAAATTAAATTAAATTTAAAATAAAATAAAATTAAATTTAAAATAAAATAAAATTACATTTAAAATAAAATTAAATTACATTTAAAATAAAATTAAATTAAATTAAATTAAATTTAAAATAAAATTAAATTTAAAATAAAATTAAATTAAATTAAATTAAATTTAAAATAAAATAAAAATTAAATTTAAAATAAAATAAAATAAAATTAAATTTAAAATAAAATTAAATTAAATTTAAAATAAAATAAAATTAAATTTAAAATAAAATTAAATTACATTTAAAATAAAATTAAATTAAATTAAATTAAATTTAAAATAAAATTAAATTTAAAATAAAATTAAATTTAAAATAAAATTAAATTTAATTTAAAATAAAATAAAATTAAATTTAAAATAAAATAAAATTATATTTAAAATAAAATAAAATAAAATTAAATTAAATTAAATTTAAAATAAAATAAAATTAAATTAAAATTAAATTTAAAATAAAATTAAATTTAAAATAAAATTAAATAAAATTAAATTAAAAATAAAATAAAATTAAATTAAATTTAAAATAAAAATAAAAATAAAAATAAAAATAAAATAAAATAAAAATAAAATAAAATAAAATAAAATAAAAATAAAATAAAAATAAAATAAAAATAAAATAAAAATAAAATAAAAATAAAAATAAAAATAAAAATAAAAATAAAAATAAAATTAAAATAAAATAAAAATAAATTAAAAATAAAATAAAAATAAAATAAAATTGCGTTGTTTTAGGAGATTTCTAAGCTTGTCTGTTACCTTTTCTATATAATGTTCAACAATATGTTCTGTACATTTGAAGTTAAACGAATAATAACAATTTTAATAAGAAGCTAACAGTGGCTACGTGACAGGAAGTTAAAAGTGCAGCTGGTCGTAGCTGCTGAAAGCGAGCGTTAGCCACCCGTTATCTGCAATTGGGAGCAGTTGGAAGCTAAAAAAGAAGCAGAAAAAGCTCAATAGCAGCTCCTGGCAGCAGCTTACGGAGAATGGAAAATAGAGGATGCTAATTGTGTACAATGGCTAATGGCAGCTGTCATCCTCAACTGCAGTGATTCTTAACCATTGTGCCACGGCGCCATCTAGTGGGCTGCAAAGTCATTTCAATTGAGCTGCTCGTTGTATTGGCATGTATTTTGCAATATTGTCCTCTTTTGTTTCTCAGTTGACATCATGTTGGTCGTCAGTTGTTGACTCTTTGTCCTTGAACCCGTCACCAGTGTGTGGACGGACGGTCTGAACGCGCTCCTCGGCAAGGAGATGACCAGCGACTACACCAAATCCGACATGGACACGCTGCTCTCCATGGAGATGAAGCTCCGCCTACTGGACCTGGAGAACATCCAGATCCCCGAAGCGCCGCCCCCCATTCCCAAAGAGCCTAGCAACTATGACTTTGTTTACGATTGTAACTAGCTTAGCTTAGTTTAGCCCTGCTGTACTCACTGGACCTTTTTTTTTTTTTCCCTGCTTCTTTTTTCTCCTTCCTTTAAAACTGGACGATTTCAAGAACTGTGATAGTTTGTTTTGTTTGTTTGGTCATCCTTGTTGCTATGGAGACCACAAGGAACCAGGAAGTGTTCCCTTGAGAATCAAGAATTTTTATTTTTATGATTTGTCCTCAGGGCTTCTGCGCAGGGAGGGACGGCCATGTTAGTTGTAGTCCACTTGTTTATTTCCTTTCACATGACACGAGTTTCACCATATTCGTGGCAGCTAAATGTTCCCCCCCCCCCCACACCACGAGAAGTACTTAAAAAAAAAAAAAAATAACAAAAAAAACTGCTTGTCTGCTCAAGACTGTTACAACTTTTTTTTTTTGTCACAAAAATCCCTGAACGACTGCTGTACACCACATTCCTGAGCAATATTTACTTGATCAGAGAATATTTCAAATGTGACGTTTATGTGAAGACACGCAACGGGTTTTACATGCTTTGGTGCATGAGAGGAGATTTGTTTGCATTCTGGAACTTTTTGTCCGTTTGACTTGTATGAAAGAATCAGTGACACGGTGAGAAGGATTTCTTCTTTCTTGGTCTCAAGCCGTCCAATCGCAGCAATGGATTTCTGTCACATGTACTGAAAGCTGGTTTTGCTTCCTGATCCTCCCGAACGGTGGTTGTCAAACTTTTGACACCAAGTCGCATCCAAAGAAATTCGAGCAACATTCAAATGCAGTCGTGTTCATGGATGATGAATGACAGACATGCAAAATAACGTGCACTTTTTTGGCTGCGACCAGCAGAGGTGACAAATGTACATGCTAAACCCCTAACCCCTAACCCTAACCCGAACCCGAACACTGTTGGTAACGATCCTAACAATTTAATTAATAAAATTTTTTAATAGAAAATAACTTTGGTTGTGATTGACTTTTATTTTTGTGGCAGGAAAAGAGAAAAGCAACCCTTTTGCAGTCCGGATGACAGGCCAGTAGGCGGCGCTCGTGTGCAAAAGTGGAAGATGGCCGATGACCGCAGGTCTGCAGTTTATAAAGCC
>NC_141257.1:1662500-1665000 GCF_054856555.1 Leptonotus elevatus | reverse complement strand
TTACGGCAAGATGGCGGCCGCACTCGTGGCCTTCTGTTAGGTTGGTGAGCGCGCGCACGAGTAAATCTGTAAATGTTGTTGGCGTTTGTTGTCCTTCCTCATGGTGACGTTTGGCTTCTTGCAGGACTCGAGGGACTCCACAGCGGTTGCGGCGCCGTCCTTGCTCTTTGTTTTGGTTCGTTTTTAATGCTGGCCAGCATTTAGTGACTTGTTTTTGGTTGTTTTATTTTTGCTGTCGTAAATGACACACCTGATGGTTTTCTACTTGGGAATTGAACTGTGCGGGTTTTTGTTGTTTGTGTAATAAAGATGGCTGTCTTGAATTCAGCTCCACTGACAGAAGTGAAGATGGATTGGATGCGGGTACATTTGTTTTGATTGGTAGCCCGCAGCTCATTAGGAGACAGGTGTGCGCGGGTCACGAATGGATTCATCAGCACGTGCGGCAAGATGGCGGCCGCACGGGAGTAAAGACGGGACAAAAGTAAGTCCCAAAGTAGACACGAGACACACCAATGAACAAACTTTTTGACTGTCGAGGCGCGTGAAAAAGAGTGCACATGAAAATAACTTAACATTTATTGTTTAATTTTAAAACATCTTTGTTGTTCTTTGCTATATCACCTATTACCTTTTATGGTGGCACAAAAGAACATTACTATATTAATGATGAATAATGTATGTATTTTTGGCATGCGTATATCTGTACTAACATCTTTTGACCAGCAGGGTGCAGTACAGCGCTACACACTTGTTACCACTAATCACTGCCTCTACAACTCTAGTTACAGCAACCCATTTTTTTATATTTTTTTTTGTATTTTGTACATTCTGTACTGCCAGTGCAGTTTAAAAAAAGGACTCCTCGTGTTCGTGGTGGACCTTGACTGGCATGGGTACGTCACATTCTCCCAGTCAGCACAGAGGCAATGCTTGTATGTAGGAGGAGACCTTGAGTTTGTTTTTGTTGATGTTGGGATGCCTGCTTGCACATGCCAAGGTTGTGAGACTCTTGGCATTTACACACTTGCAATGTACAATTCCAAAAGTGTAAACCTGGTTTGGTTCATAAGTTTCACAAGTTAAACATATTTTCTCTATGAGCATTTTTTTTTTTTTTTTTTAACAACTCTCTCTAGTTCCCTGGTCGTCATGGTAATAAAAGCCGGACTCTCTGTTGACCCAGCAGTATTATGGCCTATATGTAAATTCTTCACACCAAGTTTCTCCAGACATGACTTGTGAAAATTTGCCAATTTCAAGCAACTACTGGACTACACAGACTAAGACTATAATATCAAATCCGAAAGTGAGATTTGGTTGATACACAGATTAGCGTTGGCTAACATCTCCACAAGTGGGTGCTCACTATTATTTAAAATTTAATTTAATTTTATTTTATTTTAAATTTAATTTAATTTAATTTAATTTTATTTTAAATTTAATTTAATTTAATTTAATTTTATTTTAAATGTAATTTAATTTTATTTTAAATTTAATTTTATTTTATTTTAAATTTAATTTAATTTAATTTAATTTAATTTTATTTTAAATTTAATTTAATTTAATTTTATTTTAAATTTAATTTAATTTAATTTAATTTTATTTTAAATGTAATTTAATTTTATTTTAAATTTAATTTTATTTTATTTTAAATTTAATTTAATTTAATTTTATTTTAAATGTAATTTTATTTTATTTTAAATATAATTTTATTTTATTTTAAATTTTATTTTAAATGTAATTTTATTTTATTTTAAATATAATTTTATTTTATTTTAAATATAATTTTATTTTATTTTAAATTTTATTTTATTTTATTTTAAATTTAATTTAATTTTATTTTATTTTAAATTTAATTTAATTTAATTTTATTTTATTTTATTTTAAATATAATTTTATTTTATTTTAAATTTAATTTTTATTTTAAATTTAATTTTATTTTATTTTATTTAAATTAATTTTATTTAAAATTTAATTTTATTTAAAATTTAATTTAATTTTATTTTATTTTAAATTTAATTTAATTTAATTTTTTTTTGAAATAAAATAAAATTAAATTTAAAATAAAATTAAATTTTAAATAAAATAAAATAAAATTAAATTTAAAATAAAATTAAATTTAAAATAAAATTAAAATAAAATAAAATTAAATTTAAAATAAAATTAAATTAAATTTAAAATAAAATTAAATTTAATTTAAAATAAAATTAAATTACATTTAAAATAAAATTAAATTAAATTAAATTAAATTTAAAATAAAATTAAATTAAATTAAATTAAATTTAAAATAAAATTAAATAAAATTAAATTTAAAATAAAATAAAATTAAATTTAAAATAAAATTAAATTAAATTTAAAATAAAAATTAAATTTAAAATAAAATAAAATTAAAATAAAATTAAATTAAATTTAAAATAAAATTAAATTAAATTAAATTAAATTAAATTTAAAATAAAATAAAATTAAATTTAAAATAAAATTAAATTACATTTAAAAT
>NC_141257.1:1657500-1660000 GCF_054856555.1 Leptonotus elevatus | reverse complement strand
TAGCAACTATGACTTTGTTTACGATTGTAACTAGCTTAGCTTAGTTTAGCCCTGCTGTACTCACTGGACCTTTTTTTTTTTTTCCCTGCTTCTTTTTTCTCCTTCCTTTAAAACTGGACGATTTCAAGAACTGTGATAGTTTGTTTTGTTTGTTTGGTCATCCTTGTTGCTATGGAGACCACAAGGAACCAGGAAGTGTTCCCTTGAGAATCAAGAATTTTTATTTTTATGATTTGTCCTCAGGGCTTCTGCGCAGGGAGGGACGGCCATGTTAGTTGTAGTCCACTTGTTTATTTCCTTTCACATGACACGAGTTTCACCATATTCGTGGCAGCTAAATGTTCCCCCCCCCCCACACCACGAGAAGTACTTAAAAAAAAAAAAAAATAACAAAAAAAACTGCTTGTCTGCTCAAGACTGTTACAACTTTTTTTTTTTGTCACAAAAATCCCTGAACGACTGCTGTACACCACATTCCTGAGCAATATTTACTTGATCAGAGAATATTTCAAATGTGACGTTTATGTGAAGACACGCAACGGGTTTTACATGCTTTGGTGCATGAGAGGAGATTTGTTTGCATTCTGGAACTTTTTGTCCGTTTGACTTGTATGAAAGAATCAGTGACACGGTGAGAAGGATTTCTTCTTTCTTGGTCTCAAGCCGTCCAATCGCAGCAATGGATTTCTGTCACATGTACTGAAAGCTGGTTTTGCTTCCTGATCCTCCCGAACGGTGGTTGTCAAACTTTTGACACCAAGTCGCATCCAAAGAAATTCGAGCAACATTCAAATGCAGTCGTGTTCATGGATGATGAATGACAGACATGCAAAATAACGTGCACTTTTTTGGCTGCGACCAGCAGAGGTGACAAATGTACATGCTAAACCCCTAACCCCTAACCCTAACCCGAACCCGAACACTGTTGGTAACGATCCTAACAATTTAATTAATAAAATTTTTTAATAGAAAATAACTTTGGTTGTGATTGACTTTTATTTTTGTGGCAGGAAAAGAGAAAAGCAACCCTTTTGCAGTCCGGATGACAGGCCAGTAGGCGGCGCTCGTGTGCAAAAGTGGAAGATGGCCGATGACCGCAGGTCTGCAGTTTATAAAGCCAGAGGTGCGCGTTGATTGGATTGTTCGCCATTTACGGCAAGATGGCGGCCGCACTCGTGGCCTTCTGTTAGGTTGGTGAGCGCGCGCACGAGTAAATCTGTAAATGTTGTTGGCGTTTGTTGTCCTTCCTCATGGTGACGTTTGGCTTCTTGCAGGACTCGAGGGACTCCACAGCGGTTGCGGCGCCGTCCTTGCTCTTTGTTTTGGTTCGTTTTTAATGCTGGCCAGCATTTAGTGACTTGTTTTTGGTTGTTTTATTTTTGCTGTCGTAAATGACACACCTGATGGTTTTCTACTTGGGAATTGAACTGTGCGGGTTTTTGTTGTTTGTGTAATAAAGATGGCTGTCTTGAATTCAGCTCCACTGACAGAAGTGAAGATGGATTGGATGCGGGTACATTTGTTTTGATTGGTAGCCCGCAGCTCATTAGGAGACAGGTGTGCGCGGGTCACGAATGGATTCATCAGCACGTGCGGCAAGATGGCGGCCGCACGGGAGTAAAGACGGGACAAAAGTAAGTCCCAAAGTAGACACGAGACACACCAATGAACAAACTTTTTGACTGTCGAGGCGCGTGAAAAAGAGTGCACATGAAAATAACTTAACATTTATTGTTTAATTTTAAAACATCTTTGTTGTTCTTTGCTATATCACCTATTACCTTTTATGGTGGCACAAAAGAACATTACTATATTAATGATGAATAATGTATGTATTTTTGGCATGCGTATATCTGTACTAACATCTTTTGACCAGCAGGGTGCAGTACAGCGCTACACACTTGTTACCACTAATCACTGCCTCTACAACTCTAGTTACAGCAACCCATTTTTTTATATTTTTTTTTGTATTTTGTACATTCTGTACTGCCAGTGCAGTTTAAAAAAAGGACTCCTCGTGTTCGTGGTGGACCTTGACTGGCATGGGTACGTCACATTCTCCCAGTCAGCACAGAGGCAATGCTTGTATGTAGGAGGAGACCTTGAGTTTGTTTTTGTTGATGTTGGGATGCCTGCTTGCACATGCCAAGGTTGTGAGACTCTTGGCATTTACACACTTGCAATGTACAATTCCAAAAGTGTAAACCTGGTTTGGTTCATAAGTTTCACAAGTTAAACATATTTTCTCTATGAGCATTTTTTATTTTTTTTTTTTAACAACTCTCTCTAGTTCCCTGGTCGTCATGGTAATAAAAGCCGGACTCTCTGTTGACCCAGCAGTATTATGGCCTATATGTAAATTCTTCACACCAAGTTTCTCCAGACATGACTTGTGAAAATTTGCCAATTTCAAGCAACTACTGGACTACACAGACTAAGACTATAATATCAAATCCGAAAGTGAGATTTGGTTGATACACAGATTAGCGTTGGCTAACAT
>NC_141257.1:1652500-1655000 GCF_054856555.1 Leptonotus elevatus | reverse complement strand
CTACTGGACCTGGAGAACATCCAGATCCCCGAAGCGCCGCCCCCCATTCCCAAAGAGCCTAGCAACTATGACTTTGTTTACGATTGTAACTAGCTTAGCTTAGTTTAGCCCTGCTGTACTCACTGGACCTTTTTTTTTTTTTCCCTGCTTCTTTTTTCTCCTTCCTTTAAAACTGGACGATTTCAAGAACTGTGATAGTTTGTTTTGTTTGTTTGGTCATCCTTGTTGCTATGGAGACCACAAGGAACCAGGAAGTGTTCCCTTGAGAATCAAGAATTTTTATTTTTATGATTTGTCCTCAGGGCTTCTGCGCAGGGAGGGACGGCCATGTTAGTTGTAGTCCACTTGTTTATTTCCTTTCACATGACACGAGTTTCACCATATTCGTGGCAGCTAAATGTTCCCCCCCCCCCCCACACCACGAGAAGTACTTAAAAAAAAAAAAAATAACAAAAAAAACTGCTTGTCTGCTCAAGACTGTTACAACTTTTTTTTTTTGTCACAAAAATCCCTGAACGACTGCTGTACACCACATTCCTGAGCAATATTTACTTGATCAGAGAATATTTCAAATGTGACGTTTATGTGAAGACACGCAACGGGTTTTACATGCTTTGGTGCATGAGAGGAGATTTGTTTGCATTCTGGAACTTTTTGTCCGTTTGACTTGTATGAAAGAATCAGTGACACGGTGAGAAGGATTTCTTCTTTCTTGGTCTCAAGCCGTCCAATCGCAGCAATGGATTTCTGTCACATGTACTGAAAGCTGGTTTTGCTTCCTGATCCTCCCGAACGGTGGTTGTCAAACTTTTGACACCAAGTCGCATCCAAAGAAATTCGAGCAACATTCAAATGCAGTCGTGTTCATGGATGATGAATGACAGACATGCAAAATAACGTGCACTTTTTTGGCTGCGACCAGCAGAGGTGACAAATGTACATGCTAAACCCCTAACCCCTAACCCTAACCCGAACCCGAACACTGTTGGTAACGATCCTAACAATTTAATTAATAAAATTTTTTAATAGAAAATAACTTTGGTTGTGATTGACTTTTATTTTTGTGGCAGGAAAAGAGAAAAGCAACCCTTTTGCAGTCCGGATGACAGGCCAGTAGGCGGCGCTCGTGTGCAAAAGTGGAAGATGGCCGATGACCGCAGGTCTGCAGTTTATAAAGCCAGAGGTGCGCGTTGATTGGATTGTTCGCCATTTACGGCAAGATGGCGGCCGCACTCGTGGCCTTCTGTTAGGTTGGTGAGCGCGCGCACGAGTAAATCTGTAAATGTTGTTGGCGTTTGTTGTCCTTCCTCATGGTGACGTTTGGCTTCTTGCAGGACTCGAGGGACTCCACAGCGGTTGCGGCGCCGTCCTTGCTCTTTGTTTTGGTTCGTTTTTAATGCTGGCCAGCATTTAGTGACTTGTTTTTGGTTGTTTTATTTTTGCTGTCGTAAATGACACACCTGATGGTTTTCTACTTGGGAATTGAACTGTGCGGGTTTTTGTTGTTTGTGTAATAAAGATGGCTGTCTTGAATTCAGCTCCACTGACAGAAGTGAAGATGGATTGGATGCGGGTACATTTGTTTTGATTGGTAGCCCGCAGCTCATTAGGAGACAGGTGTGCGCGGGTCACGAATGGATTCATCAGCACGTGCGGCAAGATGGCGGCCGCACGGGAGTAAAGACGGGACAAAAGTAAGTCCCAAAGTAGACACGAGACACACCAATGAACAAACTTTTTGACTGTCGAGGCGCGTGAAAAAGAGTGCACATGAAAATAACTTAACATTTATTGTTTAATTTTAAAACATCTTTGTTGTTCTTTGCTATATCACCTATTACCTTTTATGGTGGCACAAAAGAACATTACTATATTAATGATGAATAATGTATGTATTTTTGGCATGCGTATATCTGTACTAACATCTTTTGACCAGCAGGGTGCAGTACAGCGCTACACACTTGTTACCACTAATCACTGCCTCTACAACTCTAGTTACAGCAACCCATTTTTTATATATTTTTTTTTGTATTTTGTACATTCTGTACTGCCAGTGCTGTTTAAAAAAAGGACTCCTCGTGTTCGTGGTGGACCTTGACTGGCATGGGTACGTCACATTCTCCCAGTCAGCACAGAGGCAATGCTTGTATGTAGGAGGAGACCTTGAGTTTGTTTTTGTTGATGTTGGGATGCCTGCTTGCACATGCCAAGGTTGTGAGACTCTTGGCATTTACACACTTGCAATGTACAATTCCAAAAGTGTAAACCTGGTTTGGTTCATAAGTTTCACAAGTTAAACATATTTTCTCTATGAGCATTTTTTTTTTTTTTTTTTTAACAACTCTCTCTAGTTCCCTGGTCGTCATGGTAATAAAAGCCGGACTCTCTGTTGACCCAGCAGTATTATGGCCTATATGTAAATTCTTCACACCAAGTTTCTCCAGACATGACTTGTGAAAATTTGCCAATTTCAAGCAACTACTGGACTACACAGACTAAG
>NC_141257.1:1642500-1650000 GCF_054856555.1 Leptonotus elevatus | reverse complement strand
AGCTCCGCCTACTGGACCTGGAGAACATCCAGATCCCCGAAGCGCCGCCCCCCATTCCCAAAGAGCCTAGCAACTATGACTTTGTTTACGATTGTAACTAGCTTAGCTTAGTTTAGCCCTGCTGTACTCACTGGACCTTTTTTTTTTTTTCCCTGCTTCTTTTTTCTCCTTCCTTTAAAACTGGACGATTTCAAGAACTGTGATAGTTTGTTTTGTTTGTTTGGTCATCCTTGTTGCTATGGAGACCACAAGGAACCAGGAAGTGTTCCCTTGAGAATCAAGAATTTTTATTTTTATGATTTGTCCTCAGGGCTTCTGCGCAGGGAGGGACGGCCATGTTAGTTGTAGTCCACTTGTTTATTTCCTTTCACATGACACGAGTTTCACCATATTCGTGGCAGCTAAATGTCCCCCCCCCCCCCCCCCACACCACGAGAAGTACTTAAAAAAAAAAAAAAATAACAAAAAAAACTGCTTGTCTGCTCAAGACTGTTACAACTTTTTTTTTTTGTCACAAAAATCCCTGAACGACTGCTGTACACCACATTCCTGAGCAATATTTACTTGATCAGAGAATATTTCAAATGTGACGTTTATGTGAAGACACGCAACGGGTTTTACATGCTTTGGTGCATGAGAGGAGATTTGTTTGCATTCTGGAACTTTTTGTCCGTTTGACTTGTATGAAAGAATCAGTGACACGGTGAGAAGGATTTCTTCTTTCTTGGTCTCAAGCCGTCCAATCGCAGCAATGGATTTCTGTCACATGTACTGAAAGCTGGTTTTGCTTCCTGATCCTCCCGAACGGTGGTTGTCAAACTTTTGACACCAAGTCGCATCCAAAGAAATTCGAGCAACATTCAAATGCAGTCGTGTTCATGGATGATGAATGACAGACATGCAAAATAACGTGCACTTTTTTGGCTGCGACCAGCAGAGGTGACAAATGTACATGCTAAACCCCTAACCCCTAACCCTAACCCGAACCCGAACACTGTTGGTAACGATCCTAACAATTTAATTAATAAAAATTTTTAATAGAAAATAACTTTGGTTGTGATTGACTTTTATTTTTGTGGCAGGAAAAGAGAAAAGCAACCCTTTTGCAGTCTGGATGACAGGCCAGTAGGCGGCGCTCGTGTGCAAAAGTGGAAGATGGCCGATGACCGCAGGTCTGCAGTTTATAAAGCCAGAGGTGCGCGTTGATTGGATTGTTCGCCATTTACGGCAAGATGGCGGCCGCACTCGTGGCCTTCTGTTAGGTTGGTGAGCGCGCGCACGAGTAAATCTGTAAATGTTGTTGGCGTTTGTTGTCCTTCCTCATGGTGACGTTTGGCTTCTTGCAGGACTCGAGGGACTCCACAGCGGTTGCGGCGCCGTCCTTGCTCTTTGTTTTGGTTCGTTTTTAATGCTGGCCAGCATTTAGTGACTTGTTTTTGGTTGTTTTATTTTTGCTGTCGTAAATGACACACCTGATGGTTTTCTACTTGGGAATTGAACTGTGCGGGTTTTTGTTGTTTGTGTAATAAAGATGGCTGTCTTGAATTCAGCTCCACTGACAGAAGTGAAGATGGATTGGATGCGGGTACATTTGTTTTGATTGGTAGCCCGCAGCTCATTAGGAGACAGGTGTGCGCGGGTCACGAATGGATTCATCAGCACGTGCGGCAAGATGGCGGCCGCACGGGAGTAAAGACGGGACAAAAGTAAGTCCCAAAGTAGACACGAGACACACCAATGAACAAACTTTTTGACTGTCGAGGCGCGTGAAAAAGAGTGCACATGAAAATAACTTAACATTTATTGTTTAATTTTAAAACATCTTTGTTGTTCTTTGCTATATCACCTATTACCTTTTATGGTGGCACAAAAGAACATTACTATATTAATGATGAATAATGTATGTATTTTTGGCATGCGTATATCTGTACTAACATCTTTTGACCAGCAGGGTGCAGTACAGCGCTACACACTTGTTACCACTAATCACTGCCTCTACAACTCTAGTTACAGCAACCCATTTTTTTATATTTTTTTTTGTATTTTGTACATTCTGTACTGCCAGTGCAGTTTAAAAAAAGGACTCCTCGTGTTCGTGGTGGACCTTGACTGGCATGGGTACGTCACATTCTCCCAGTCAGCACAGAGGCAATGCTTGTATGTAGGAGGAGACCTTGAGTTTGTTTTTGTTGATGTTGGGATGCCTGCTTGCACATGCCAAGGTTGTGAGACTCTTGGCATTTACACACTTGCAATGTACAATTCCAAAAGTGTAAACCTGGTTTGGTTCATAAGTTTCACAAGTTAAACATATTTTCTCTATGAGCATTTTTTTTTTTTTTTTTTTAACAACTCTCTCTAGTTCCCTGGTCGTCATGGTAATAAAAGCCGGACTCTCTGTTGACCCAGCAGTATTATGGCCTATATGTAAATTCTTCACACCAAGTTTCTCCAGACATGACTTGTGAAAATTTGCCAATTTCAAGCAACTACTGGACTACACAGACTAAGACTATAATATCAAATCCGAAAGTGAGATTTGGTTGATACACAGATTAGCGTTGGCTAACATCTCCACAAGTGGGTGCTCACTATTATTTAAAATTTAATTTAATTTTATTTTATTTTAAATTTAATTTAATTTAATTTTATTTTATTTTAAATTTAATTTAATTTTATTTTATTTTAAATTTAATTTTATTTTAAATTTAATTTAATTTAATTTAATTTAATTTTAAATGTAATTTAATTTTATTTTAAATTTAATTTTATTTTATTTTAAATTTAATTTAATTTAATTTAATTTAATTTTATTTTAAATTTAATTTAATTTAATTTTATTTTAAATTTAATTTAATTTAATTTAATTTTATTTTAAATGTAATTTAATTTTATTTTAAATTTAATTTTATTTTATTTTAAATTTAATTTAATTTTATTTTAATTTTATTTTAAATTTAATTATATTTTAAATTTAATTTAATTTAATTTAATTTTATTTTAAATGTAATTTTATTTTATTTTAAATATAATTTTATTTTATTTTAAATTTTATTTTATTTTATTTTAAATTTAATTTAATTTTATTTTATTTTAAATTTAATTTAATTTAATTTTATTTTATTTTATTTTAAATATAATTTTATTTTATTTTAAATTTAATTTTATTTTATTTTAAATTAAATTTAATTTTATTTTAAATTTAATTTTATTTTATTTTAAATTTAATTTTTATTTTAAATTTAATTTTATTTTATTTTATTTAAAATTTAATTTAATTTAATTTTATTTAAAATTTAATTTTATTTAAAATTTAATTTAATTTTATTTTATTTTAAATTTAATTTAATTTAATTTTTTTTTTAAATAAAATAAAATTAAATTTAAAATAAAATTAAATTTTAAATAAAATAAAATAAAATTAAATTTAAAATAAAATTAAATTTAAAATAAAATTAAAATAAAATAAAATTAAATTTAAAATAAAATTAAATTAAATTTAAAATAAAATTAAATTTAATTTAAAATAAAATTAAATTACATTTAAAATAAAATTAAATTAAATTAAATTAAATTTAAAATAAAATTAAATTAAATTAAATTAAATTTAAAATAAAATTAAATTAAATTAAATTAAATTTAAAATAAAATTAAATTAAATTAAATTAAATTTAAAATAAAATTAAATTAAATTAAATTTAAAATAAAATAAAATTAAATTTAAAATAAAATTAAATTAAATTTAAAATAAAAAATAAATTTAAAATAAAATAAAATTAAATTAAATTTAAAATAAAATTAAATTAAATTAAATTAAATTAAATTTAAAATAAAATAAAATTAAATTTAAAATAAAATTAAATTACATTTAAAATAAAATTAAATTAAATTAAATTAAATTTAAAATAAAATTAAATTTAAAATAAAATTAAATTAAATTAAATTAAATTTAAAATAAAATAAAAATTAAATTTAAAATAAAATAAAATAAAATTAAATTTAAAATAAAATTAAATTAAATTTAAAATAAAATAAAATTAAATTTAAAATAAAATTAAATTACATTTAAAATAAAATTAAATTAAATTAAATTAAATTTAAAATAAAATTAAATTTAAAATAAAATTAAATTTAAAATAAAATTAAATTTAATTTAAAATAAAATAAAATTAAATTTAAAATAAAATAAAATTATATTTAAAATAAAATAAAATAAAATTAAATTAAATTAAATTTAAAATAAAATAAAATTAAATTAAAATTAAATTTAAAATAAAATTAAATTTAAAATAAAATTAAATAAAATTAAATTAAAAATAAAATAAAATTAAATTAAATTTAAAATAAAAATAAAAATAAAAATAAAAATAAAATAAAATAAAAATAAAATAAAATAAAATAAAATAAAAATAAAATAAAAATAAAATAAAAATAAAATAAAAATAAAATAAAAATAAAAATAAAAATAAAAATAAAAATAAAATTAAAATAAAATAAAAATAAATTAAAAATAAAATAAAAATAAAATAAAATTGCGTTGTTTTAGGAGATTTCTAAGCTTGTCTGTTACCTTTTCTATATAATGTTCAACAATATGTTCTGTACATTTGAAGTTAAACGAATAATAACAATTTTAATAAGAAGCTAACAGTGGCTACGTGACAGGAAGTTAAAAGTGCAGCTGGTCGTAGCTGCTGAAAGCGAGCGTTAGCCACCCGTTATCTGCAATTGGGAGCAGTTGGAAGCTAAAAAAGAAGCAGAAAAAGCTCAATAGCAGCTCCTGGCAGCAGCTTACGGAGAATGGAAAATAGAGGATGCTAATTGTGTACAATGGCTAATGGCAGCTGTCATCCTCAACTGCAGTGATTCTTAACCATTGTGCCACGGCGCCATCTAGTGGGCTGCAAAGTCATTTCAATTGAGCTGCTCGTTGTATTGGCATGTATTTTGCAATATTGTCCTCTTTTGTTTCTCAGTTGACATCATGTTGGTCGTCAGTTGTTGACTCTTTGTCCTTGAACCCGTCACCAGTGTGTGGACGGACGGTCTGAACGCGCTCCTCGGCAAGGAGATGACCAGCGACTACACCAAATCCGACATGGACACGCTGCTCTCCATGGAGATGAAGCTCCGCCTACTGGACCTGGAGAACATCCAGATCCCCGAAGCGCCGCCCCCCATTCCCAAAGAGCCTAGCAACTATGACTTTGTTTACGATTGTAACTAGCTTAGCTTAGTTTAGCCCTGCTGTACTCACTGGACCTTTTTTTTTTTTTCCCTGCTTCTTTTTTCTCCTTCCTTTAAAACTGGACGATTTCAAGAACTGTGATAGTTTGTTTTGTTTGTTTGGTCATCCTTGTTGCTATGGAGACCACAAGGAACCAGGAAGTGTTCCCTTGAGAATCAAGAATTTTTATTTTTATGATTTGTCCTCAGGGCTTCTGCGCAGGGAGGGACGGCCATGTTAGTTGTAGTCCACTTGTTTATTTCCTTTCACATGACACGAGTTTCACCATATTCGTGGCAGCTAAATGTTCCCCCCCCCCCCACACCACGAGAAGTACTTAAAAAAAAAAAACAAAAAAAAAAAAAACTGCTTGTCTGCTCAAGACTGTTACAACTTTTTTTTTTTGTCACAAAAATCCCTGAACGACTGCTGTACACCACATTCCTGAGCAATATTTACTTGATCAGAGAATATTTCAAATGTGACGTTTATGTGAAGACACGCAACGGGTTTTACATGCTTTGGTGCATGAGAGGAGATTTGTTTGCATTCTGGAACTTTTTGTCCGTTTGACTTGTATGAAAGAATCAGTGACACGGTGAGAAGGATTTCTTCTTTCTTGGTCTCAAGCCGTCCAATCGCAGCAATGGATTTCTGTCACATGTACTGAAAGCTGGTTTTGCTTCCTGATCCTCCCGAACGGTGGTTGTCAAACTTTTGACACCAAGTCGCATCCAAAGAAATTCGAGCAACATTCAAATGCAGTCGTGTTCATGGATGATGAATGACAGACATGCAAAATAACGTGCACTTTTTTGGCTGCGACCAGCAGAGGTGACAAATGTACATGCTAAACCCCTAACCCCTAACCCTAACCCGAACCCGAACACTGTTGGTAACGATCCTAACAATTTAATTAATAAAATTTTTTAATAGAAAATAACTTTGGTTGTGATTGACTTTTATTTTTGTGGCAGGAAAAGAGAAAAGCAACCCTTTTGCAGTCCGGATGACAGGCCAGTAGGCGGCGCTCGTGTGCAAAAGTGGAAGATGGCCGATGACCGCAGGTCTGCAGTTTATAAAGCCAGAGGTGCGCGTTGATTGGATTGTTCGCCATTTACGGCAAGATGGCGGCCGCACTCGTGGCCTTCTGTTAGGTTGGTGAGCGCGCGCACGAGTAAATCTGTAAATGTTGTTGGCGTTTGTTGTCCTTCCTCATGGTGACGTTTGGCTTCTTGCAGGACTCGAGGGACTCCACAGCGGTTGCGGCGCCGTCCTTGCTCTTTGTTTTGGTTCGTTTTTAATGCTGGCCAGCATTTAGTGACTTGTTTTTGGTTGTTTTATTTTTGCTGTCGTAAATGACACACCTGATGGTTTTCTACTTGGGAATTGAACTGTGCGGGTTTTTGTTGTTTGTGTAATAAAGATGGCTGTCTTGAATTCAGCTCCACTGACAGAAGTGAAGATGGATTGGATGCGGGTACATTTGTTTTGATTGGTAGCCCGCAGCTCATTAGGAGACAGGTGTGCGCGGGTCACGAATGGATTCATCAGCACGTGCGGCAAGATGGCGGCCGCACGGGAGTAAAGACGGGACAAAAGTAAGTCCCAAAGTAGACACGAGACACACCAATGAACAAACTTTTTGACTGTCGAGGCGCGTGAAAAAGAGTGCACATGAAAATAACTTAACATTTATTGTTTAATTTTAAAACATCTTTGTTGTTCTTTGCTATATCACCTATTACCTTTTATGGTGGCACAAAAGAACATTACTATATTAATGATGAATAATGTATGTATTTTTGGCATGCGTATATCTGTACTAACATCTTTTGACCAGCAGGGTGCAGTACAGCGCTACACACTTGTTACCACTAATCACTGCCTCTACAACTCTAGTTACAGCAACCCATTTTTTTATATATTTTTTTGTATTTTGTACATTCTGTACTGCCAGTGCAGTTTAAAAAAAGGACTCCTCGTGTTCGTGGTGGACCTTGACTGGCATGGGTACGTCACATTCTCCCAGTCAGCACAGAGGCAATGCTTGTATGTAGGAGGAGACCTTGAGTTTGTTTTTGTTGATGTTGGGATGCCTGCTTGCACATGCCAAGGTTGTGAGACTCTTGGCATTTACACACTTGCAATGTACAATTCCAAAAGTGTAAACCTGGTTTGGTTCATAAGTTTCACAAGTTAAACATATTTTCTCTATGAGCATTTTTTTTTTTTTTTTTTAACAACTCTCTCTAGTTCCCTGGTCGTCATGG
>NC_141257.1:1630000-1637500 GCF_054856555.1 Leptonotus elevatus | reverse complement strand
TTCCCTTGAGAATCAAGAATTTTTATTTTTATGATTTGTCCTCAGGGCTTCTGCGCAGGGAGGGACGGCCATGTTAGTTGTAGTCCACTTGTTTATTTCCTTTCACATGACACGAGTTTCACCATATTCGTGGCAGCTAAATGTTCCCCCCCCCCCCACACCACGAGAAGTACTTAAAAAAAAAAAAAATAACAAAAAAAACTGCTTGTCTGCTCAAGACTGTTACAACTTTTTTTTTTTGTCACAAAAATCCCTGAACGACTGCTGTACACCACATTCCTGAGCAATATTTACTTGATCAGAGAATATTTCAAATGTGACGTTTATGTGAAGACACGCAACGGGTTTTACATGCTTTGGTGCATGAGAGGAGATTTGTTTGCATTCTGGAACTTTTTGTCCGTTTGACTTGTATGAAAGAATCAGTGACACGGTGAGAAGGATTTCTTCTTTCTTGGTCTCAAGCCGTCCAATCGCAGCAATGGATTTCTGTCACATGTACTGAAAGCTGGTTTTGCTTCCTGATCCTCCCGAACGGTGGTTGTCAAACTTTTGACACCAAGTCGCATCCAAAGAAATTCGAGCAACATTCAAATGCAGTCGTGTTCATGGATGATGAATGACAGACATGCAAAATAACGTGCACTTTTTTGGCTGCGACCAGCAGAGGTGACAAATGTACATGCTAAACCCCTAACCCCTAACCCTAACCCGAACCCGAACACTGTTGGTAACGATCCTAACAATTTAATTAATAAAATTTTTTAATAGAAAATAACTTTGGTTGTGATTGACTTTTATTTTTGTGGCAGGAAAAGAGAAAAGCAACCCTTTTGCAGTCCGGATGACAGGCCAGTAGGCGGCGCTCGTGTGCAAAAGTGGAAGATGGCCGATGACCGCAGGTCTGCAGTTTATAAAGCCAGAGGTGCGCGTTGATTGGATTGTTCGCCATTTACGGCAAGATGGCGGCCGCACTCGTGGCCTTCTGTTAGGTTGGTGAGCGCGCGCACGAGTAAATCTGTAAATGTTGTTGGCGTTTGTTGTCCTTCCTCATGGTGACGTTTGGCTTCTTGCAGGACTCGAGGGACTCCACAGCGGTTGCGGCGCCGTCCTTGCTCTTTGTTTTGGTTCGTTTTTAATGCTGGCCAGCATTTAGTGACTTGTTTTTGGTTGTTTTATTTTTGCTGTCGTAAATGACACACCTGATGGTTTTCTACTTGGGAATTGAACTGTGCGGGTTTTTGTTGTTTGTGTAATAAAGATGGCTGTCTTGAATTCAGCTCCACTGACAGAAGTGAAGATGGATTGGATGCGGGTACATTTGTTTTGATTGGTAGCCCGCAGCTCATTAGGAGACAGGTGTGCGCGGGTCACGAATGGATTCATCAGCACGTGCGGCAAGATGGCGGCCGCACGGGAGTAAAGACGGGACAAAAGTAAGTCCCAAAGTAGACACGAGACACACCAATGAACAAACTTTTTGACTGTCGAGGCGCGTGAAAAAGAGTGCACATGAAAATAACTTAACATTTATTGTTTAATTTTAAAACATCTTTGTTGTTCTTTGCTATATCACCTATTACCTTTTATGGTGGCACAAAAGAACATTACTATATTAATGATGAATAATGTATGTATTTTTGGCATGCGTATATCTGTACTAACATCTTTTGACCAGCAGGGTGCAGTACAGCGCTACACACTTGTTACCACTAATCACTGCCTCTACAACTCTAGTTACAGCAACCCATTTTTTTATATTTTTTTTTGTATTTTGTACATTCTGTACTGCCAGTGCAGTTTAAAAAAAGGACTCCTCGTGTTCGTGGTGGACCTTGACTGGCATGGGTACGTCACATTCTCCCAGTCAGCACAGAGGCAATGCTTGTATGTAGGAGGAGACCTTGAGTTTGTTTTTGTTGATGTTGGGATGCCTGCTTGCACATGCCAAGGTTGTGAGACTCTTGGCATTTACACACTTGCAATGTACAATTCCAAAAGTGTAAACCTGGTTTGGTTCATAAGTTTCACAAGTTAAACATATTTTCTCTATGAGCATTTTTTTTTTTTTTTTTTTAACAACTCTCTCTAGTTCCCTGGTCGTCATGGTAATAAAAGCCGGACTCTCTGTTGACCCAGCAGTATTATGGCCTATATGTAAATTCTTCACACCAAGTTTCTCCAGACATGACTTGTGAAAATTTGCCAATTTCAAGCAACTACTGGACTACACAGACTAAGACTATAATATCAAATCCGAAAGTGAGATTTGGTTGATACACAGATTAGCGTTGGCTAACATCTCCACAAGTGGGTGCTCACTATTATTTAAAATTTAATTTAATTTTATTTTATTTTAAATTTAATTTAATTTAATTTAATTTTATTTTAAATTTAATTTTATTTAATTTTATTTTAAATTTAATTTAATTTAATTTAATTTTATTTTAAATGTAATTTAATTTTATTTTAAATTTAATTTTATTTTATTTTAAATTTAATTTAATTTTATTTTAATTTTATTTTAAATTTAATTTTATTTTAAATTTAATTTAATTTAATTTAATTTTATTTTAAATGTAATTTTATTTTATTTTAAATATAATTTTATTTTATTTTAAATTTTATTTTATTTTATTTTAAATTTAATTTAATTTTATTTTATTTTAAATTTAATTTAATTTAATTTTATTTTATTTTATTTTAAATATAATTTTATTTTATTTTAAATTTAATTTTATTTTATTTTAAATTAAATTTAATTTTATTTTAAATTTAATTTTATTTTATTTTAAATTTAATTTTTATTTTAAATTTAATTTTATTTTATTTTATTTAAAATTTAATTTAATTTAATTTTATTTAAAATTTAATTTTATTTAAAATTTAATTTAATTTTATTTTATTTTAAATTTAATTTAATTTAATTTTTTTTTGAAATAAAATAAAATTAAATTTAAAATAAAATTAAATTTTAAATAAAATAAAATAAAATTAAATTTAAAATAAAATTAAATTTAAAATAAAATTAAAATAAAATAAAATTAAATTTAAAATAAAATTAAATTAAATTTAAAATAAAATTAAATTTAATTTAAAATAAAATTAAATTACATTTAAAATAAAATTAAATTAAATTAAATTAAATTTAAAATAAAATTAAATTTAATTTAATTAAATTTAAAATAAAATTAAATTAAATTAAATTTAAAATAAAATAAAATTAAATTTAAAATAAAATTAAATTAAATTTAAAATAAAAAATAAATTTAAAATAAAATAAAATTAAATTAAATTTAAAATAAAATTAAATTAAATTAAATTAAATTAAATTAAATTTAAAATAAAATAAAATTAAATTTAAAATAAAATTAAATTACATTTAAAATAAAATTAAATTAAATTAAATTAAATTTAAAATAAAATTAAATTTAAAATAAAATTAAATTAAATTAAATTAAATTTAAAATAAAATAAAATAAAATAAAATTAAATTTAAAATAAAAATTAAATTTAAAATAAAATAAAAATTAAATTTAAAATAAAATAAAATAAAATTAAATTTAAAATAAAATTAAATTAAATTTAAAATAAAATAAAATTAAATTTAAAATAAAATTAAATTACATTTAAAATAAAATTAAATTAAATTAAATTAAATTTAAAATAAAATTAAATTTAAAATAAAATTAAATTTAAAATAAAATTTAATTTAATTTAAAATAAAATAAAATTAAATTTAAAATAAAATAAAATTATATTTAAAATAAAATAAAATAAAATTAAATTAAATTAAATTTAAAATAAAATAAAATTAAATTAAAATTAAATTTAAAATAAAATTAAATTTAAAATAAAATTAAATAAAATTAAATTAAAAATAAAATAAAATTAAATTAAATTTAAAATAAAAATAAAAATAAAAATAAAAATAAAAATAAAAATAAAAATAAAAATAAAATAAAATAAAATAAAAATAAAATAAAATAAAAATAAAATAAAAATAAAATAAAAATAAAATAAAAATAAAAATAAAATAAAAATAAAAATAAAAATAAAAATAAAAATAAAAATAAAATTAAAATAAAATAAAAATAAATTAAAAATAAAATAAAAATAAAATAAAATTGCGTTGTTTTAGGAGATTTCTAAGCTTGTCTGTTACCTTTTCTATATAATGTTCAACAATATGTTCTGTACATTTGAAGTTAAACGAATAATAACAATTTTAATAAGAAGCTAACAGTGGCTACGTGACAGGAAGTTAAAAGTGCAGCTGGTCGTAGCTGCTGAAAGCGAGCGTTAGCCACCCGTTATCTGCAATTGGGAGCAGTTGGAAGCTAAAAAAGAAGCAGAAAAAGCTCAATAGCAGCTCCTGGCAGCAGCTTACGGAGAATGGAAAATAGAGGATGCTAATTGTGTACAATGGCTAATGGCAGCTGTCATCCTCAACTGCAGTGATTCTTAACCATTGTGCCACGGCGCCATCTAGTGGGCTGCAAAGTCATTTCAATTGAGCTGCTCGTTGTATTGGCATGTATTTTGCAATATTGTCCTCTTTTGTTTCTCAGTTGACATCATGTTGGTCGTCAGTTGTTGACTCTTTGTCCTTGAACCCGTCACCAGTGTGTGGACGGACGGTCTGAACGCGCTCCTCGGCAAGGAGATGACCAGCGACTACACCAAATCCGACATGGACACGCTGCTCTCCATGGAGATGAAGCTCCGCCTACTGGACCTGGAGAACATCCAGATCCCCGAAGCGCCGCCCCCCATTCCCAAAGAGCCTAGCAACTATGACTTTGTTTACGATTGTAACTAGCTTAGCTTAGTTTAGCCCTGCTGTACTCACTGGACCTTTTTTTTTTTTTCCCTGCTTCTTTTTTCTCCTTCCTTTAAAACTGGACGATTTCAAGAACTGTGATAGTTTGTTTTGTTTGTTTGGTCATCCTTGTTGCTATGGAGACCACAAGGAACCAGGAAGTGTTCCCTTGAGAATCAAGAATTTTTATTTTTATGATTTGTCCTCAGGGCTTCTGCGCAGGGAGGGACGGCCATGTTAGTTGTAGTCCACTTGTTTATTTCCTTTCACATGACACGAGTTTCACCATATTCGTGGCAGCTAAATGTTCCCCCCCCCCCCCACACCACGAGAAGTACTTAAAAAAAAAAAAAAATAACAAAAAAAACTGCTTGTCTGCTCAAGACTGTTACAACTTTTTTTTTTTGTCACAAAAATCCCTGAACGACTGCTGTACACCACATTCCTGAGCAATATTTACTTGATCAGAGAATATTTCAAATGTGACGTTTATGTGAAGACACGCAACGGGTTTTACATGCTTTGGTGCATGAGAGGAGATTTGTTTGCATTCTGGAACTTTTTGTCCGTTTGACTTGTATGAAAGAATCAGTGACACGGTGAGAAGGATTTCTTCTTTCTTGGTCTCAAGCCGTCCAATCGCAGCAATGGATTTCTGTCACATGTACTGAAAGCTGGTTTTGCTTCCTGATCCTCCCGAACGGTGGTTGTCAAACTTTTGACACCAAGTCGCATCCAAAGAAATTCGAGCAACATTCAAATGCAGTCGTGTTCATGGATGATGAATGACAGACATGCAAAATAACGTGCACTTTTTTGGCTGCGACCAGCAGAGGTGACAAATGTACATGCTAAACCCCTAACCCCTAACCCTAACCCGAACCCGAACACTGTTGGTAACGATCCTAACAATTTAATTAATAAAATTTTTTAATAGAAAATAACTTTGGTTGTGATTGACTTTTATTTTTGTGGCAGGAAAAGAGAAAAGCAACCCTTTTGCAGTCCGGATGACAGGCCAGTAGGCGGCGCTCGTGTGCAAAAGTGGAAGATGGCCGATGACCGCAGGTCTGCAGTTTATAAAGCCAGAGGTGCGCGTTGATTGGATTGTTCGCCATTTACGGCAAGATGGCGGCCGCACTCGTGGCCTTCTGTTAGGTTGGTGAGCGCGCGCACGAGTAAATCTGTAAATGTTGTTGGCGTTTGTTGTCCTTCCTCATGGTGACGTTTGGCTTCTTGCAGGACTCGAGGGACTCCACAGCGGTTGCGGCGCCGTCCTTGCTCTTTGTTTTGGTTCGTTTTTAATGCTGGCCAGCATTTAGTGACTTGTTTTTGGTTGTTTTATTTTTGCTGTCGTAAATGACACACCTGATGGTTTTCTACTTGGGAATTGAACTGTGCGGGTTTTTGTTGTTTGTGTAATAAAGATGGCTGTCTTGAATTCAGCTCCACTGACAGAAGTGAAGATGGATTGGATGCGGGTACATTTGTTTTGATTGGTAGCCCGCAGCTCATTAGGAGACAGGTGTGCGCGGGTCACGAATGGATTCATCAGCACGTGCGGCAAGATGGCGGCCGCACGGGAGTAAAGACGGGACAAAAGTAAGTCCCAAAGTAGACACGAGACACACCAATGAACAAACTTTTTGACTGTCGAGGCGCGTGAAAAAGAGTGCACATGAAAATAACTTAACATTTATTGTTTAATTTTAAAACATCTTTGTTGTTCTTTGCTATATCACCTATTACCTTTTATGGTGGCACAAAAGAACATTACTATATTAATGATGAATAATGTATGTATTTTTGGCATGCGTATATCTGTACTAACATCTTTTGACCAGCAGGGTGCAGTACAGCGCTACACACTTGTTACCACTAATCACTGCCTCTACAACTCTAGTTACAGCAACCCATTTTTTTATATTTTTTTTTGTATTTTGTACATTCTGTACTGCCAGTGCAGTTTAAAAAAAGGACTCCTCGTGTTCGTGGTGGACCTTGACTGGCATGGGTACGTCACATTCTCCCAGTCAGCACAGAGGCAATGCTTGTATGTAGGAGGAGACCTTGAGTTTGTTTTTGTTGATGTTGGGATGCCTGCTTGCACATGCCAAGGTTGTGAGACTCTTGGCATTTACACACTTGCAATGTACAATTCCAAAAGTGTAAACCTGGTTTGGTTCATAAGTTTCACAAGTTAAACATATTTTCTCTATGAGCATTTTTTTTTTTTTTTTTTTAACAACTCTCTCTAGTTCCCTGGTCGTCATGGTAATAAAAGCCGGACTCTCTGTTGACCCAGCAGTATTATGGCCTATATGTAAATTCTTCACACCAAGTTTCTCCAGACATGACTTGTGAAAATTTGCCAATTTCAAGCAACTACTGGACTACACAGACTAAGACTATAATATCAAATCCGAAAGTGAGATTTGGTTGATACACAGATTAGCGTTGGCTAACATCTCCACAAGTGGGTGCTCACTATTATTTAAAATTTAATTTAATTTTATTTTATTTTAAATTTAATTTAATTTAATTTAATTTTATTTTAAATTTAATTTTATTTTAAATTTAATTTAATTTAATTTAATTTTATTTTAAATGTAATTTAATTTTATTTTAAATTTAATTTTATTTTATTTTAAATTTAATTTAATTTAATTTAATTTAAT
>NC_141257.1:1625000-1627500 GCF_054856555.1 Leptonotus elevatus | reverse complement strand
TCTTAACCATTGTGCCACGGCGCCATCTAGTGGGCTGCAAAGTCATTTCAATTGAGCTGCTCGTTGTATTGGCATGTATTTTGCAATATTGTCCTCTTTTGTTTCTCAGTTGACATCATGTTGGTCGTCAGTTGTTGACTCTTTGTCCTTGAACCCGTCACCAGTGTGTGGACGGACGGTCTGAACGCGCTCCTCGGCAAGGAGATGACCAGCGACTACACCAAATCCGACATGGACACGCTGCTCTCCATGGAGATGAAGCTCCGCCTACTGGACCTGGAGAACATCCAGATCCCCGAAGCGCCGCCCCCCATTCCCAAAGAGCCTAGCAACTATGACTTTGTTTACGATTGTAACTAGCTTAGCTTAGTTTAGCCCTGCTGTACTCACTGGACCTTTTTTTTTTTTTCCCTGCTTCTTTTTTCTCCTTCCTTTAAAACTGGACGATTTCAAGAACTGTGATAGTTTGTTTTGTTTGTTTGGTCATCCTTGTTGCTATGGAGACCACAAGGAACCGGGAAGTGTTCCCTTGAGAATCAAGAATTTTTATTTTTATGATTTGTCCTCAGGGCTTCTGCGCAGGGAGGGACGGCCATGTTAGTTGTAGTCCACTTGTTTATTTCCTTTCACATGACACGAGTTTCACCATATTCGTGGCAGCTAAATGTTCCCCCCCCCCCACACCACGAGAAGTACTTAAAAAAAAAAAAAAATAACAAAAAAAACTGCTTGTCTGCTCAAGACTGTTACAACTTTTTTTTTTTGTCACAAAAATCCCTGAACGACTGCTGTACACCACATTCCTGAGCAATATTTACTTGATCAGAGAATATTTCAAATGTGACGTTTATGTGAAGACACGCAACGGGTTTTACATGCTTTGGTGCATGAGAGGAGATTTGTTTGCATTCTGGAACTTTTTGTCCGTTTGACTTGTATGAAAGAATCAGTGACACGGTGAGAAGGATTTCTTCTTTCTTGGTCTCAAGCCGTCCAATCGCAGCAATGGATTTCTGTCACATGTACTGAAAGCTGGTTTTGCTTCCTGATCCTCCCGAACGGTGGTTGTCAAACTTTTGACACCAAGTCGCATCCAAAGAAATTCGAGCAACATTCAAATGCAGTCGTGTTCATGGATGATGAATGACAGACATGCAAAATAACGTGCACTTTTTTGGCTGCGACCAGCAGAGGTGACAAATGTACATGCTAAACCCCTAACCCCTAACCCTAACCCGAACCCGAACACTGTTGGTAACGATCCTAACAATTTAATTAATAAAATTTTTTAATAGAAAATAACTTTGGTTGTGATTGACTTTTATTTTTGTGGCAGGAAAAGAGAAAAGCAACCCTTTTGCAGTCCGGATGACAGGCCAGTAGGCGGCGCTCGTGTGCAAAAGTGGAAGATGGCCGATGACCGCAGGTCTGCAGTTTATAAAGCCAGAGGTGCGCGTTGATTGGATTGTTCGCCATTTACGGCAAGATGGCGGCCGCACTCGTGGCCTTCTGTTAGGTTGGTGAGCGCGCGCACGAGTAAATCTGTAAATGTTGTTGGCGTTTGTTGTCCTTCCTCATGGTGACGTTTGGCTTCTTGCAGGACTCGAGGGACTCCACAGCGGTTGCGGCGCCGTCCTTGCTCTTTGTTTTGGTTCGTTTTTAATGCTGGCCAGCATTTAGTGACTTGTTTTTGGTTGTTTTATTTTTGCTGTCGTAAATGACACACCTGATGGTTTTCTACTTGGGAATTGAACTGTGCGGGTTTTTGTTGTTTGTGTAATAAAGATGGCTGTCTTGAATTCAGCTCCACTGACAGAAGTGAAGATGGATTGGATGCGGGTACATTTGTTTTGATTGGTAGCCCGCAGCTCATTAGGAGACAGGTGTGCGCGGGTCACGAATGGATTCATCAGCACGTGCGGCAAGATGGCGGCCGCACGGGAGTAAAGACGGGACAAAAGTAAGTCCCAAAGTAGACACGAGACACACCAATGAACAAACTTTTTGACTGTCGAGGCGCGTGAAAAAGAGTGCACATGAAAATAACTTAACATTTATTGTTTAATTTTAAAACATCTTTGTTGTTCTTTGCTATATCACCTATTACCTTTTATGGTGGCACAAAAGAACATTACTATATTAATGATGAATAATGTATGTATTTTTGGCATGCGTATATCTGTACTAACATCTTTTGACCAGCAGGGTGCAGTACAGCGCTACACACTTGTTACCACTAATCACTGCCTCTACAACTCTAGTTACAGCAACCCATTTTTTTATATATTTTTTTGTATTTTGTACATTCTGTACTGCCAGTGCAGTTTAAAAAAAGGACTCCTCGTGTTCGTGGTGGACCTTGACTGGCATGGGTACGTCACATTCTCCCAGTCAGCACAGAGGCAATGCTTGTATGTAGGAGGAGACCTTGAGTTTGTTTTTGTTGATGTTGGGATGCCTGCTTGCACATGCCAAGGTTGTGAGACTCTTGGCATTTACA
>NC_141257.1:1582500-1620000 GCF_054856555.1 Leptonotus elevatus | reverse complement strand
CTTTCACATGACACGAGTTTCACCATATTCGTGGCAGCTAAATGTTCCCCCCCCCCCCACACCACGAGAAGTACTTAAAAAAAAAAAAAATAACAAAAAAAACTGCTTGTCTGCTCAAGACTGTTACAACTTTTTTTTTTTGTCACAAAAATCCCTGAACGACTGCTGTACACCACATTCCTGAGCAATATTTACTTGATCAGAGAATATTTCAAATGTGACGTTTATGTGAAGACACGCAACGGGTTTTACATGCTTTGGTGCATGAGAGGAGATTTGTTTGCATTCTGGAACTTTTTGTCCGTTTGACTTGTATGAAAGAATCAGTGACACGGTGAGAAGGATTTCTTCTTTCTTGGTCTCAAGCCGTCCAATCGCAGCAATGGATTTCTGTCACATGTACTGAAAGCTGGTTTTGCTTCCTGATCCTCCCGAACGGTGGTTGTCAAACTTTTGACACCAAGTCGCATCCAAAGAAATTCGAGCAACATTCAAATGCAGTCGTGTTCATGGATGATGAATGACAGACATGCAAAATAACGTGCACTTTTTTGGCTGCGACCAGCAGAGGTGACAAATGTACATGCTAAACCCCTAACCCCTAACCCTAACCCGAACCCGAACACTGTTGGTAACGATCCTAACAATTTAATTAATAAAATTTTTTAATAGAAAATAACTTTGGTTGTGATTGACTTTTATTTTTGTGGCAGGAAAAGAGAAAAGCAACCCTTTTGCAGTCCGGATGACAGGCCAGTAGGCGGCGCTCGTGTGCAAAAGTGGAAGATGGCCGATGACCGCAGGTCTGCAGTTTATAAAGCCAGAGGTGCGCGTTGATTGGATTGTTCGCCATTTACGGCAAGATGGCGGCCGCACTCGTGGCCTTCTGTTAGGTTGGTGAGCGCGCGCACGAGTAAATCTGTAAATGTTGTTGGCGTTTGTTGTCCTTCCTCATGGTGACGTTTGGCTTCTTGCAGGACTCGAGGGACTCCACAGCGGTTGCGGCGCCGTCCTTGCTCTTTGTTTTGGTTCGTTTTTAATGCTGGCCAGCATTTAGTGACTTGTTTTTGGTTGTTTTATTTTTGCTGTCGTAAATGACACACCTGATGGTTTTCTACTTGGGAATTGAACTGTGCGGGTTTTTGTTGTTTGTGTAATAAAGATGGCTGTCTTGAATTCAGCTCCACTGACAGAAGTGAAGATGGATTGGATGCGGGTACATTTGTTTTGATTGGTAGCCCGCAGCTCATTAGGAGACAGGTGTGCGCGGGTCACGAATGGATTCATCAGCACGTGCGGCAAGATGGCGGCCGCACGGGAGTAAAGACGGGACAAAAGTAAGTCCCAAAGTAGACACGAGACACACCAATGAACAAACTTTTTGACTGTCGAGGCGCGTGAAAAAGAGTGCACATGAAAATAACTTAACATTTATTGTTTAATTTTAAAACATCTTTGTTGTTCTTTGCTATATCACCTATTACCTTTTATGGTGGCACAAAAGAACATTACTATATTAATGATGAATAATGTATGTATTTTTGGCATGCGTATATCTGTACTAACATCTTTTGACCAGCAGGGTGCAGTACAGCGCTACACACTTGTTACCACTAATCACTGCCTCTACAACTCTAGTTACAGCAACCCATTTTTTTATATATTTTTTTGTATTTTGTACATTCTGTACTGCCAGTGCAGTTTAAAAAAAGGACTCCTCGTGTTCGTGGTGGACCTTGACTGGCATGGGTACGTCACATTCTCCCAGTCAGCACAGAGGCAATGCTTGTATGTAGGAGGAGACCTTGAGTTTGTTTTTGTTGATGTTGGGATGCCTGCTTGCACATGCCAAGGTTGTGAGACTCTTGGCATTTACACACTTGCAATGTACAATTCCAAAAGTGTAAACCTGGTTTGGTTCATAAGTTTCACAAGTTAAACATATTTTCTCTATGAGCATTTTTTTTTTTTTTTTTTTAACAACTCTCTCTAGTTCCCTGGTCGTCATGGTAATAAAAGCCGGACTCTCTGTTGACCCAGCAGTATTATGGCCTATATGTAAATTCTTCACACCAAGTTTCTCCAGACATGACTTGTGAAAATTTGCCAATTTCAAGCAACTACTGGACTACACAGACTAAGACTATAATATCAAATCCGAAAGTGAGATTTGGTTGATACACAGATTAGCGTTGGCTAACATCTCCACAAGTGGGTGCTCACTATTATTTAAAATTTAATTTAATTTTATTTTATTTTAAATTTAATTTAATTTAATTTAATTTTATTTTAAATTTAATTTTATTTTAAATTTAATTTAATTTAATTTAATTTTATTTTAAATGTAATTTAATTTTATTTTAAATTTAATTTAATTTTATTTTAAATTTAATTTAATTTAATTTAATTTAATTTTATTTTAAATTTAATTTAATTTAATTTTATTTTAAATTTAATTTAATTTAATTTAATTTTATTTTAAATGTAATTTAATTTTATTTTAAATTTAATTTTATTTTATTTTAAATTTAATTTAATTTTATTTTAAATTTAATTTAATTTTATTTTAATTTTAAATTTAATTTAATTTAATTTAATTTTATTTTAAATGTAATTTTATTTTATTTTAAATATAATTTTATTTTATTTTAAATTTTATTTTATTTTATTTTAAATTTAATTTAATTTTATTTTATTTTAAATTTAATTTTATTTTAAATGTAATTTTATTTTATTTTAAATATAATTTTATTTTATTTTAAATTTAATTTTATTTTATTTTAAATTAAATTTAATTTTATTTTAAATTTAATTTTATTTTATTTTAAATTTAATTTTTATTTTAAATTTAATTTTATTTTATTTTATTTAAAATTTAATTTAATTTAATTTTATTTAAAATTTAATTTTATTTAAAATTTAATTTAATTTTATTTTATTTTAAATTTAATTTAATTTAATTTTTTTTTGAAATAAAATAAAATTAAATTTAAAATAAAATTAAATTTAAAATAAAATAAAATTAAATTTAAAATAAAATTAAATTACATTTAAAATAAAATTAAATTAAATTAACTTAAATTTAAAATAAAATTAAATTTAAAATAAAATTAAATTAAATTAAATTAAATTTAAAATAAAATAAAATAAAATAAAATAAAATTAAATTTAAAATAAAAATTAAATTTAAAATAAAATAAAAATTAAATTTAAAATAAAATAAAATAAAATTAAATTTAAAATAAAATTAAATTAAATTAAATTAAATTAAATTAAATTTAAAATAAAATTAAATTACATTTAAAATAAAATTAAATTAAATTAAATTAAATTTAAAATAAAATTAAATTTAAAATAAAATTAAATTTAAAATAAAATTAAATTTAATTTAAAATAAAATAAAATTAAATTTAAAATAAAATAAAATTATATTTAAAATAAAATAAAATAAAATTAAATTAAATTAAATTTAAAATAAAATAAAATTAAATTAAAATTAAATTTAAAATAAAATTAAATTTAAAATAAAATTAAATAAAATTAAATTAAAAATAAAATAAAATAAAATTAAATTTAAAATAAAAATAAAAATAAAAATAAAAATAAAATAAAATAAAAATAAAATAAAATAAAATAAAAATAAAATAAAAATAAAATAAAAATAAAATAAAAATAAAATAAAAATAAAAATAAAAATAAAAATAAAAATAAAATTAAAATAAAATAAAAATAAATTAAAAATAAAATAAAAATAAAATAAAATTGCGTTGTTTTAGGAGATTTCTAAGCTTGTCTGTTACCTTTTCTATATAATGTTCAACAATATGTTCTGTACATTTGAAGTTAAACGAATAATAACAATTTTAATAAGAAGCTAACAGTGGCTACGTGACAGGAAGTTAAAAGTGCAGCTGGTCGTAGCTGCTGAAAGCGAGCGTTAGCCACCCGTTATCTGCAATTGGGAGCAGTTGGAAGCTAAAAAAGAAGCAGAAAAAGCTCAATAGCAGCTCCTGGCAGCAGCTTACGGAGAATGGAAAATAGAGGATGCTAATTGTGTACAATGGCTAATGGCAGCTGTCATCCTCAACTGCAGTGATTCTTAACCATTGTGCCACGGCGCCATCTAGTGGGCTGCAAAGTCATTTCAATTGAGCTGCTCGTTGTATTGGCATGTATTTTGCAATATTGTCCTCTTTTGTTTCTCAGTTGACATCATGTTGGTCGTCAGTTGTTGACTCTTTGTCCTTGAACCCGTCACCAGTGTGTGGACGGACGGTCTGAACGCGCTCCTCGGCAAGGAGATGACCAGCGACTACACCAAATCCGACATGGACACGCTGCTCTCCATGGAGATGAAGCTCCGCCTACTGGACCTGGAGAACATCCAGATCCCCGAAGCGCCGCCCCCCATTCCCAAAGAGCCTAGCAACTATGACTTTGTTTACGATTGTAACTAGCTTAGCTTAGTTTAGCCCTGCTGTACTCACTGGACCTTTTTTTTTTTTTCCCTGCTTCTTTTTTCTCCTTCCTTTAAAACTGGACGATTTCAAGAACTGTGATAGTTTGTTTTGTTTGTTTGGTCATCCTTGTTGCTATGGAGACCACAAGGAACCAGGAAGTGTTCCCTTGAGAATCAAGAATTTTTATTTTTATGATTTGTCCTCAGGGCTTCTGCGCAGGGAGGGACGGCCATGTTAGTTGTAGTCCACTTGTTTATTTCCTTTCACATGACACGAGTTTCACCATATTCGTGGCAGCTAAATGTTCCCCCCCCCCCCCCACACCACGAGAAGTACTTAAAAAAAAAAAAAAATAACAAAAAAAACTGCTTGTCTGCTCAAGACTGTTACAACTTTTTTTTTTTGTCACAAAAATCCCTGAACGACTGCTGTACACCACATTCCTGAGCAATATTTACTTGATCAGAGAATATTTCAAATGTGACGTTTATGTGAAGACACGCAACGGGTTTTACATGCTTTGGTGCATGAGAGGAGATTTGTTTGCATTCTGGAACTTTTTGTCCGTTTGACTTGTATGAAAGAATCAGTGACACGGTGAGAAGGATTTCTTCTTTCTTGGTCTCAAGCCGTCCAATCGCAGCAATGGATTTCTGTCACATGTACTGAAAGCTGGTTTTGCTTCCTGATCCTCCCGAACGGTGGTTGTCAAACTTTTGACACCAAGTCGCATCCAAAGAAATTCGAGCAACATTCAAATGCAGTCGTGTTCATGGATGATGAATGACAGACATGCAAAATAACGTGCACTTTTTTGGCTGCGACCAGCAGAGGTGACAAATGTACATGCTAAACCCCTAACCCCTAACCCTAACCCGAACCCGAACACTGTTGGTAACGATCCTAACAATTTAATTAATAAAATTTTTTAATAGAAAATAACTTTGGTTGTGATTGACTTTTATTTTTGTGGCAGGAAAAGAGAAAAGCAACCCTTTTGCAGTCCGGATGACAGGCCAGTAGGCGGCGCTCGTGTGCAAAAGTGGAAGATGGCCGATGACCGCAGGTCTGCAGTTTATAAAGCCAGAGGTGCGCGTTGATTGGATTGTTCGCCATTTACGGCAAGATGGCGGCCGCACTCGTGGCCTTCTGTTAGGTTGGTGAGCGCGCGCACGAGTAAATCTGTAAATGTTGTTGGCGTTTGTTGTCCTTCCTCATGGTGACGTTTGGCTTCTTGCAGGACTCGAGGGACTCCACAGCGGTTGCGGCGCCGTCCTTGCTCTTTGTTTTGGTTCGTTTTTAATGCTGGCCAGCATTTAGTGACTTGTTTTTGGTTGTTTTATTTTTGCTGTCGTAAATGACACACCTGATGGTTTTCTACTTGGGAATTGAACTGTGCGGGTTTTTGTTGTTTGTGTAATAAAGATGGCTGTCTTGAATTCAGCTCCACTGACAGAAGTGAAGATGGATTGGATGCGGGTACATTTGTTTTGATTGGTAGCCCGCAGCTCATTAGGAGACAGGTGTGCGCGGGTCACGAATGGATTCATCAGCACGTGCGGCAAGATGGCGGCCGCACGGGAGTAAAGACGGGACAAAAGTAAGTCCCAAAGTAGACACGAGACACACCAATGAACAAACTTTTTGACTGTCGAGGCGCGTGAAAAAGAGTGCACATGAAAATAACTTAACATTTATTGTTTAATTTTAAAACATCTTTGTTGTTCTTTGCTATATCACCTATTACCTTTTATGGTGGCACAAAAGAACATTACTATATTAATGATGAATAATGTATGTATTTTTGGCATGCGTATATCTGTACTAACATCTTTTGACCAGCAGGGTGCAGTACAGCGCTACACACTTGTTACCACTAATCACTGCCTCTACAACTCTAGTTACAGCAACCCATTTTTTTTATATTTTTTTTTGTATTTTGTACATTCTGTACTGCCAGTGCAGTTTAAAAAAAGGACTCCTCGTGTTCGTGGTGGACCTTGACTGGCATGGGTACGTCACATTCTCCCAGTCAGCACAGAGGCAATGCTTGTATGTAGGAGGAGACCTTGAGTTTGTTTTTGTTGATGTTGGGATGCCTGCTTGCACATGCCAAGGTTGTGAGACTCTTGGCATTTACACACTTGCAATGTACAATTCCAAAAGTGTAAACCTGGTTTGGTTCATAAGTTTCACAAGTTAAACATATTTTCTCTATGAGCATTTTTTTTTTTTTTTTTTTAACAACTCTCTCTAGTTCCCTGGTCGTCATGGTAATAAAAGCCGGACTCTCTGTTGACCCAGCAGTATTATGGCCTATATGTAAATTCTTCACACCAAGTTTCTCCAGACATGACTTGTGAAAATTTGCCAATTTCAAGCAACTACTGGACTACACAGACTAAGACTATAATATCAAATCCGAAAGTGAGATTTGGTTGATACACAGATTAGCGTTGGCTAACATCTCCACAAGTGGGTGCTCACTATTATTTAAAATTTAATTTAATTTTATTTTATTTTAAATTTAATTTAATTTAATTTAATTTTATTTTAAATTTAATTTTATTTTAAATTTAATTTAATTAAATTTAATTTTATTTTAAATGTAATTTAATTTTATTTTAAATTTAATTTTATTTTATTTTAAATTTAATTTAATTTAATTTAATTTAATTTTATTTTAAATTTAATTTAATTTAATTTTATTTTAAATTTAATTTAATTTAATTTAATTTTATTTTAAATGTAATTTAATTTTATTTTAAATTTAATTTTATTTTATTTTAAATTTAATTTAATTTTATTTTAATTTTATTTTAATTTTATTTTAAATTTAATTTTATTTTAAATTTAATTTAATTTAATTTAATTTTATTTTAAATGTAATTTTATTTTATTTTAAATATAATTTTATTTTATTTTAAATTTTATTTTATTTTATTTTAAATTTAATTTAATTTTATTTTATTTTAAATTTAATTTAATTTAATTTTATTTTATTTTATTTTAAATATAATTTTATTTTATTTTAAATTTAATTTTATTTTATTTTAAATTAAATTTAATTTTATTTTAAATTTAATTTTATTTTATTTTAAATTTAATTTTTATTTTAAATTTAATTTTATTTTATTTTATTTAAAATTTAATTTAATTTAATTTTATTTAAAATTTAATTTTATTTAAAATTTAATTTAATTTTATTTTATTTTAAATTTAATTTAATTTAATTTTTTTTTGAAATAAAATAAAATTAAATTTAAAATAAAATTAAATTTTAAATAAAATAAAATAAAATTAAATTTAAAATAAAATTAAATTTAAAATAAAATTAAAATAAAATAAAATTAAATTTAAAATAAAATTAAATTAAATTTAAAATAAAATTAAATTTAATTTAAAATAAAATTAAATTACATTTAAAATAAAATTAAATTAAATTAAATTAAATTTAAAATAAAATACAATTAAATTAAATTAAATTTAAAATAAAATTAAATTAAATTTAAAATAAAATAAAATAAAATTAAATTAAATTAAATTTAAAATAAAATAAAATTAAATTTAAAATAAAATTAAATTACATTTAAAATAAAATTAAATTAAATTAAATTAAATTTAAAATAAAATTAAATTTAAAATAAAATTAAATTAAATTAAATTAAATTTAAAATAAAATAAAATAAAATAAAATTAAATTTAAAATAAAAATTAAATTTAAAATAAAATAAAAATTAAATTTAAAATAAAATAAAATAAAATTAAATTTAAAATAAAATTAAATTAAATTTAAAATAAAATAAAATTAAATTTAAAATAAAATTAAATTACATTTAAAATAAAATTAAATTAAATTAAATTAAATTTAAAATAAAATTAAATTTAAAATAAAATTAAATTTAAAATAAAATTAAATTTAATTTAAAATAAAATAAAATTAAATTTAAAATAAAATAAAATTATATTTAAAATAAAATAAAATAAAATTAAATTAAATTAAATTTAAAATAAAATAAAATTAAATTAAAATTAAATTTAAAATAAAATTAAATTTAAAATAAAATTAAATAAAATTAAATTAAAAATAAAATAAAATTAAATTAAATTTAAAATAAAAATAAAAATAAAAATAAAAATAAAAATAAAAATAAAAATAAAAATAAAATAAAATAAAATAAAAATAAAATAAAATAAAAATAAAATAAAAATAAAATAAAAATAAAATAAAAATAAAAATAAAATAAAAATAAAAATAAAAATAAAAATAAAAATAAAATTAAAATAAAATAAAAATAAATTAAAAATAAAATAAAAATAAAATAAAATTGCGTTGTTTTAGGAGATTTCTAAGCTTGTCTGTTACCTTTTCTATATAATGTTCAACAATATGTTCTGTACATTTGAAGTTAAACGAATAATAACAATTTTAATAAGAAGCTAACAGTGGCTACGTGACAGGAAGTTAAAAGTGCAGCTGGTCGTAGCTGCTGAAAGCGAGCGTTAGCCACCCGTTATCTGCAATTGGGAGCAGTTGGAAGCTAAAAAAGAAGCAGAAAAAGCTCAATAGCAGCTCCTGGCAGCAGCTTACGGAGAATGGAAAATAGAGGATGCTAATTGTGTACAATGGCTAATGGCAGCTGTCATCCTCAACTGCAGTGATTCTTAACCATTGTGCCACGGCGCCATCTAGTGGGCTGCAAAGTCATTTCAATTGAGCTGCTCGTTGTATTGGCATGTATTTTGCAATATTGTCCTCTTTTGTTTCTCAGTTGACATCATGTTGGTCGTCAGTTGTTGACTCTTTGTCCTTGAACCCGTCACCAGTGTGTGGACGGACGGTCTGAACGCGCTCCTCGGCAAGGAGATGACCAGCGACTACACCAAATCCGACATGGACACGCTGCTCTCCATGGAGATGAAGCTCCGCCTACTGGACCTGGAGAACATCCAGATCCCCGAAGCGCCGCCCCCCATTCCCAAAGAGCCTAGCAACTATGACTTTGTTTACGATTGTAACTAGCTTAGCTTAGTTTAGCCCTGCTGTACTCACTGGACCTTTTTTTTTTTTTCCCTGCTTCTTTTTTCTCCTTCCTTTAAAACTGGACGATTTCAAGAACTGTGATAGTTTGTTTTGTTTGTTTGGTCATCCTTGTTGCTATGGAGACCACAAGGAACCAGGAAGTGTTCCCTTGAGAATCAAGAATTTTTATTTTTATGATTTGTCCTCAGGGCTTCTGCGCAGGGAGGGACGGCCATGTTAGTTGTAGTCCACTTGTTTATTTCCTTTCACATGACACGAGTTTCACCATATTCGTGGCAGCTAAATGTTCCCCCCCCCCCCACACCACGAGAAGTACTTAAAAAAAAAAAAAAATAACAAAAAAAACTGCTTGTCTGCTCAAGACTGTTACAACTTTTTTTTTTTGTCACAAAAATCCCTGAACGACTGCTGTACACCACATTCCTGAGCAATATTTACTTGATCAGAGAATATTTCAAATGTGACGTTTATGTGAAGACACGCAACGGGTTTTACATGCTTTGGTGCATGAGAGGAGATTTGTTTGCATTCTGGAACTTTTTGTCCGTTTGACTTGTATGAAAGAATCAGTGACACGGTGAGAAGGATTTCTTCTTTCTTGGTCTCAAGCCGTCCAATCGCAGCAATGGATTTCTGTCACATGTACTGAAAGCTGGTTTTGCTTCCTGATCCTCCCGAACGGTGGTTGTCAAACTTTTGACACCAAGTCGCATCCAAAGAAATTCGAGCAACATTCAAATGCAGTCGTGTTCATGGATGATGAATGACAGACATGCAAAATAACGTGCACTTTTTTGGCTGCGACCAGCAGAGGTGACAAATGTACATGCTAAACCCCTAACCCCTAACCCTAACCCGAACCCGAACACTGTTGGTAACGATCCTAACAATTTAATTAATAAAATTTTTTAATAGAAAATAACTTTGGTTGTGATTGACTTTTATTTTTGTGGCAGGAAAAGAGAAAAGCAACCCTTTTGCAGTCCGGATGACAGGCCAGTAGGCGGCGCTCGTGTGCAAAAGTGGAAGATGGCCGATGACCGCAGGTCTGCAGTTTATAAAGCCAGAGGTGCGCGTTGATTGGATTGTTCGCCATTTACGGCAAGATGGCGGCCGCACTCGTGGCCTTCTGTTAGGTTGGTGAGCGCGCGCACGAGTAAATCTGTAAATGTTGTTGGCGTTTGTTGTCCTTCCTCATGGTGACGTTTGGCTTCTTGCAGGACTCGAGGGACTCCACAGCGGTTGCGGCGCCGTCCTTGCTCTTTGTTTTGGTTCGTTTTTAATGCTGGCCAGCATTTAGTGACTTGTTTTTGGTTGTTTTATTTTTGCTGTCGTAAATGACACACCTGATGGTTTTCTACTTGGGAATTGAACTGTGCGGGTTTTTGTTGTTTGTGTAATAAAGATGGCTGTCTTGAATTCAGCTCCACTGACAGAAGTGAAGATGGATTGGATGCGGGTACATTTGTTTTGATTGGTAGCCCGCAGCTCATTAGGAGACAGGTGTGCGCGGGTCACGAATGGATTCATCAGCACGTGCGGCAAGATGGCGGCCGCACGGGAGTAAAGACGGGACAAAAGTAAGTCCCAAAGTAGACACGAGACACACCAATGAACAAACTTTTTGACTGTCGAGGCGCGTGAAAAAGAGTGCACATGAAAATAACTTAACATTTATTGTTTAATTTTAAAACATCTTTGTTGTTCTTTGCTATATCACCTATTACCTTTTATGGTGGCACAAAAGAACATTACTATATTAATGATGAATAATGTATGTATTTTTGGCATGCGTATATCTGTACTAACATCTTTTGACCAGCAGGGTGCAGTACAGCGCTACACACTTGTTACCACTAATCACTGCCTCTACAACTCTAGTTACAGCAACCCATTTTTTTTATATTTTTTTTTGTATTTTGTACATTCTGTACTGCCAGTGCAGTTTAAAAAAAGGACTCCTCGTGTTCGTGGTGGACCTTGACTGGCATGGGTACGTCACATTCTCCCAGTCAGCACAGAGGCAATGCTTGTATGTAGGAGGAGACCTTGAGTTTGTTTTTGTTGATGTTGGGATGCCTGCTTGCACATGCCAAGGTTGTGAGACTCTTGGCATTTACACACTTGCAATGTACAATTCCAAAAGTGTAAACCTGGTTTGGTTCATAAGTTTCACAAGTTAAACATATTTTCTCTATGAGCATTTTTTTTTTTTTTTTTTTAACAACTCTCTCTAGTTCCCTGGTCGTCATGGTAATAAAAGCCGGACTCTCTGTTGACCCAGCAGTATTATGGCCTATATGTAAATTCTTCACACCAAGTTTCTCCAGACATGACTTGTGAAAATTTGCCAATTTCAAGCAACTACTGGACTACACAGACTAAGACTATAATATCAAATCCGAAAGTGAGATTTGGTTGATACACAGATTAGCGTTGGCTAACATCTCCACAAGTGGGTGCTCACTATTATTTAAAATTTAATTTAATTTTATTTTATTTTAAATTTAATTTAATTTAATTTAATTTTATTTTAAATTTAATTTTATTTTAAATTTAATTTAATTAAATTTAATTTTATTTTAAATGTAATTTAATTTTATTTTAAATTTAATTTTATTTTATTTTAAATTTAATTTAATTTAATTTAATTTAATTTTATTTTAAATTTAATTTAATTTAATTTTATTTTAAATTTAATTTAATTTAATTTAATTTTATTTTAAATGTAATTTAATTTTATTTTAAATTTAATTTTATTTTATTTTAAATTTAATTTAATTTTATTTTAATTTTATTTTAATTTTATTTTAAATTTAATTTTATTTTAAATTTAATTTAATTTAATTTAATTTTATTTTAAATGTAATTTTATTTTATTTTAAATATAATTTTATTTTATTTTAAATTTTATTTTATTTTATTTTAAATTTAATTTAATTTTATTTTATTTTAAATTTAATTTAATTTAATTTTATTTTATTTTATTTTAAATATAATTTTATTTTATTTTAAATTTAATTTTATTTTATTTTAAATTAAATTTAATTTTATTTTAAATTTAATTTTATTTTATTTTAAATTTAATTTTTATTTTAAATTTAATTTTATTTTATTTTATTTAAAATTTAATTTAATTTAATTTTATTTAAAATTTAATTTTATTTAAAATTTAATTTAATTTTATTTTATTTTAAATTTAATTTAATTTAATTTTTTTTTGAAATAAAATAAAATTAAATTTAAAATAAAATTAAATTTTAAATAAAATAAAATAAAATTAAATTTAAAATAAAATTAAATTTAAAATAAAATTAAAATAAAATAAAATTAAATTTAAAATAAAATTAAATTAAATTTAAAATAAAATTAAATTTAATTTAAAATAAAATTAAATTACATTTAAAATAAAATTAAATTAAATTAAATTAAATTTAAAATAAAATACAATTAAATTAAATTAAATTTAAAATAAAATTAAATTAAATTTAAAATAAAATAAAATAAAATTAAATTAAATTAAATTTAAAATAAAATAAAATTAAATTTAAAATAAAATTAAATTACATTTAAAATAAAATTAAATTAAATTAAATTAAATTTAAAATAAAATTAAATTTAAAATAAAATTAAATTAAATTAAATTAAATTTAAAATAAAATAAAATAAAATAAAATTAAATTTAAAATAAAAATTAAATTTAAAATAAAATAAAAATTAAATTTAAAATAAAATAAAATAAAATTAAATTTAAAATAAAATTAAATTAAATTTAAAATAAAATAAAATTAAATTTAAAATAAAATTAAATTACATTTAAAATAAAATTAAATTAAATTAAATTAAATTTAAAATAAAATTAAATTTAAAATAAAATTAAATTTAAAATAAAATTAAATTTAATTTAAAATAAAATAAAATTAAATTTAAAATAAAATAAAATTATATTTAAAATAAAATAAAATAAAATTAAATTAAATTAAATTTAAAATAAAATAAAATTAAATTAAAATTAAATTTAAAATAAAATTAAATTTAAAATAAAATTAAATAAAATTAAATTAAAAATAAAATAAAATTAAATTAAATTTAAAATAAAAATAAAAATAAAAATAAAAATAAAAATAAAAATAAAAATAAAAATAAAATAAAATAAAATAAAAATAAAATAAAATAAAAATAAAATAAAAATAAAATAAAAATAAAATAAAAATAAAAATAAAATAAAAATAAAAATAAAAATAAAAATAAAAATAAAATTAAAATAAAATAAAAATAAATTAAAAATAAAATAAAAATAAAATAAAATTGCGTTGTTTTAGGAGATTTCTAAGCTTGTCTGTTACCTTTTCTATATAATGTTCAACAATATGTTCTGTACATTTGAAGTTAAACGAATAATAACAATTTTAATAAGAAGCTAACAGTGGCTACGTGACAGGAAGTTAAAAGTGCAGCTGGTCGTAGCTGCTGAAAGCGAGCGTTAGCCACCCGTTATCTGCAATTGGGAGCAGTTGGAAGCTAAAAAAGAAGCAGAAAAAGCTCAATAGCAGCTCCTGGCAGCAGCTTACGGAGAATGGAAAATAGAGGATGCTAATTGTGTACAATGGCTAATGGCAGCTGTCATCCTCAACTGCAGTGATTCTTAACCATTGTGCCACGGCGCCATCTAGTGGGCTGCAAAGTCATTTCAATTGAGCTGCTCGTTGTATTGGCATGTATTTTGCAATATTGTCCTCTTTTGTTTCTCAGTTGACATCATGTTGGTCGTCAGTTGTTGACTCTTTGTCCTTGAACCCGTCACCAGTGTGTGGACGGACGGTCTGAACGCGCTCCTCGGCAAGGAGATGACCAGCGACTACACCAAATCCGACATGGACACGCTGCTCTCCATGGAGATGAAGCTCCGCCTACTGGACCTGGAGAACATCCAGATCCCCGAAGCGCCGCCCCCCATTCCCAAAGAGCCTAGCAACTATGACTTTGTTTACGATTGTAACTAGCTTAGCTTAGTTTAGCCCTGCTGTACTCACTGGACCTTTTTTTTTTTTTCCCTGCTTCTTTTTTCTCCTTCCTTTAAAACTGGACGATTTCAAGAACTGTGATAGTTTGTTTTGTTTGTTTGGTCATCCTTGTTGCTATGGAGACCACAAGGAACCAGGAAGTGTTCCCTTGAGAATCAAGAATTTTTATTTTTATGATTTGTCCTCAGGGCTTCTGCGCAGGGAGGGACGGCCATGTTAGTTGTAGTCCACTTGTTTATTTCCTTTCACATGACACGAGTTTCACCATATTCGTGGCAGCTAAATGTTCCCCCCCCCCCCACACCACGAGAAGTACTTAAAAAAAAAAAAAAATAACAAAAAAAACTGCTTGTCTGCTCAAGACTGTTACAACTTTTTTTTTTTGTCACAAAAATCCCTGAACGACTGCTGTACACCACATTCCTGAGCAATATTTACTTGATCAGAGAATATTTCAAATGTGACGTTTATGTGAAGACACGCAACGGGTTTTACATGCTTTGGTGCATGAGAGGAGATTTGTTTGCATTCTGGAACTTTTTGTCCGTTTGACTTGTATGAAAGAATCAGTGACACGGTGAGAAGGATTTCTTCTTTCTTGGTCTCAAGCCGTCCAATCGCAGCAATGGATTTCTGTCACATGTACTGAAAGCTGGTTTTGCTTCCTGATCCTCCCGAACGGTGGTTGTCAAACTTTTGACACCAAGTCGCATCCAAAGAAATTCGAGCAACATTCAAATGCAGTCGTGTTCATGGATGATGAATGACAGACATGCAAAATAACGTGCACTTTTTTGGCTGCGACCAGCAGAGGTGACAAATGTACATGCTAAACCCCTAACCCCTAACCCTAACCCGAACCCGAACACTGTTGGTAACGATCCTAACAATTTAATTAATAAAATTTTTTAATAGAAAATAACTTTGGTTGTGATTGACTTTTATTTTTGTGGCAGGAAAAGAGAAAAGCAACCCTTTTGCAGTCCGGATGACAGGCCAGTAGGCGGCGCTCGTGTGCAAAAGTGGAAGATGGCCGATGACCGCAGGTCTGCAGTTTATAAAGCCAGAGGTGCGCGTTGATTGGATTGTTCGCCATTTACGGCAAGATGGCGGCCGCACTCGTGGCCTTCTGTTAGGTTGGTGAGCGCGCGCACGAGTAAATCTGTAAATGTTGTTGGCGTTTGTTGTCCTTCCTCATGGTGACGTTTGGCTTCTTGCAGGACTCGAGGGACTCCACAGCGGTTGCGGCGCCGTCCTTGCTCTTTGTTTTGGTTCGTTTTTAATGCTGGCCAGCATTTAGTGACTTGTTTTTGGTTGTTTTATTTTTGCTGTCGTAAATGACACACCTGATGGTTTTCTACTTGGGAATTGAACTGTGCGGGTTTTTGTTGTTTGTGTAATAAAGATGGCTGTCTTGAATTCAGCTCCACTGACAGAAGTGAAGATGGATTGGATGCGGGTACATTTGTTTTGATTGGTAGCCCGCAGCTCATTAGGAGACAGGTGTGCGCGGGTCACGAATGGATTCATCAGCACGTGCGGCAAGATGGCGGCCGCACGGGAGTAAAGACGGGACAAAAGTAAGTCCCAAAGTAGACACGAGACACACCAATGAACAAACTTTTTGACTGTCGAGGCGCGTGAAAAAGAGTGCACATGAAAATAACTTAACATTTATTGTTTAATTTTAAAACATCTTTGTTGTTCTTTGCTATATCACCTATTACCTTTTATGGTGGCACAAAAGAACATTACTATATTAATGATGAATAATGTATGTATTTTTGGCATGCGTATATCTGTACTAACATCTTTTGACCAGCAGGGTGCAGTACAGCGCTACACACTTGTTACCACTAATCACTGCCTCTACAACTCTAGTTACAGCAACCCATTTTTTTATATATTTTTTTGTATTTTGTACATTCTGTACTGCCAGTGCAGTTTAAAAAAAGGACTCCTCGTGTTCGTGGTGGACCTTGACTGGCATGGGTACGTCACATTCTCCCAGTCAGCACAGAGGCAATGCTTGTATGTAGGAGGAGACCTTGAGTTTGTTTTTGTTGATGTTGGGATGCCTGCTTGCACATGCCAAGGTTGTGAGACTCTTGGCATTTACACACTTGCAATGTACAATTCCAAAAGTGTAAACCTGGTTTGGTTCATAAGTTTCACAAGTTAAACATATTTTCTCTATGAGCATTTTTTTTTTTTTTTTTTTAACAACTCTCTCTAGTTCCCTGGTCGTCATGGTAATAAAAGCCGGACTCTCTGTTGACCCAGCAGTATTATGGCCTATATGTAAATTCTTCACACCAAGTTTCTCCAGACATGACTTGTGAAAATTTGCCAATTTCAAGCAACTACTGGACTACACAGACTAAGACTATAATATCAAATCCGAAAGTGAGATTTGGTTGATACACAGATTAGCGTTGGCTAACATCTCCACAAGTGGGTGCTCACTATTATTTAAAATTTAATTTAATTTTATTTTATTTTAAATTTAATTTAATTTAATTTAATTTTATTTTAAATTTAATTTTATTTTAAATTTAATTTAATTTAATTTAATTTTATTTTAAATGTAATTTAATTTTATTTTAAATTTAATTTTATTTTATTTTAAATTTAATTTAATTTAATTTAATTTAATTTTATTTTAAATTTAATTTAATTTAATTTTATTTTAAATTTAATTTAATTTAATTTAATTTTATTTTAAATGTAATTTAATTTTATTTTAAATTTAATTTTATTTTATTTTAAATTTAATTTAATTTTATTTTAATTTTATTTTAAATTTAATTTTATTTTAAATTTAATTTAATTTAATTTAATTTTATTTTAAATGTAATTTTATTTTATTTTAAATATAATTTTATTTTATTTTAAATTTTATTTTATTTTATTTTAAATTTAATTTAATTTTATTTTATTTTAAATTTAATTTTATTTTAAATGTAATTTTATTTTATTTTAAATATAATTTTATTTTATTTTAAATTTAATTTTATTTTATTTTAAATTAAATTTAATTTTATTTTAAATTTAATTTTATTTTATTTTAAATTTAATTTTTATTTTAAATTTAATTTTATTTTATTTTATTTAAAATTTAATTTAATTTAATTTTATTTAAAATTTAATTTTATTTAAAATTTAATTTAATTTTATTTTATTTTAAATTTAATTTAATTTAATTTTTTTTTGAAATAAAATAAAATTAAATTTAAAATAAAATTAAATTTTAAATAAAATAAAATAAAATTAAATTTAAAATAAAATTAAATTTAAAATAAAATTAAAATAAAATAAAATTAAATTTAAAATAAAATTAAATTAAATTTAAAATAAAATTAAATTTAATTTAAAATAAAATTAAATTACATTTAAAATAAAATTAAATTAAATTAAATTAAATTTAAAATAAAATTAAATTAAATTAAATTAAATTTAAAATAAAATTAAATTAAATTAAATTTAAAATAAAATAAAACTAAATTTAAAATAAAATTAAATTAAATTTAAAATAAAAATTAAATTTAAAATAAAATAAAATTAAATTAAATTTAAAATAAAATTAAATTAAATTAAATTAAATTAAATTTAAAATAAAATAAAATTAAATTTAAAATAAAATTAAATTACATTTAAAATAAAATTAAATTAAATTAAATTAAATTTAAAATAAAATTAAATTTAAAATAAAATTAAATTAAATTAAATTAAATTTAAAATAAAATAAAATAAAATAAAATTAAATTTAAAATAAAAATTAAATTTAAAATAAAATAAAAATTAAATTTAAAATAAAATAAAATAAAATTAAATTTAAAATAAAATTAAATTAAATTTAAAATAAAATAAAATTAAATTTAAAATAAAATTAAATTACATTTAAAATAAAATTAAATTAAATTAAATTAAATTTAAAATAAAATTAAATTTAAAATAAAATTAAATTTAAAATAAAATTAAATTTAATTTAAAATAAAATTAAATTAAATTTAAAATAAAATAAAATTATATTTAAAATAAAATAAAATAAAATTAAATTAAATTAAATTTAAAATAAAATAAAATAAAATTAAAATTAAATTTAAAATAAAATTAAATTTAAAATAAAATTAAATAAAATTAAATTAAAAATAAAATAAAATTAAATTAAATTTAAAATAAAAATAAAAATAAAAATAAAAATAAAAATAAAAATAAAATAAAATAAAAATAAAATAAAATAAAATAAAAATAAAATAAAAATAAAATAAAAATAAAATAAAAATAAAATAAAAATAAAATAAAAATAAAATAAAAATAAAAATAAAAATAAAAATAAAATTAAAATAAAATAAAAATAAATTAAAAATAAAATAAAAATAAAATAAAATTGCGTTGTTTTAGGAGATTTCTAAGCTTGTCTGTTACCTTTTCTATATAATGTTCAACAATATGTTCTGTACATTTGAAGTTAAACGAATAATAACAATTTTAATAAGAAGCTAACAGTGGCTACGTGACAGGAAGTTAAAAGTGCAGCTGGTCGTAGCTGCTGAAAGCGAGCGTTAGCCACCCGTTATCTGCAATTGGGAGCAGTTGGAAGCTAAAAAAGAAGCAGAAAAAGCTCAATAGCAGCTCCTGGCAGCAGCTTACGGAGAATGGAAAATAGAGGATGCTAATTGTGTACAATGGCTAATGGCAGCTGTCATCCTCAACTGCAGTGATTCTTAACCATTGTGCCACGGCGCCATCTAGTGGGCTGCAAAGTCATTTCAATTGAGCTGCTCGTTGTATTGGCATGTATTTTGCAATATTGTCCTCTTTTGTTTCTCAGTTGACATCATGTTGGTCGTCAGTTGTTGACTCTTTGTCCTTGAACCCGTCACCAGTGTGTGGACGGACGGTCTGAACGCGCTCCTCGGCAAGGAGATGACCAGCGACTACACCAAATCCGACATGGACACGCTGCTCTCCATGGAGATGAAGCTCCGCCTACTGGACCTGGAGAACATCCAGATCCCCGAAGCGCCGCCCCCCATTCCCAAAGAGCCTAGCAACTATGACTTTGTTTACGATTGTAACTAGCTTAGCTTAGTTTAGCCCTGCTGTACTCACTGGACCTTTTTTTTTTTTTCCCTGCTTCTTTTTTCTCCTTCCTTTAAAACTGGACGATTTCAAGAACTGTGATAGTTTGTTTTGTTTGTTTGGTCATCCTTGTTGCTATGGAGACCACAAGGAACCAGGAAGTGTTCCCTTGAGAATCAAGAATTTTTATTTTTATGATTTGTCCTCAGGGCTTCTGCGCAGGGAGGGACGGCCATGTTAGTTGTAGTCCACTTGTTTATTTCCTTTCACATGACACGAGTTTCACCATATTCGTGGCAGCTAAATGTTCCCCCCCCCCCCCCCACACCACGAGAAGTACTTAAAAAAAAAAAAAAATAACAAAAAAAACTGCTTGTCTGCTCAAGACTGTTACAACTTTTTTTTTTTGTCACAAAAATCCCTGAACGACTGCTGTACACCACATTCCTGAGCAATATTTACTTGATCAGAGAATATTTCAAATGTGACGTTTATGTGAAGACACGCAACGGGTTTTACATGCTTTGGTGCATGAGAGGAGATTTGTTTGCATTCTGGAACTTTTTGTCCGTTTGACTTGTATGAAAGAATCAGTGACACGGTGAGAAGGATTTCTTCTTTCTTGGTCTCAAGCCGTCCAATCGCAGCAATGGATTTCTGTCACATGTACTGAAAGCTGGTTTTGCTTCCTGATCCTCCCGAACGGTGGTTGTCAAACTTTTGACACCAAGTCGCATCCAAAGAAATTCGAGCAACATTCAAATGCAGTCGTGTTCATGGATGATGAATGACAGACATGCAAAATAACGTGCACTTTTTTGGCTGCGACCAGCAGAGGTGACAAATGTACATGCTAAACCCCTAACCCCTAACCCTAACCCGAACCCGAACACTGTTGGTAACGATCCTAACAATTTAATTAATAAAATTTTTTAATAGAAAATAACTTTGGTTGTGATTGACTTTTATTTTTGTCCCTTTTGCAGTCCGGATGACAGGCCAGTAGGCGGCGCTCGTGTGCAAAAGTGGAAGATGGCCGATGACCGCAGGTCTGCAGTTTATAAAGCCAGAGGTGCGCGTTGATTGGATTGTTCGCCATTTACGGCAAGATGGCGGCCGCACTCGTGGCCTTCTGTTAGGTTGGTGAGCGCGCGCACGAGTAAATCTGTAAATGTTGTTGGCGTTTGTTGTCCTTCCTCATGGTGACGTTTGGCTTCTTGCAGGACTCGAGGGACTCCACAGCGGTTGCGGCGCCGTCCTTGCTCTTTGTTTTGGTTCGTTTTTAATGCTGGCCAGCATTTAGTGACTTGTTTTTGGTTGTTTTATTTTTGCTGTCGTAAATGACACACCTGATGGTTTTCTACTTGGGAATTGAACTGTGCGGGTTTTTGTTGTTTGTGTAATAAAGATGGCTGTCTTGAATTCAGCTCCACTGACAGAAGTGAAGATGGATTGGATGCGGGTACATTTGTTTTGATTGGTAGCCCGCAGCTCATTAGGAGACAGGTGTGCGCGGGTCACGAATGGATTCATCAGCACGTGCGGCAAGATGGCGGCCGCACGGGAGTAAAGACGGGACAAAAGTAAGTCCCAAAGTAGACACGAGACACACCAATGAACAAACTTTTTGACTGTCGAGGCGCGTGAAAAAGAGTGCACATGAAAATAACTTAACATTTATTGTTTAATTTTAAAACATCTTTGTTGTTCTTTGCTATATCACCTATTACCTTTTATGGTGGCACAAAAGAACATTACTATATTAATGATGAATAATGTATGTATTTTTGGCATGCGTATATCTGTACTAACATCTTTTGACCAGCAGGGTGCAGTACAGCGCTACACACTTGTTACCACTAATCACTGCCTCTACAACTCTAGTTACAGCAACCCATTTTTTTATATTTTTTTTTGTATTTTGTACATTCTGTACTGCCAGTGCAGTTTAAAAAAAGGACTCCTCGTGTTCGTGGTGGACCTTGACTGGCATGGGTACGTCACATTCTCCCAGTCAGCACAGAGGCAATGCTTGTATGTAGGAGGAGACCTTGAGTTTGTTTTTGTTGATGTTGGGATGCCTGCTTGCACATGCCAAGGTTGTGAGACTCTTGGCATTTACACACTTGCAATGTACAATTCCAAAAGTGTAAACCTGGTTTGGTTCATAAGTTTCACAAGTTAAACATATTTTCTCTATGAGCATTTTTTTTTTTTTTTTTTTAACAACTCTCTCTAGTTCCCTGGTCGTCATGGTAATAAAAGCCGGACTCTCTGTTGACCCAGCAGTATTATGGCCTATATGTAAATTCTTCACACCAAGTTTCTCCAGACATGACTTGTGAAAATTTGCCAATTTCAAGCAACTACTGGACTACACAGACTAAGACTATAATATCAAATCCGAAAGTGAGATTTGGTTGATACACAGATTAGCGTTGGCTAACATCTCCACAAGTGGGTGCTCACTATTATTTAAAATTTAATTTAATTTTATTTTATTTTAAATTTAATTTAATTTAATTTAATTTTATTTTAAATTTAATTTAATTTTAAATTTAATTTAATTTAATTTAATTTTATTTTAAATGTAATTTAATTTTATTTTAAATTTAATTTTATTTTATTTTAAATTTAATTTTATTTTATTTTAAATTTAATTTAATTTAATTTAATTTAATTTTATTTTAAATTTAATTTAATTTAATTTTATTTTAAATTTAATTTAATTTAATTTAATTTTATTTTAAATGTAATTTAATTTTATTTTAAATTTAATTTTATTTTATTTTAAATTTAATTTAATTTTATTTTAATTTTATTTTAAATTTAATTTTATTTTATTTTAAATTTAATTTAATTTTATTTTAATTTTATTTTAAATTTAATTTTATTTTAAATTTAATTTAATTTAATTTAATTTTATTTTAAATGTAATTTTATTTTATTTTAAATATAATTTTATTTTATTTTAAATTTTATTTTATTTTATTTTAAATTTAATTTAATTTTATTTTATTTTAAATTTAATTTAATTTAATTTTATTTTATTTTATTTTAAATATAATTTTATTTTATTTTAAATTTAATTTTATTTTATTTTAAATTAAATTTAATTTTATTTTAAATTTAATTTTATTTTATTTTAAATTTAATTTTTATTTTAAATTTAATTTTATTTTATTTTATTTAAAATTTAATTTAATTTAATTTTATTTTAAATTTAATTTTATTTAAAATTTAATTTAATTTTATTTTATTTTAAATTTAATTTAATTTAATTTTTTTTTGAAATAAAATAAAATTAAATTTAAAATAAAATTAAATTTTAAATAAAATAAAATAAAATTAAATTTAAAATAAAATTAAATTTAAAATAAAATTAAAATAAAATAAAATTAAATTTAAAATAAAATTAAATTAAATTTAAAATAAAATTAAATTAAATTAAATTAAATTTAAAATAAAATAAAATAAAATAAAATTAAATTTAAAATAAAAATTAAATTTAAAATAAAATAAAAATTAAATTTAAAATAAAATAAAATAAAATTAAATTTAAAATAAAATTAAATTAAATTTAAAATAAAATAAAATTAAATTTAAAATAAAATTAAATTACATTTAAAATAAAATTAAATTAAATTAAATTAAATTTAAAATAAAATTAAATTTAAAATAAAATTAAATTTAAAATAAAATTAAATTTAATTTAAAATAAAATGAAATTAAATTTAAAATAAAATAAAATTATATTTAAAATAAAATAAAATAAAATTAAATTAAATTAAATTTAAAATAAAATAAAATTAAATTAAAATTAAATTTAAAATAAAATTAAATTTAAAATAAAATTAAATAAAATTAAATTAAAATTAAATTTAAAATAAAATTAAATTTAAAATAAAATTAAATTAAATTAAATTAAAAATAAAATAAAATAAAATTAAATTAAATTTAAAATAAAAATAAAAATAAAAATAAAAATAAAAATAAAATAAAATAAAATAAAAATAAAATAAAATAAAAATAAAATAAAAATAAAATAAAAATAAAATAAAAATAAAATAAAAATAAAATAAAAATAAAAATAAAAATAAAAATAAAAATAAAAATAAAAATAAAAATAAAAATAAAAATAAAATTAAAATAAAATAAAAATAAATTAAAAATAAAATAAAAATAAAATAAAATTGCGTTGTTTTAGGAGATTTCTAAGCTTGTCTGTTACCTTTTCTATATAATGTTCAACAATATGTTCTGTACATTTGAAGTTAAACGAATAATAACAATTTTAATAAGAAGCTAACAGTGGCTACGTGACAGGAAGTTAAAAGTGCAGCTGGTCGTAGCTGCTGAAAGCGAGCGTTAGCCACCCGTTATCTGCAATTGGGAGCAGTTGGAAGCTAAAAAAGAAGCAGAAAAAGCTCAATAGCAGCTCCTGGCAGCAGCTTACGGAGAATGGAAAATAGAGGATGCTAATTGTGTACAATGGCTAATGGCAGCTGTCATCCTCAACTGCAGTGATTCTTAACCATTGTGCCACGGCGCCATCTAGTGGGCTGCAAAGTCATTTCAATTGAGCTGCTCGTTGTATTGGCATGTATTTTGCAATATTGTCCTCTTTTGTTTCTCAGTTGACATCATGTTGGTCGTCAGTTGTTGACTCTTTGTCCTTGAACCCGTCACCAGTGTGTGGACGGACGGTCTGAACGCGCTCCTCGGCAAGGAGATGACCAGCGACTACACCAAATCCGACATGGACACGCTGCTCTCCATGGAGATGAAGCTCCGCCTACTGGACCTGGAGAACATCCAGATCCCCGAAGCGCCGCCCCCCATTCCCAAAGAGCCTAGCAACTATGACTTTGTTTACGATTGTAACTAGCTTAGCTTAGTTTAGCCCTGCTGTACTCACTGGACCTTTTTTTTTTTTTCCCTGCTTCTTTTTTCTCCTTCCTTTAAAACTGGACGATTTCAAGAACTGTGATAGTTTGTTTTGTTTGTTTGGTCATCCTTGTTGCTATGGAGACCACAAGGAACCAGGAAGTGTTCCCTTGAGAATCAAGAATTTTTATTTTTATGATTTGTCCTCAGGGCTTCTGCGCAGGGAGGGACGGCCATGTTAGTTGTAGTCCACTTGTTTATTTCCTTTCACATGACACGAGTTTCACCATATTCGTGGCAGCTAAATGTTCCCCCCCCCCCCCACACCACGAGAAGTACTTAAAAAAAAAAAAAAATAACAAAAAAAACTGCTTGTCTGCTCAAGACTGTTACAACTTTTTTTTTTGTCACAAAAATCCCTGAACGACTGCTGTACACCACATTCCTGAGCAATATTTACTTGATCAGAGAATATTTCAAATGTGACGTTTATGTGAAGACACGCAACGGGTTTTACATGCTTTGGTGCATGAGAGGAGATTTGTTTGCATTCTGGAACTTTTTGTCCGTTTGACTTGTATGAAAGAATCAGTGACACGGTGAGAAGGATTTCTTCTTTCTTGGTCTCAAGCCGTCCAATCGCAGCAATGGATTTCTGTCACATGTACTGAAAGCTGGTTTTGCTTCCTGATCCTCCCGAACGGTGGTTGTCAAACTTTTGACACCAAGTCGCATCCAAAGAAATTCGAGCAACATTCAAATGCAGTCGTGTTCATGGATGATGAATGACAGACATGCAAAATAACGTGCACTTTTTTGGCTGCGACCAGCAGAGGTGACAAATGTACATGCTAAACCCCTAACCCCTAACCCTAACCCGAACCCGAACACTGTTGGTAACGATCCTAACAATTTAATTAATAAAATTTTTTAATAGAAAATAACTTTGGTTGTGATTGACTTTTATTTTTGTGGCAGGAAAAGAGAAAAGCAACCCTTTTGCAGTCCGGATGACAGGCCAGTAGGCGGCGCTCGTGTGCAAAAGTGGAAGATGGCCGATGACCGCAGGTCTGCAGTTTATAAAGCCAGAGGTGCGCGTTGATTGGATTGTTCGCCATTTACGGCAAGATGGCGGCCGCACTCGTGGCCTTCTGTTAGGTTGGTGAGCGCGCGCACGAGTAAATCTGTAAATGTTGTTGGCGTTTGTTGTCCTTCCTCATGGTGACGTTTGGCTTCTTGCAGGACTCGAGGGACTCCACAGCGGTTGCGGCGCCGTCCTTGCTCTTTGTTTTGGTTCGTTTTTAATGCTGGCCAGCATTTAGTGACTTGTTTTTGGTTGTTTTATTTTTGCTGTCGTAAATGACACACCTGATGGTTTTCTACTTGGGAATTGAACTGTGCGGGTTTTTGTTGTTTGTGTAATAAAGATGGCTGTCTTGAATTCAGCTCCACTGACAGAAGTGAAGATGGATTGGATGCGGGTACATTTGTTTTGATTGGTAGCCCGCAGCTCATTAGGAGACAGGTGTGCGCGGGTCACGAATGGATTCATCAGCACGTGCGGCAAGATGGCGGCCGCACGGGAGTAAAGACGGGACAAAAGTAAGTCCCAAAGTAGACACGAGACACACCAATGAACAAACTTTTTGACTGTCGAGGCGCGTGAAAAAGAGTGCACATGAAAATAACTTAACATTTATTGTTTAATTTTAAAACATCTTTGTTGTTCTTTGCTATATCACCTATTACCTTTTATGGTGGCACAAAAGAACATTACTATATTAATGATGAATAATGTATGTATTTTTGGCATGCGTATATCTGTACTAACATCTTTTGACCAGCAGGGTGCAGTACAGCGCTACACACTTGTTACCACTAATCACTGCCTCTACAACTCTAGTTACAGCAACCCATTTTTTTATATTTTTTTTTGTATTTTGTACATTCTGTACTGCCAGTGCAGTTTAAAAAAAGGACTCCTCGTGTTCGTGGTGGACCTTGACTGGCATGGGTACGTCACATTCTCCCAGTCAGCACAGAGGCAATGCTTGTATGTAGGAGGAGACCTTGAGTTTGTTTTTGTTGATGTTGGGATGCCTGCTTGCACATGCCAAGGTTGTGAGACTCTTGGCATTTACACACTTGCAATGTACAATTCCAAAAGTGTAAACCTGGTTTGGTTCATAAGTTTCACAAGTTAAACATATTTTCTCTATGAGCATTTTTTTTTTTTTTTTTTTAACAACTCTCTCTAGTTCCCTGGTCGTCATGGTAATAAAAGCCGGACTCTCTGTTGACCCAGCAGTATTATGGCCTATATGTAAATTCTTCACACCAAGTTTCTCCAGACATGACTTGTGAAAATTTGCCAATTTCAAGCAACTACTGGACTACACAGACTAAGACTATAATATCAAATCCGAAAGTGAGATTTGGTTGATACACAGATTAGCGTTGGCTAACATCTCCACAAGTGGGTGCTCACTATTATTTAAAATTTAATTTAATTTTATTTTATTTTAAATTTAATTTAATTTAATTTAATTTTATTTTAAATTTAATTTTATTTTAAATTTAATTTAATTTAATTTTATTTTATTTTAAATGTAATTTAATTTTATTTTAAATTTAATTTTATTTTATTTTAAATTTAATTTAATTTAATTTAATTTAATTTTATTTTAAATTTAATTTAATTTAATTTTATTTTAAATTTAATTTAATTTAATTTAATTTTATTTTAAATGTAATTTAATTTTATTTTAAATTTAATTTTATTTTATTTTAAATTTAATTTAATTTTATTTTAATTTTATTTTAAATTTAATTTTATTTTAAATTTAATTTAATTTAATTTAATTTTATTTTAAATGTAATTTTATTTTATTTTAAATATAATTTTATTTTATTTTAAATTTTATTTTATTTTATTTTAAATTTAATTTAATTTTATTTTATTTTAAATTTAATTTAATTTAATTTAATTTTATTTTATTTTAAATATAATTTTATTTTATTTTAAATTTAATTTTATTTTATTTTAAATTAAATTTAATTTTATTTTAAATTTAATTGTATTTTATTTTAAATTTAATTTTTATTTTAAATTTAATTTTATTTTATTTTATTTAAAATTTAATTTAATTTAATTTTATTTAAAATTTAATTTTATTTAAAATTTAATTTAATTTTATTTTATTTTAAATTTAATTTAATTTAATTTTTTTTTGAAATAAAATAAAATTAAATTTAAAATAAAATTAAATTTTAAATAAAATAAAATAAAATTAAATTTAAAATAAAATTAAATTTAAAATAAAATTAAAATAAAATAAAATTAAATTTAAAATAAAATTAAATTTAATTTAAAATAAAATTAAATTTAATTTAAAATAAAATTAAATTACATTTAAAATAAAATTAAATTAAATTAAATTAAATTTAAAATAAAATTAAATTAAATTAAATTAAATTTAAAATAAAATTAAATTAAATTAAATTTAAAATAAAATAAAATTAAATTTAAAATAAAATTAAATTAAATTTAAAATAAAAATTAAATTTAAAATAAAATAAAATTAAATTAAATTTAAAATAAAATTAAATTAAATTAAATTAAATTTAAAATAAAATAAAATTAAATTTAAAATAAAATTAAATTACATTTAAAATAAAATTAAATTAAATTAAATTAAATTTAAAATAAAATTAAATTTAAAATAAAATTAAATTAAATTAAATTAAATTTAAAATAAAATAAAATAAAATAAAATTAAATTTAAAATAAAAATTAAATTTAAAATAAAATAAAAATTAAATTTAAAATAAAATAAAATAAAATTAAATTTAAAATAAAATTAAATTAAATTTAAAATAAAATAAAATTAAATTTAAAATAAAATTAAATTACATTTAAAATAAAATTAAATTAAATTAAATTAAATTTAAAATAAAATTAAATTTAAAATAAAATTAAATTTAAAATAAAATTAAATTTAATTTAAAATAAAATGAAATTAAATTTAAAATAAAATAAAATTATATTTAAAATAAAATAAAATAAAATTAAATTAAATTAAATTTAAAATAAAATAAAATTAAATTAAAATTAAATTTAAAATAAAATTAAATAAAATTAAATTAAAAATAAAATAAAATTAAATTAAATTTAAAATAAAAATAAAAATAAAAATAAAAATAAAAATAAAATAAAATAAAATAAAAATAAAATAAAATAAAATAAAAATAAAATAAAAATAAAAATAAAATAAAAATAAAATAAAAATAAAATAAAAATAAAAATAAAAATAAAAATAAAAATAAAAATAAAATAAAATAAAAATAAATTAAAAATAAAATAAAAATAAAATAAAATTGCGTTGTTTTAGGAGATTTCTAAGCTTGTCTGTTACTTTTCTATATAATGTTCAACAATATGTTCTGTACATTTGAAGTTAAACGAATAATAACAATTTTAATAAGAAGCTAACAGTGGCTACGTGACAGGAAGTTAAAAGTGCAGCTGGTCGTAGCTGCTGAAAGCGAGCGTTAGCCACCCGTTATCTGCAATTGGGAGCAGTTGGAAGCTAAAAAAGAAGCAGAAAAAGCTCAATAGCAGCTCCTGGCAGCAGCTTACGGAGAATGGAAAATAGAGGATGCTAATTGTGTACAATGGCTAATGGCAGCTGTCATCCTCAACTGCAGTGATTCTTAACCATTGTGCCACGGCGCCATCTAGTGGGCTGCAAAGTCATTTCAATTGAGCTGCTCGTTGTATTGGCATGTATTTTGCAATATTGTCCTCTTTTGTTTCTCAGTTGACATCATGTTGGTCGTCAGTTGTTGACTCTTTGTCCTTGAACCCGTCACCAGTGTGTGGACGGACGGTCTGAACGCGCTCCTCGGCAAGGAGATGACCAGCGACTACACCAAATCCGACATGGACACGCTGCTCTCCATGGAGATGAAGCTCCGCCTACTGGACCTGGAGAACATCCAGATCCCCGAAGCGCCGCCCCCCATTCCCAAAGAGCCTAGCAACTATGACTTTGTTTACGATTGTAACTAGCTTAGCTTAGTTTAGCCCTGCTGTACTCACTGGACCTTTTTTTTTTTTTCCCTGCTTCTTTTTTCTCCTTCCTTTAAAACTGGACGATTTCAAGAACTGTGATAGTTTGTTTTGTTTGTTTGGTCATCCTTGTTGCTATGGAACCAGGAAGTGTTCCCTTGAGAATCAAGAATTTTTATTTTTATGATTTGTCCTCAGGGCTTCTGCGCAGGGAGGGACGGCCATGTTAGTTGTAGTCCACTTGTTTATTTCCTTTCACATGACACGAGTTTCACCATATTCGTGGCAGCTAAATGTTCCCCCCCCCCCCCACACCACGAGAAGTACTTAAAAAAAAAAAAAAATAACAAAAAAAACTGCTTGTCTGCTCAAGACTGTTACAACTTTTTTTTTTTGTCACAAAAATCCCTGAACGACTGCTGTACACCACATTCCTGAGCAATATTTACTTGATCAGAGAATATTTCAAATGTGACGTTTATGTGAAGACACGCAACGGGTTTTACATGCTTTGGTGCATGAGAGGAGATTTGTTTGCATTCTGGAACTTTTTGTCCGTTTGACTTGTATGAAAGAATCAGTGACACGGTGAGAAGGATTTCTTCTTTCTTGGTCTCAAGCCGTCCAATCGCAGCAATGGATTTCTGTCACATGTACTGAAAGCTGGTTTTGCTTCCTGATCCTCCCGAACGGTGGTTGTCAAACTTTTGACACCAAGTCGCATCCAAAGAAATTCGAGCAACATTCAAATGCAGTCGTGTTCATGGATGATGAATGACAGACATGCAAAATAACGTGCACTTTTTTGGCTGCGACCAGCAGAGGTGACAAATGTACATGCTAAACCCCTAACCCCTAACCCTAACCCGAACCCGAACACTGTTGGTAACGATCCTAACAATTTAATTAATAAAATTTTTTAATAGAAAATAACTTTGGTTGTGATTGACTTTTATTTTTGTGGCAGGAAAAGAGAAAAGCAACCCTTTTGCAGTCCGGATGACAGGCCAGTAGGCGGCGCTCGTGTGCAAAAGTGGAAGATGGCCGATGACCGCAGGTCTGCAGTTTATAAAGCCAGAGGTGCGCGTTGATTGGATTGTTCGCCATTTACGGCAAGATGGCGGCCGCACTCGTGGCCTTCTGTTAGGTTGGTGAGCGCGCGCACGAGTAAATCTGTAAATGTTGTTGGCGTTTGTTGTCCTTCCTCATGGTGACGTTTGGCTTCTTGCAGGACTCGAGGGACTCCACAGCGGTTGCGGCGCCGTCCTTGCTCTTTGTTTTGGTTCGTTTTTAATGCTGGCCAGCATTTAGTGACTTGTTTTTGGTTGTTTTATTTTTGCTGTCGTAAATGACACACCTGATGGTTTTCTACTTGGGAATTGAACTGTGCGGGTTTTTGTTGTTTGTGTAATAAAGATGGCTGTCTTGAATTCAGCTCCACTGACAGAAGTGAAGATGGATTGGATGCGGGTACATTTGTTTTGATTGGTAGCCCGCAGCTCATTAGGAGACAGGTGTGCGCGGGTCACGAATGGATTCATCAGCACGTGCGGCAAGATGGCGGCCGCACGGGAGTAAAGACGGGACAAAAGTAAGTCCCAAAGTAGACACGAGACACACCAATGAACAAACTTTTTGACTGTCGAGGCGCGTGAAAAAGAGTGCACATGAAAATAACTTAACATTTATTGTTTAATTTTAAAACATCTTTGTTGTTCTTTGCTATATCACCTATTACCTTTTATGGTGGCACAAAAGAACATTACTATATTAATGATGAATAATGTATGTATTTTTGGCATGCGTATATCTGTACTAACATCTTTTGACCAGCAGGGTGCAGTACAGCGCTACACACTTGTTACCACTAATCACTGCCTCTACAACTCTAGTTACAGCAACCCATTTTTTTATATTTTTTTTTGTATTTTGTACATTCTGTACTGCCAGTGCAGTTTAAAAAAAGGACTCCTCGTGTTCGTGGTGGACCTTGACTGGCATGGGTACGTCACATTCTCCCAGTCAGCACAGAGGCAATGCTTGTATGTAGGAGGAGACCTTGAGTTTGTTTTTGTTGATGTTGGGATGCCTGCTTGCACATGCCAAGGTTGTGAGACTCTTGGCATTTACACACTTGCAATGTACAATTCCAAAAGTGTAAACCTGGTTTGGTTCATAAGTTTCACAAGTTAAACATATTTTCTCTATGAGCATTTTTTTTTTTTTTTTTTTAACAACTCTCTCTAGTTCCCTGGTCGTCATGGTAATAAAAGCCGGACTCTCTGTTGACCCAGCAGTATTATGGCCTATATGTAAATTCTTCACACCAAGTTTCTCCAGACATGACTTGTGAAAATTTGCCAATTTCAAGCAACTACTGGACTACACAGACTAAGACTATAATATCAAATCCGAAAGTGAGATTTGGTTGATACACAGATTAGCGTTGGCTAACATCTCCACAAGTGGGTGCTCACTATTATTTAAAATTTAATTTAATTTTATTTTATTTTAAATTTAATTTAATTTAATTTAATTTTATTTTAAATTTAATTTTATTTTAAATTTAATTTAATTTAATTTAATTTTATTTTAAATGTAATTTAATTTTATTTTAAATTTAATTTTATTTTATTTTAAATTTAATTTAATTTAATTTAATTTAATTTTATTTTAAATTTAATTTAATTTAATTTTATTTTAAATTTAATTTAATTTAATTTAATTTTATTTTAAATGTAATTTAATTTTATTTTAAATTTAATTTTATTTTATTTTAAATTTAATTTAATTTTATTTTAATTTTATTTTAAATTTAATTTTATTTTAAATTTAATTTAATTTAATTTAATTTTATTTTAAATGTAATTTTATTTTATTTTAAATATAATTTTATTTTATTTTAAATTTTATTTTATTTTATTTTAAATTTAATTTAATTTTATTTTATTTTAAATTTAATTTAATTTAATTTTATTTTATTTTATTTTATTTTATTTTAAATATAATTTTATTTTATTTTAAATTTAATTTTATTTTATTTTAAATTAAATTTAATTTTATTTTAAATTTAATTTTATTTTATTTTAAATTTAATTTTTATTTTAAATTTAATTTTATTTTATTTTATTTAAAATTTAATTTAATTTAATTTTATTTAAAATTTAATTTTATTTAAAATTTAATTTAATTTTATTTTATTTTAAATTTAATTTAATTTAATTTTTTTTTTAAATAAAATAAAATTAAATTTAAAATAAAATTAAATTTTAAATAAAATAAAATAAAATTAAATTTTAAATAAAATTAAATTTAAAATAAAATTAAAATAAAATAAAATTAAATTTAAAATAAAATTAAATTAAATTTAAAATAAAATTAAATTTAATTTAAAATAAAATTAAATTACATTTAAAATAAAATTAAATTAAATTAAATTTAAAATAAAATTAAATTAAATTAAATTAAATTTAAAATAAAATTAAATTAAATTAAATTTAAAATAAAATAAAATTAAATTTAAAATAAAATTAAATTAAATTTAAAATAAAAATTAAATTTAAAATAAAATAAAATTAAATTAAATTTAAAATAAAATAAAATTAAATTAAATTAAATTTAAAATAAAATAAAATTAAATTTAAAATAAAATTAAATTACATTTAAAATAAAATTAAATTAAATTAAATTAAATTTAAAATAAAATTAAATTTAAAATAAAATTAAATTAAATTAAATTAAATTAAATTTAAAATAAAATAAAATAAAATAAAATTAAATTTAAAATAAAAATTAAATTTAAAATAAAATAAAAATTAAATTTAAAATAAAATAAAATAAAATTAAATTTAAAATAAAATTAAATTAAATTTAAAATAAAATAAAATTAAATTTAAAATAAAATTAAATTACATTTAAAATAAAATTAAATTAAATTAAATTAAATTTAAAATAAAATTAAATTTAAAATAAAATTAAATTTAAAATAAAATTAAATTTAATTTAAAATAAAATGAAATTAAATTTAAAATAAAATAAAATTATATTTAAAATAAAATAAAATAAAATTAAATTAAATTAAATTTAAAATAAAATAAAATTAAATTAAAATTAAATTTAAAATAAAATTAAATAAAATTAAATTAAAAATAAAATAAAATTAAATTAAATTTAAAATAAAAATAAAAATAAAAATAAAATAAAATAAAAATAAAATAAAATAAAATAAAAATAAAATAAAAATAAAATAAAAATAAAATAAAAATAAAAATAAAATAAAATAAAAATAAAAATAAAAATAAAAATAAAAATAAAATAAAATAAAAATAAATTAAAAATAAAATAAAAATAAAATAAAATTGCGTTGTTTTAGGAGATTTCTAAGCTTGTCTGTTACCTTTTCTATATAATGTTCAACAATATGTTCTGTACATTTGAAGTTAAACGAATAATAACAATTTTAATAAGAAGCTAACAGTGGCTACGTGACAGGAAGTTAAAAGTGCAGCTGGTCGTAGCTGCTGAAAGCGAGCGTTAGCCACCCGTTATCTGCAATTGGGAGCAGTTGGAAGCTAAAAAAGAAGCAGAAAAAGCTCAATAGCAGCTCCTGGCAGCAGCTTACGGAGAATGGAAAATAGAGGATGCTAATTGTGTACAATGGCTAATGGCAGCTGTCATCCTCAACTGCAGTGATTCTTAACCATTGTGCCACGGCGCCATCTAGTGGGCTGCAAAGTCATTTCAATTGAGCTGCTCGTTGTATTGGCATGTATTTTGCAATATTGTCCTCTTTTGTTTCTCAGTTGACATCATGTTGGTCGTCAGTTGTTGACTCTTTGTCCTTGAACCCGTCACCAGTGTGTGGACGGACGGTCTGAACGCGCTCCTCGGCAAGGAGATGACCAGCGACTACACCAAATCCGACATGGACACGCTGCTCTCCATGGAGATGAAGCTCCGCCTACTGGACCTGGAGAACATCCAGATCCCCGAAGCGCCGCCCCCCATTCCCAAAGAGCCTAGCAACTATGACTTTGTTTACGATTGTAACTAGCTTAGCTTAGTTTAGCCCTGCTGTACTCACTGGACCTTTTTTTTTTTTTCCCTGCTTCTTTTTTCTCCTTCCTTTAAAACTGGACGATTTCAAGAACTGTGATAGTTTGTTTTGTTTGTTTGGTCATCCTTGTTGCTATGGAGACCACAAGGAACCAGGAAGTGTTCCCTTGAGAATCAAGAATTTTTATTTTTATGATTTGTCCTCAGGGCTTCTGCGCAGGGAGGGACGGCCATGTTAGTTGTAGTCCACTTGTTTATTTCCTTTCACATGACACGAGTTTCACCATATTCGTGGCAGCTAAATGTTCCCCCCCCCCCCACACCACGAGAAGTACTTAAAAAAAAAAAAAAATAACAAAAAAAACTGCTTGTCTGCTCAAGACTGTTACAACTTTTTTTTTTGTCACAAAAATCCCTGAACGACTGCTGTACACCACATTCCTGAGCAATATTTACTTGATCAGAGAATATTTCAAATGTGACGTTTATGTGAAGACACGCAACGGGTTTTACATGCTTTGGTGCATGAGAGGAGATTTGTTTGCATTCTGGAACTTTTTGTCCGTTTGACTTGTATGAAAGAATCAGTGACACGGTGAGAAGGATTTCTTCTTTCTTGGTCTCAAGCCGTCCAATCGCAGCAATGGATTTCTGTCACATGTACTGAAAGCTGGTTTTGCTTCCTGATCCTCCCGAACGGTGGTTGTCAAACTTTTGACACCAAGTCGCATCCAAAGAAATTCGAGCAACATTCAAATGCAGTCGTGTTCATGGATGATGAATGACAGACATGCAAAATAACGTGCACTTTTTTGGCTGCGACCAGCAGAGGTGACAAATGTACATGCTAAACCCCTAACCCCTAACCCTAACCCGAACCCGAACACTGTTGGTAACGATCCTAACAATTTAATTAATAAAATTTTTTAATAGAAAATAACTTTGGTTGTGATTGACTTTTATTTTTGTGGCAGGAAAAGAGAAAAGCAACCCTTTTGCAGTCCGGATGACAGGCCAGTAGGCGGCGCTCGTGTGCAAAAGTGGAAGATGGCCGATGACCGCAGGTCTGCAGTTTATAAAGCCAGAGGTGCGCGTTGATTGGATTGTTCGCCATTTACGGCAAGATGGCGGCCGCACTCGTGGCCTTCTGTTAGGTTGGTGAGCGCGCGCACGAGTAAATCTGTAAATGTTGTTGGCGTTTGTTGTCCTTCCTCATGGTGACGTTTGGCTTCTTGCAGGACTCGAGGGACTCCACAGCGGTTGCGGCGCCGTCCTTGCTCTTTGTTTTGGTTCGTTTTTAATGCTGGCCAGCATTTAGTGACTTGTTTTTGGTTGTTTTATTTTTGCTGTCGTAAATGACACACCTGATGGTTTTCTACTTGGGAATTGAACTGTGCGGGTTTTTGTTGTTTGTGTAATAAAGATGGCTGTCTTGAATTCAGCTCCACTGACAGAAGTGAAGATGGATTGGATGCGGGTACATTTGTTTTGATTGGTAGCCCGCAGCTCATTAGGAGACAGGTGTGCGCGGGTCACGAATGGATTCATCAGCACGTGCGGCAAGATGGCGGCCGCACGGGAGTAAAGACGGGACAAAAGTAAGTCCCAAAGTAGACACGAGACACACCAATGAACAAACTTTTTGACTGTCGAGGCGCGTGAAAAAGAGTGCACATGAAAATAACTTAACATTTATTGTTTAATTTTAAAACATCTTTGTTGTTCTTTGCTATATCACCTATTACCTTTTATGGTGGCACAAAAGAACATTACTATATTAATGATGAATAATGTATGTATTTTTGGCATGCGTATATCTGTACTAACATCTTTTGACCAGCAGGGTGCAGTACAGCGCTACACACTTGTTACCACTAATCACTGCCTCTACAACTCTAGTTACAGCAACCCATTTTTTTATATTTTTTTTTGTATTTTGTACATTCTGTACTGCCAGTGCAGTTTAAAAAAAGGACTCCTCGTGTTCGTGGTGGACCTTGACTGGCATGGGTACGTCACATTCTCCCAGTCAGCACAGAGGCAATGCTTGTATGTAGGAGGAGACCTTGAGTTTGTTTTTGTTGATGTTGGGATGCCTGCTTGCACATGCCAAGGTTGTGAGACTCTTGGCATTTACACACTTGCAATGTACAATTCCAAAAGTGTAAACCTGGTTTGGTTCATAAGTTTCACAAGTTAAACATATTTTCTCTATGAGCATTTTTTTTTTTTTTTTTTTAACAACTCTCTCTAGTTCCCTGGTCGTCATGGTAATAAAAGCCGGACTCTCTGTTGACCCAGCAGTATTATGGCCTATATGTAAATTCTTCACACCAAGTTTCTCCAGACATGACTTGTGAAAATTTGCCAATTTCAAGCAACTACTGGACTACACAGACTAAGACTATAATATCAAATCCGAAAGTGAGATTTGGTTGATACACAGATTAGCGTTGGCTAACATCTCCACAAGTGGGTGCTCACTATTATTTAAAATTTAATTTAATTTTATTTTATTTTAAATTTAATTTAATTTAATTTAATTTTATTTTAAATTTAATTTTATTTTAAATTTAATTTAATTTAATTTAATTTTATTTTAAATGTAATTTAATTTTATTTTAAATTTAATTTTATTTTATTTTAAATTTAATTTAATTTAATTTAATTTAATTTTATTTTAAATTTAATTTAATTTAATTTTATTTTAAATTTAATTTAATTTAATTTAATTTTATTTTAAATGTAATTTAATTTTATTTTAAATTTAATTTTATTTTATTTTAAATTTAATTTAATTTTATTTTAATTTTATTTTAAATTTAATTTTATTTTAAATTTAATTTAATTTAATTTAATTTTATTTTAAATTTA
>NC_141257.1:1300000-1577500 GCF_054856555.1 Leptonotus elevatus | reverse complement strand
ACCCCCACCATGTCTGCCAGATGGTTAAGTCCCAGTGTGAAGTTGTGTCTCCCCAACAAGACTTCCCGGTTGTGTCCGAGCACCATTTCCACATTCTTCTCCCACACGGCTCTCCTGAAGGCAGCCTCAGTCTAAGAAACGAGATCAAACACAGGTTCAGATCCAGCATAAGAATATGTCTAATATGATGCATCGGTCCAACCACCTGGTTCTGGTAGACCTTGGCATGCTGGAGGGTCCACCTGTACCACGCCTCGTCAAAAAGGGTCGAGTGGATGGGAATCAGCGGCCCCAAAAGCAGCACTGCGCATAAGATGTACATCCTGCAAAAGTGTAGTTGGTGTTGTACTTTTTCTATCATTGCATTTGTGCGTTTATTTATTTCCATCATATCTTCAGCATTGCCATTTTGAATTGGGCACGCAATGACACACATTGTCCAAATCTAATGAGATAATGAAGATAATAACAATTTAATCAAGCTGCAGCCTACACAACCACAATTATATATATTGTGCTCAGTTAAAACGACGATAACATAAGCTAAGCTTAGTTTCAATAAAAATAAAAAGTACAAATAGTAATGGAAATGTAAACAACGATGACGTCGTTTTTTTTTTTAAGCTCACAATATTTGGATGCTAAAATGGAGAACTGCGCTGCATCATACTGACATTCGTCATTTGGTTACCTTTATTAGAGTCCGCTTCTCGTGTTTTGTCTTGTCACAGAACCCAACACAAGATGTCTGTTCCCACACTCAAGCTCATGCCTCATTGCCTCTTGTCTTTTCTTTTCTTTTCAATTTTCCAGCATATGGTCGCCACTCTGACCCGTCATGTGAATCTCATTTACAAGCACTCCAAAATAGAATGCGGGGGTGGAAGTGACAAAGAGGAGAAACTACTATGTTAAACGTTGGGTCGCATGGGGGGCACTAGTGGTTAGAAAGTCTGCCTCACAGTCAAGAGTTCTGGGTTGGAATCTCATGTCTGGAGTTCGCAGGTTTTCCTTGTGCTTGCCTGTATTTTTTTTTTCTCGGTTCATTCTAAAAACAAAGACTCCAAAAAGAAGACCTTACTAGGGTGCTTTACTGCTTACTAATGACAATGAAGGCATGGTTACGCAACGACTGCCGGTGGATTCAGGGCCACGCCTCCCGAACCAAATCCGGCCGGGTCCCCCGGAAGTAGCAGATGGCCGAGTTGCTGACTCAGCGCCGACTCTGCGATGGCATTCACACATCATTAGGTACACCTGCATCGTCTCATCTTTGATGCACTTATGTAATGTAGTTTGTTATTATTATATAATACACAAATGATAATGCATACAAAAATGTATACTATTCACAGGAGAGCAATGTTGAATTGAGGTGATGAGCTTCATTTTGTCAGGCGTTAACAGTGTCGACGGTATTTGAAAAAAAAAAATGCTGCCATCTTGTGGCAATTTCAAACTTTACATTTTTCGCAGTTCATGTTATAAACAATTCTGACATGCAACCTCTGCTTTATGAGCCCATATGCAACCCGCCATATTGTTTGATCCGGCCTTCTGTGCCATTTTAACTCATTCGCTGCCATTGACGGCTTAATATTTTATATAATAAATATTTTAAACTTTTTCTAGAAAAAAGTTTGTATTGTACATTTAGAACGGATATAAAATTTGAGGGTTAACTATTGAAGTCATGTGATTAACTACAATTAAAAAATGTAATTGCCTGACGACCTCATTTTTAATAATCTTTTCTTTTTTTAAATAATCTTTTTTCAAAAAGGCGATTATTATTATTTTTTTATTGTTATTAATCGCATGACTTCAATAGTTAACACATTATTAATCACACATTTTATATCTGGTCTAAATGTACAATATCCCCCCCCCCCCCTAGGTTTTCATACTCTTGTTAACAAAAGTGGGAAAAAATGTTAAACTAATAGAAATAGTTCAAATGAATTTTTGACGTCTATAGCCGTCAATGGCAGTAAATGAGTTCATGTCAAATATCTTCCACAAAAAGTCCCGAAATGCTCATAATTTGGCTGACCCGCGCCTGCCTCCGCACATCCAACCTTGGACCGAGGCCACCAGGCAGTACATATAATCTCTCAGTTTCTCCTCCTCCATCGTTGTTGCTGCTGCCGCGAGGATGCCGCTTCATTTCCTTGCGGTTTCCTAAAAGGGCAGAAGGTGATTTTCACTTGAATTTCCTTTCATATTTGTTGCGTTTGTAAAGACAGCCTCATCTGAAAATGTCCTTTTTTTTCCCCCCCTTCTCCTTAGCGACAACATGGAGATGGCGTAATCATAGTGACAGGGCATCTGCACTCAAGCACCGGTGAGTCGCAATATCTTATCTTCATGTGCTTTTTCCTTGAGAATATTGCAGCGCACCTGAAGACTGTTTCGGCGAGCGGGTTCATGTTTGCTGAATATGCGAGTTAATTTGAGTCCTGAACGAGGAAAATATATAAATATATTTTAAAACGTGTTTCTAATACTTCTAGGTAAGGTCAAAATATTTGTCATAAATATTGCAGTAAGATTTGATCAATATATTTTAAGTTATTGCATCTTTTTATCATTTATTATTGTTTAATTTGATGTTGACATAGAGCTGTTATTCTTCCTTAGTTGCTACATTAGCAGTTCAAATGTTATAATATTTATTTTAATATTGCAATAGCATTTGATAGTTTATTTTAAAACACAATTTGAATTGTAATTATTTTATTAATTTCAGTTGGCGTCGAAGCGCAATACATGTAAGAACTGTTTTTCCATACTTTGTTACATTTGTTGACATGAGAGGCAACATTTTTGTATAATTGTAATGATATTATAGTAGTAACTGATAAATAAGTATTATTTTAAAGTCATTGTGCAGTGTGTGTTTCATTATTTTGGGAACTTATTTAATTTTATGTCGATATCAAGTAGATTATTTGCCTATGCTAGTATCTCAAATATTTATGTATAAAAAAAAGTTTTAATTCTAATTTTTTTTTTTTAATAAATTTGGGTTACCTTTGCTACCAGTCGTAGCAAAAATATTCTTTATATTATTCAATATAAAAAATACCAGCTGTCATTTTAATTAAATATATATATTTTTAATTGATTTTGATGAATTGTCAAAATCATACAGCACAGGTGTCAAACTCGAGGCCTGGGGGGCCAGATCCGACCCACCACATCATTTTATGTGGCCCGCCAAGGCAAATTCTTGGCGTCGAATTTGTGTTTCTTGCAAGAATTTTTGGTTACCAATCCCCCGTTTAAAATAAATGTAATAATATTAGATTTTTATTTTTTTTTTTTTTTTTACTTAACTCTGATTTCTAGTTGTTTTGTTGTGTAAATCCATTTATGATGTTGTTCTGACTTGTGTGCACTTTTGGTTTGGTGCAGCCTTCTCCCATGCAGGCAGACCGCCGCCACCCAGTGCGGTGGGGGGCTTTCTGCGTTGTGGCTGCCGGCTTGGCGTTGACATCACAAGCGTTGGGGTCGTGCCCTCACTCCTGCCGCTGTGACGCAGCCGCGTCTACCGCCGACTGCGCTTACGCCCGACTCGCCGCCGTGCCCCAGCGCCTCCCGCCGGATTTGTCCGGACTCAACCTGAGCCACAACGCCATTCGGATCCTGGCACCTGAGCCATTGGCGGCTTTGACGCGACTGGAAGACTTGGATTTGAGCGACAACCTCCTGGCGTACATCCACGCTGACGCCTTCCTGGGTCTGCGGAGCTTGTCGGAGCTCCGCGTGGCTCGCAACCGCCTGAAGGTGCTTCCAGTCGGCGCTTTCGCCGGCTTGTCGATGCTCCGGCTGCTGGACGTGAGCGGCAACGAGATCCTCGGCTTCCTGGATTTCACCTTCCGAGACTTGGCCGGCTTGAGCGTTCTGAAAGCGCTGCACAATGACGTTGTCTTCGTGTCCCGCCAGGCCTTCGCGGGTTTAACCGACCTGCGGCAACTCCACCTGGACGCCCGCAATCTCACCTCAGTGCCCACTGAGTCTTTTTCGCACCTCGCCGGGTTGACCGTTTTACATCTGCACCGTCTTGATTCCACCGTATTGCCAAACTATGCTTTCCTCGGCCTGGCACATCTGAAGGAACTCGCCATCTCTGATTGGCCCAGACTGGAGACGTTATCCACAAACAGCCTGGTTGGCCTCAATCTTACGTCCCTGACGATTCGAAACTGCAACCTGACCGCAGTCCCTTACCACGCTTTACATCACCTCGTCTACCTTGTGCACCTCGACTTGTCTTGGAACCCGATTGGCGACATTCAAGGCAATCAGCTCAGGGGCCTGCTCAGGCTCGAAGAGTTCCTCCTCGTTGGGGGACGGTTGCGATTCATCGAAATGACGGCGTTTTACGGTTTGGCATGTCTGCGCCTGCTCAACGTGTCGGGAAACCTCCTGAGCACCCTGGAAGAGGGCGTTTTCCAATCGCCGGGTGCCCTCCGACGTCTCGGATTGGACGGGAACCCGCTGGCCTGCGACTGCCGCCTGCTCTGGCTGGCGCGCCGACGTTCATCGCTAGACTTCGGCGAAAGCCCGCCGGCGTGCGGCGCTTTCGCTCGATGGAATTTCCTGGACTGTACCGCAGAGGAAATGGCGGAACTGCTCACGTGCCGGCCCCCTCGCATCCAACCGCGCCAACCCAACCTGGTGAGTGTGGAGCAGGGACACACGGCGGCGTTGCACTGCAATGCGGAAGGCCAGCCCGCGCCATCTGTCACCTGGCTCGACCCCAAGCGGAGAGCTTTAACGGACGCGGGTAGGATACGAACGGTCGTCAACGGCTCGCTGGAGGTCCGCTACGCGCAGCCGCTGGACGCCGGCACCTACCGTTGCGTGGCATCTAACGCGGCGGGAAACGACACGTGGCCTGTTGAGCTGCTCGTCCGAACCCTTTCCAAGAAGAAGCCCTTTCACCTCAAAAGCTGGCTCGCGGCCTTGCCTTCTTCTTCGCAGCCACCGTTCGACGTGAAGACGCTGCTGATCGCGGCGTCCATCGGCTTCCTGTCGTTTTTCAGCTCCGTCAGCCTGTGCTTTATCGCCATCTTCTTTTGGAGTAGAGGTAAAGGGCAGATAAAGCACACCGCCAACATTTCATACGTGCCCCGCAGCGCTGCCGCCAGCAATAATGGCGGCGCCGGCAACTACGCGGAGACGAGCAGGTTCACAATGAAGCTGATGTAAACAATTATGTGAATAAAGTTATTTTTTTCAAGTTGAAAGCCTAAAGTTGAGTGTTGCCATGATCATTTGACTACTCTTTTGAGGGGGGTGTACAAATAAACAACTAAAATAATTTGGTAGCACAACTGTGCACATCTAAAAAAAATGGGATTTGTGCTAATACTGACTGCAATTTTGAAATGTTCATAATTCCTTCCACCTCACCGAGGCCTCGGTTCCAGCTGAAGAAAGAGGGCCCAGAAAGCCAAATAGAAACTTGCAGTGTACACTCCAGCTCACTTATTAAATGTATGGAAATATAATAGTATAGTAAATGCTCAGTGGCCCAGGTAAAAATGGCCCGCGGGCCAAAATTTGCCCACCCTTGTTTTAGAGCAACGTTCATTCACATGCATCATTCACAGTTCATGAGACTTCAACAGCCTGCATGCATGCAAAGCAACCAGTGAGTGCTAATTGGAACACATTATGCATGTAAAAGTCAACGTTATATTCCTTAAACCAAAGTAGCTTTGGTTTGTTTTTAAATGTAATCATATGTATAATCATGCAAGCCAAAAACAAACAATTCAAATTTTCTCGACAAAGGTGAATGTAACCTCGTATTATGTACAATTTATATTTTTAATACTTATTTTATTTCAACTTTGTCTGGTAATGATTGATGTAATCACGTTCAAAATCCAATAAAGTATTTAAAAACTTTTTAAAATGTGTCTTTTTTTTTAGGCGATTGACGCGCATTCCTTGTATTCCAAAATAAAACAACTTTACGCTCATTCTTCAGCTATCACGACGGAAATACACGAGCTAAATAAGTTTTACATAGATCACTATATTTTAATACATTGTATGTTTGAAAGTTGACGTTTTCTGATAAATTGAATCATTTAAGTGGTTACTGTGTCCAATTTAATTTGGCATCACATTATTTTGAAAACAAATTATCTTTAACCGGATGTACATATGCTAACCCGGAAAAAATAACGGCTACTAGCAAATGGAAGCTAATGTTAGCCGACAGCGACAAACTATAATTGCCATTTTTGAATCATTCGCTGACTGAAAACATCTCAAAACCGTTTATTGGAATGTAGCTGTGAACCCATAGATATGAAAAGATAGTTTTACGGACTCGAGACGGTACGACATTTTTAAGAAATACATTTGACGCTAGCGCACCACGCTAATCAACACACCCGACGGATAGCTTTGGTACTTTTGTTTGCTATTAATGCAGAAAATGAGTCTTGCAATTCACCGCGAGCCCCGAAAGACTGCGGGGAATCGCATGTCCAAGTTGTTGGACGCCGAGGAAGAAGATGAGTTCTACAAGACCACTTACGGAGGCTTCAACGATGTAAGGTGTTATTATTGATGGTGAACTAATCATTAGAAACACATTAGAGCTGGAATATATGGCCCTAAAATAGTATTTTAAAACAAAGCTCCCTCTGTTAGTAGAAAAATGAAATCACGTGATTAAAAAACTGTTTGCTTTTTTTTTCTTTCATATTTTCATTGCAAACACGCGGTTACTCTAATTTTAGGACTTATTTAACTTCCAACCACGCCCCCATGAGGATGTTTAGTGTATCTAATGTTGGTTAGAATGAAACTAATGACAAGGGTATCTTTAATTAATGTGTGTTTTCTTGTCTAAACTTTTTTCTTTTTGGATTTTATTTTTTATCTCACCTACAAGGAATCCGGAGATGATGAGTACCACGAAGATCACTCGGACACAGAGGATGAGGTGGACAGCGATTTTGACATCGACGAGGGGGACGAGCCGGACAGCGCCCAGGAGGACGACGCACCTCGGAGGAAGAGTCGAGTTGTTACTAAAGCGTATAAGGTGGACCAGTGGTTCTTGAACTTTTTACACCAAAAAATCATGACCAGTAAAACAACTTACTATATTTAAAAAAAAAATGGACACTGCTCCTCTTTAATGCTATCTTTTTGTGCGTCCCATACAGGAGCCCGTGAAGGTGGCCAAGCCCAAGCCCAAACCCAAAAGACCCTCGGAGGAAACAAAAAAGACAGAGAGAAAACCCAAAGCGGAACTCAAGCGTAGGATCCCGCAAGAATTTCAAGACTATGGCGGTAAAACCTCCCACCATTTCCTCGACACTTTTTCACACGTCAACAAAGAGAACATGATTCAGCGCCTTGAAAAAGCTCCTAAAACAGCTACTTGTCTCTTGTAGCCCGCAAGTCCGTGCGCCAGTCCACCAGCGAGCACACCCGCAAGACCAACCTGCGACTGCAAGAGCGCCAGGATGCCCCACGGCGCCGCAGAGGGGCTCACCGAGACCGGCCCCTCACCCAAGAGGAGCTGCTGGCCGAGGCCAAGATCACCGCTGAGCTCAACATTCGATCACTTGGTATCAACTTTTTTTTATTTTTAATATATATATGTTCAAGTGAGGAGAGGCGCTTCATTTAGTAAGGCCCATAGCCATGTCTTAAAGAAAAGTTTGGTTTGCTGCCGTCTTGTGGCAGCCATAAGCAATTAAAGAACTTTTTGAGCGGCCGGTGTCAATTACTGGCGAATCAATTATTTATCTTTTTACAATAACTTTTGACTCTCCATGTAGAAAATTACGAGCGTCTGGAAGCGGACAAGAAGAAGCAAGTCCACAAGAAGCGCCGCTTCGAGGGACCCTCCATCCGCTACCACTCCGTGCTGATGCCCCTCGTCTCGCCGGCGCTTCTCAAAGAGGAGAACGTAGACGTGGAAGGGTACGTCTGCGACGCTGACCTGGCTGATTTATTTATTTATTTATTTTTTTGCTAATCTGCTCACCGGAAGCAATTTTGTTGGAGATGCTTTGAGCGGTTAATCCCTTTTTATATCATAATATTATAAAAACAACAATATATGACTGCTTATGTAATTTGACTGCGGACATTTTTCGTTTGTTGAAATTGATTCTGGCCATTTGGGTTGAGTATTAAGTGACACATCTGCTGTGTACCCCATTTGAAATAGTCCTTAAAAATGAAATGTATTTCATATATGTAAATTTTTTATAAAGTCAGTATGGAAGTGAAACAATTTTTTTTTTTTTCCCTGAAGGTTGGACCAGGACGTCCCTACGACAGCGCCGCCGAATCCCGCCACGCCGTCCCAGCAGCCCGCCGGCGGCCTCTGCTCGCGGACCTTCATAACGTTCAGCGACGACGAGGCCTTCGAATGCGCGTTCCCGCCCAGCGCTCAGGCAAGTCCGCAGGTCCCCGTACAGGAAATCTGCCCCGTCACCCACAAGACGGCGCTGTACCGGGACCCGGTCACCGACATCCCGTACGCCAACGCCAGGGCCTTCCGCATCATCCGGGAGGCCTACCGTAAGTATGTGGCCGTTCACGGGTTCCCCAACGCCTCGGGAGGGATGACGGGACGGGACGCGGCGTCGAGAAGCGCGCGTCACAGGATGGCGGCCAAGCAGAGCGCGCTCGCCACGTAAATGGGTTTATTTGTATTTCATTATGGGAACGCGACATCCACAAAAACTGCACAATGGACGGGGGATTTATTCCGTAGGTTAATTCCTGGAACTGCAACTCCAAATTGAGTGGATTAAAGCCTTGGGACTCTTTCTGCCATTCTCGCTCTCTTTTTGTTTTGTTTACTTTCAATAGACTGCCCCTTTGTACTGTGAAAATGGGACTTTTTCAAACAAATAAAATTTGAAATAATTTATATGACAATTTTCACACTACTCTGCAGCTGTAGTTCACGTGACACATGGTGCTACTTTTCACTTCATTCAAAGCATGCAGCAACAATCCCCCCCCCCCCCCCCCCCCGTAATTTGCTACTAGTTTGCCTCACTACTGAACTAGTGTGCACTCGCACTACAGCATGGGTGTCAGGCTCATTTTTGTTTTGGGCCACATTGATGTTAGGGTTTCCCTCAGAGGGCCTTTATAACTGTATACATGTTTAATTGTCATTATTTTTATTTTCTTTAAAAATCAGAAGTCAGGGATAATACTGCAGTTCTTCAAGTTACTGTAAAAAGGTGTTTTACAATTTCTGACGGTTTTGATTTATTACATATGACAATGGTGACATTTTGGTGGATTTGAGCAAGAATCAAGGAAGTTGATGCACAAAATTTGCTTTTTTTTCGGGCCATATAAAATGATGTGGGAGTCCGGATTTGGCCCCTGGGCCTGAGTTTGACTGCTTGCACAGCAGTAGTCATAACCAAGCCCGGCTGCGAATAGCAAAAATCTTTGAAGATGGTGCCAAATCACTACTTTTCTATTTTGGGAGCTCTTCCCCTCACTTCAATATAGTTCCTTGACACCATGGTGCCACAGGATCGTACCAAAGCGCTACTTTTCTATTAGGGCTTTGCCGCCATCTTGTGGCAACTTTGAACATTTTTGAAAGAGCACAAGTTTTAAAAAAATTTTTGTCAACAAATAACTTGAAAATGTCCACCGACTGTCACCCTGATAACGAATGATGAAAATGTGATGAGGATGGATTGTTTTGTTGACATTACCAAGCCGAATGTTCCGTCGCTGGCTTGTGATGATGCAAATGAGGCGGGTGAAGGCGAGCTCGTCTTTCCTCTCAGATGATGGTGGCAATGATTGTAAAGAACTTCTCGTCACGGTGACAGAACAAAAAGAAATCCTGCGGCCAGCTTGGCTAATTGATTCGTTGTGCTGTGACAGCGCAGCGCCGGCGCAATTATCATCATCATCATCATCATCATAATCTTGCTGTGTGTTGCTGTAACATGAATTAGATGAATGGAAAACACTGCAAAGCACAAACACTTTGACTTTAAATATGAGCAGGTTTAGTACAATGTTTCCTTCAAGTTAATAACATTTGGAGTTCAACATTATTTTTGGAAAAAACTGTATGTTAATTCAAATTGCAGTCGCTATTCCAAACACGGCATCCTGATTGATAATGCGTTTGTGGAATATGAGTTAAGCAATAAAATCGACCTGTTTTTGTCCATGCCAGGGGGCGGACATTTTGTCACGTGCTGTGGACTCAAAATCAGCTCGCAAACGTCACATGACCAGACCTAGAAAACAGGTGAGCCGTGATGAATCGTTCCCTGAACCGTTTGGCACCGGGATGCCATTTTTTGAAAGCAAGTGGCAAAATGGCCGCCCCCTGAGATGGATGTAAACCGGTGGATTTTTCTGCTTTATGCATATTACACAGACGCAACATTAAGCACAATGCCATGTTTGGACTCGTGGGAACACAGAACGTATTGTTAAAAAATAAATACATTTTGACTTGCCTTTGCTTTTTTTATGTTTTAAATTTGGACATAATGCCGTAATTGGTGACATGAGAACGCAACGTGACTTCACTACTCATTTTAGCAAGCATCAAAGCATCAACTACTGTCCGTTTCCTTTTCTTTGTTTTTTTTGTTGTTATTCCTGAAAAAGAATTTGACGAGAAGACAGATCTGGTATTGATCAACCTTTTTGCGCACAAAGGAATTTTGCTGCATTCGAGGAAGGTGGGAATTATAATTTTTCTGACTTCATAGCAGGAAGTATGCACGGGGACGCCCCTTAACTTGGAAATCAAAAGAAAGGATTTATTAATTTTATTTTATTATAACATTAATTTAGTTATTCTCAAAAAGTAACTTTACGTAACCCAACATGATTTCGACTGACTGTGTTAACCACGACAACAAACAATTTATCGGAATCGGCTATCTTTGTCGTTTACGTTCGCTTCGAATGCTTTGAGGTCGGAATTGGGTGATTCCAACTGAGGATATGTCCGATTTCCCACCTTCCTTGAACGCAGCATTAGCCAATGGACTTTGACCACCATTTTGCGGACAAATACCTTTTTGGATTTGGACCATCGGTAATTAGTGGCTTTATAGGACTCTCATCAAACGACGATTATTTGGGTCTTCGGTGACGAATGACTTCACTTCAACATAGGAAATATTGTGACTAATGATAACCCCCCCCTTCTATATCAGCAGTTGTGCTTTCCCTAACGGGCCACGTGTCTATTTTCCAGTCACAAGCACAATTAATTCTATGAAATTTCACCTTCCAACCACAACACTCAGCTTTCGCCCAACCAAGTAAACACTTGGCAGAACGCTATCCCTCTCTCATTCTAGTGTGGCAGTTGCCATGGCGACGGAGTGTAGGTGGTGTACTGTGTGCTGTACTCTCTCTTCCCTTCTACCCCACCCCACCTCCCCCACCCCACCTCCTGTACAATCCTTCTAACCCACGTCAGTCTCCAGTCATTAAATGGCCACAATTGCCTTTGTGGGACTGTAATTAGATTGCCATACTTGTGCAATGATGAGAATGTCGATAAAATATGTCAAGTGACAGCCATTTAAGTTCACTTCAAGATTTGTTTGTATTGTCAATTCAAGCCTTACTTAATGCAGTCTTTTGATGTACCGGTATGTATTAGCCCTTTTTTGTGTCTCAAGGTTTTCTTTCTTTCTCCTTGTTGTCCATGCATGGACTCTCTTTTTTTCTTCTTCTTCTTCTTCTTTTATCCAGGCAAGCTATTCTTTTATCAGTTTCCATGGCGATGCGCATGAGTGAAGGCTCACGTTTGATTTAAGAAGGGGGGGAAAAAAGATAATGCACCTAACATGGACCAAGAGGCAGCTTTGATGGACTTGGTGCGAAGATTTAGCGGCGCGAGTGTTTAAAGTTGATGAAAGTAGTGGGCCGTGCTGTCCACACAGCGCGCCCTTCCACTTCTAAAAATACACCCTTGCCCATCATCCAAGTTCTTGTTCTCGTACATGTTTTATATTTATTTATTTGCAGACAAGTGATTCTGTTATCAGTTTCCATGGCGATGTGTGTGTGTGTAGAACACGGCGAGAAAAGAGAGTACGAAAAGAGACGTGTGTCACTTAGTCCTGGTCTATATTTAGGAGCGCTGTCCGACCACTGCCATTGATATCGGTGACGACTTAAAGTGGACTTGTTAGGTGCGAATAAACCCGTCAGCATTCGCTGTCATGGTCGCTACGATGATGCCGTTTACACAGAACAGCCGGGTGGGATAAGGCCACAAAATGATAGGCCGCATCAGAACAGTAACGAGCATTTAGGCGGGGTATTGTCTTTAACTGCGTGCTTTCACACAGCACGGCTGCAATCGGAGAATTTCGTGGCATCTGGTAGTCAAATTTGTTGGACAGGAGAATTAAATGGGGAGTCCATTTTCACATTATGGAATCCCTGTCATGGTTACAGTTCTGATACTACCTCTGAAGGAGGGGAAAAAAATGTGTGCCAAAGTAGACTTGGTCATTTTTTGCCATTAGTGGTACAGAGGCAGGATATCGCCCGTGTGGGATGGGTTTGAGGCCTGTGATTTACTTAACCCGTCACCCGCCCTGTTGTGTTGAAAGCAACTGTCACTTTCCAGGAAGTTGCATGTCGCACAGGTTACAGCAATGTCGGCGAGAAATGCGATAACTACCGGATCTTCTGTTACAACTGCTGCGCCAATTTTAGTGTAATTGCCTGAGGAAAATTCCGAGGTCACATTTTGTTATAGCTCTCTGTGCTAGCTCTGTGGCCTTCTGTTATCGCTCTGATATGCCAATTTAATATGTGCCGCTGATCTGTAGAAACGACAACAACATGGAATAGGGGGAAATAAAAGTCAACCCGGCAATTTTCCACTTTTCGTGATAATACTATAGAGCTGTAACAGAGGCGGAATGCTGTTGATGTGATGTTTAAGGGCAAAATGCTCTATTGGGATATATAGTGCTTAGGGGGGCTCTTATGTGCTAGTGGTATTGGTGACTACTCGAGGTTAGAAAAAAAGGGGTATTGAACAGCTTTAGCTGAAAGCAATTGTCACCATCCAGCAAGTTTTACTGTGAAAATATCTGGTCAATTGGCAGGTTGACTTTTGCCCCCCCATTTTGTACATAACAGTGGGGGGGGAAAAGCTTCTTTGACAGACTTTCCCTGTTGACATTGAACGTCAAAGTCACCATTTCCCCCTCACAAATGTAAAATAGAAAGTAGCAATAAGTGATTGTCGCATCCGTGTGGGAGATTAAACTCACTCCGGGTGTAATTTGAGCTCTATCGCACACTTCCAATCTCTTTCCAATTAAGCGGCGCGGTGGGGTTCCTCCAGCGGGAGGAGAGCACTCGCAGGGCGGACTCGCTCGCGTCTCGTAGGCGGTGCTTCCTCACTCCCCCAACCCGCTTCGCCCTAACAGTCGAGCTCACGCGCGCTATCTCCGCCCTCCAGGGAGAGGCGCATCCTTTGAGCGAGCGACTCTTCTTTCCTCCTCCTGCCGCTGTCTTTAATCGCAATCGGTCTGCGGAAGGGGACGCCGGTTCGGTACCGGACTCAGCTGGACCTCGTTGTGGATTTCCCCCTCCCCCCCCGAAGTGGTCATAAACGGAGGCGGAGCCGAACCGAGGGATAGAGCGAGAAAAATTGCCGCACAAATGTGGATGTTTACCTTTTTTGGATGCGTGCGCGGCTCATCGCTGCAAGGGGGGAAAGTGTTATTAACGCTGATCGGGAGTTCCGACTGATTCCAGGTGCCCGTGAACGCATCATGACCACAGCCAGCAAGCTCCAAAGAGAGAGTGCAACATCTCAGCTGCCCCTGATGGTCCTCACTGGAGTTGGAGGAGGAAGAAGAGAGGTGATGATGATGATGATGATGATGATGATGGTGCTTCATAGTCTGATTTGCACACACACACATTTCCTCATAAAAACACCTGACCGAGGCCTACACGCACACATTTGCAGGGGATGAGTGAGGGGTCACTCCAGGGGGACGCTCAGGTGTGATTCTCAGCAACCGCCGCCGTCGCCGTGGCAACCTGACAACCGGCCCAGTGGGTCCGCAGCCTTGGATGTAACTGAGCTGTCAACGTTTCATCACTGGGAAGCAACCCCCCATCATTTTTGGGTGAGTGCTGTACTCAAGTCAGGTAGGCAGCAAAGCATGCAAGTGGGGGTCTCCCATCTGTACACTCATTGGAGTCAGTATTTTAAGGAGGGTGGGGGTCCAAAATTGCTCAGTTTTGATTGACATTGTCATGACATATATAGCCTGTTTAGTGTTAATATACACATGCCATGCACATTTTCAGCAAAAGTGAACGAGTGCTCATTCCAGAGGGGTAAAAATGTAGCAGTGATGCTAATTTAGCGAGCCACTCAATGTATATTTGTGCTGACATGCTGCTGCTAACCTTTTAAAGAATCAAACTGCCTAAATTGCAATGCTAATAGCTAGCCCCTATCACTTTTGTACTATTACTTTTGCACTATATCGTCCTTTTTTCTTTTTTTTTTTTCTTTTTTTTTTACAAATGAAACGTTTAGTTAGCTCGTGCCCTCCTTCTGCCAATGTCATAATTGTCACTTTTGTGTTTTGTACAAATGAGATATTTACTTACCTTATGTCCTATTAGTCTCATTAGCAATATTGAATTGTGTACGATAGTGACAGTACAAAAGTACTCCATTGTACTTCAATGTGCTTTTAAGACAATTAGTTACACTGTCCCCATTCACTTGTGACAATAAACTCACATAATGACAATGATAAGTGAGAAAGCAGCTTTTGGCCTCATTGTTGCTATTATCCAATTTTGTGCAGACGTCCATTTCTGCAAAAAAGAAAGCATTGCCACAATACTACGCCCTGAATTTTACTCACAATGGGACACGGCACTATGTATTAAAGAATACTCTGATGCACTTCACCCCCATGTTTTAAAGTGACTACTTAAAATTGAAATGGAACTGCATGAAATGTTAACCGGTCACAACATCCATTTTTTTGGGCTTTGTTAGCTGGAAATTCATTTTGTCCAGTTAATACCAATATCAGGAAATGCTCTGAGTCCTCTATTCCAAGTCTTTCAAATAAAATACAAAAAATTATTACACAGAAGCTAAATGTTATTTCTGGAAAAAGTGCAATAGTGAATAGAGGACTCTCAATGACCTGTAATAATTTTTTACAATTTCATTAATTTGTTAAAAAAAAAAAAAAAAAAAAAAAAAATCTTAATTAATTTAAAAAATCCACATCAAAAGTGGTACAATTTGAGTTAACAGGCCACTTCCTGGATTTTGGACATTTTATTCTTAATATTTCTCTTGACTTCCTGCTTCGATCAGAAAAAAAGCGCAAACGTAACATGCACATGGAATTTAAAAAACAAATCCTATCAATTAATCATCGGAACAGCTTGAGTTTGAGCAGCCGCCATGGTGACATTTAGGCCATAAAAGGGCAGCCACGATACGCTGTGCTGCTTTGACCTGTGATACAGGATGATGGGAATCATGCGTTCAGCTCCAAAAACTGAGGAAAAACAAGTGCAACAACTTGAATATAAACAACTTAACTTGTGTGTGTGTGTGTGTGTGTGTGCCTTGTAGCTGCATGGACGCGTCGTCAAAGTCGTGGCTGCCGCATCAGGGTCAGTTTGGGTTGGGTGGTCAAGTGGAAGTGTGCTGTGGCGGACCCGGCGTTTTAACCCCAAGTGAGTGCGCTCAAAACCCGTCCTGCTGTACGTCGTTTCCCGTCTGTTGTGTTTCACGTTCCCTCCGCCATGGAGGTCGTATATTCGACGTGGCGTTGTTGTTGGTTCGTTTTTTTTTTTTTTTGTATATATGTATGTATGTGTATGTAAGTATCAACGGAAGGATTTTTTTTTTAAATGACGAGTTGGGAAGTTGCATTTATATTTTGGTCGAAATGCACACATAGTAATCAAAATGGAAAACTGCAAACCTGTTTTTCGTGGCGAATCCTCCAATATGATCATCAAACATTGACGGCATGTTTCGCCAAGCTGAAAAAAAAGTTTGGCAGTTTAGTGTCGCCCATCTGTCTGGGTAGCTGGGTGAATTCCATTGTAGGATTTTGTCAAAGTTGGAACCCTGAAATTGCTGCTTCATGCCAAAATGGCCGACTTCCTGGTAACTGTCAGACATTCACCCAATTTCATGTCGATGGGTGAAACTAGTGTTTTTATTTTATTTATGTATATATATTTTTTAAACTTTCTGATAATCCAATTTCATAGCAAGTGGTGAAACTGCTGTCAGGGACTTCTCAAAGTGATCATGAATTTGCAAAAATGCTTCCTAAGCGGCACAGATAATGGATGGATAGTTGTATTTTACATAAAAATGCTGTCACTATAAAAATAAAGTTGTAATATTACATGCAAAGTCACAATTTTGCAAGAATTGAGTTGTAAATATTCAACAAAAAGTCACACTTGACAAGAAAAAAAAATTCCAAGAAAGTAAAGTTTCAATATCATGCAAAAAAAATGTTTGTACAAGAATGAAATCGTAATAAAGTACTATGCGTGAGTCATTATTATTACGAGAATAAAATCATATTAACGCAATTTAATTTTTATGAGGCCAAATTGTACACAAGAAATTCCAAATTTTATGAGAATGGCTATGAGAGAATAAAATTGCAATATTACACGAAAAAGGTAACACATTTTATGAGATTATGTATGTAAAAATAAATCACAATTTTACAAGAATAAAGTTAAAATATTGAAAGTCACAGTTTTACTTGAAAAACATAATATTTCAGGGAAAAAATTGCAATTTTATTCCAATAGAAAATATATTATACAGACAAAAGACAATTTAACGTGAGTAAAGTTGTAATCTTATACGAGAAATTCTCTTTTGTTGCATTGAAGAGTATTATGACGATGGAGTTCCAAGTGTGGTTAAATTCGCTTATTTGCAAACCCACCACACTGTGTTTAAAAAAAACAAAAAAAAAACAGTAGTGTGGCAGAGAGCAAATACTGTAATGTTCCCATGGCAACCAAGCCACAGTCCCTTCGGCTAGCTTGCATGTGCCGGGTGAAAGGCGAGAATGCTGGACTACAAAAACAACAAATAGGACACTTTTTTTCCGAGAGTCGCTTTCTTTCTTGTCATTTTTACGTGCCGATACATGCTAATTCCACCTTCCACGTTTTTAGCCAATAGGAGCTGGCCTTCTGCAGCTTCCTCCCGCCCCCACACTGCGCTACCTCAACCCCTCCACCCACCTCTGCTGTTCAAATCCTGCAGCGCTTCTTCTTCTCCTTCTTTTCCTCCTCCTGTGCCATTTTTTTTTATTTACTTGATTGCTGCCTGCGGGGCTAAAAATAGCAGCAGTCAGAAGTGTCACTTGTCTTTCTTTGCCCAATTTGCATAAACACCCGAGAGCCCAGCTACTGCTTTCTTTAAATGTTGATGTCGTTAGAGATGCAAGCTTTGCATCGTAATATGATGCGGTTTATAGATGGATGCAGAATGCACTTTTTTTTTTTTTTGATAATACAATGTTGGTAAATGTTGCTATGAGGGGGAGAAAATTATTACAATTGTGCTTGAAAGTTTACATACTCTCGCGGTACGAGCGCACTGTATGGTGACACAAAAAGCTGAATGCTCATAAAATGTCAAATACGGTGGCAATTGTTTTGATATTTTCAGAGGTTAAAGTTGACATTAGTAGAGATGTGCATGTGACAATTAATAATAGCTTGATTTGTACATTGGTATGTAAACGTTCAAGCACAACTGTAAATGATTAATGCAATGTTTAAAAAAAAAAAAGTCTTAATTTTCGAGTAATATTATGACTTATTTTGTCATTAATTCAGGCTTTATAACGTTTGCTTATAGTTTTTTTTAATTCATGAATTTATATTTTAACTTTTATCTCATAAATAAAAATGGCACTTTATTCTTGACTTTTTTTCCCCCTCCCATATTTTGAATTTAATCCTTTATTTTCGCAATTATAACTTTACCTTCTTGGTTAAACCTCGTCAAATATATATTTTTTTGTTTTCATAAAATTATCACTGTTATAGTGTTTTGACTTTTATCTCATAATATTAACATTTTACAAGATAAATATCAGTTTGGGTGTGCAACGTTATATATATATATATATAAGACAAATTAATTCATTTTTTTGTTACTTTATTCCTCAAAAATTTTAACCGTGTATAATGTCGTCTTGTAATATTTAGACTTTTTTCTTATAGGATTGTGACTATTATAAAATGACCATTTAAATCTTATAATATTGGATTCCTTTTTTTTATTTATTTTTTATAAAATGAAGCCTTCCATATTTTGACTTCTGAATTCTCATCAAATTTAATATGCCAGGATAGTTTTGAAGATAAGAAGGACATATCATTTTTTAACTTTTAAACTCTTCTTTTTGTACTGTATTTTTTTGTATGTGACCCTAATAATTCTTCATATGGAACTTTAAACACTTTTTCAGCCACAGCTTTAATGCAAATAGAGATTTGAATACATCATTGAAAATGGTCATTTTTACCTCGGAGGTGTCCTGGCTGGTCCAAATGATAGTACAGTAGGCGATTTGGGGTTGCCACGGCAACAGCAGAGGTGCTGTTTTGTGAAGCATCCAAATGATTTTCAATACGATATTTCAAGGTGACATTTATACGTAGCCTGCTATATAATATGATCAAAAAAAGAACTTGCGAGTGTTTGACACGTCAAGCTTGATTGGGACTTTAGCTGCATGTCCCTCCTCTCGCACTCGGCCTCAAACCTCTTCGGCGACGCCGGCAGCTTGTCAAAGAGGCATCAAGTTGATACGTGCTAAGTTTTTTTTACATCTTTTTTTTTTTTATTCTCATCGCCGTCACGGAGGCTGATCGCCCGGACGGCTCGCTTCAAACCAGCAAAGTCGGACTCCTTGAACCTTTTTTCGAGGCACATCAACCACTTCAGACTCAGAGTCGACTTTACAGACCGGCTGCTTGTTTGCTGACACGTGGCAGCTTTTGGGGCACTTGGGGATGAATTTCATCACTTTTCTCAGGAATTGTATCATGTTGCATAAGATGATGTCATTAATTAATTAGCCTAAAATGGCAGCCTTCTCTTGTCTTTTTGGGCATGGGTTGGTAAGATTTTTTTGTGCGTCGACTTATGATAGACTTTGCTTCTAAATTTCACGTTGCTTAAATGAAAGTGTTTTAATTTTCAAGTGTTTTATGACGAGTCATCAAAAGTCACTTCAGTGCTCCGTCTACATGGAATGACAAAACAAATTATGTGTTTGACGTCTGGCTCGTGTAGTCTGCCTTGCTCAGATTTGGTAAGAATTAGAAGAAATCTCTAGGACAATCTGGCAAAATGGCCGTCTCTAAGTAAAATGGCAGACTTGTTTTGCCTTTTCGGTATTAGGTTTTGTGACACTTTTTAAAAAAAAAATTTTTTTTAGTTCCACTTCACGTTGCTAAATGAAACTGGCTTTGGTGGCAACATTTTCTAGTGTTTTTTGATGAGTCATCAAATTTCACTTCAATGCTCCGACTACATGGAATGATGAAAAAAAAGTTTGTTTGTTTTTTTTACAATTTGGGTTCCCGACTGTCTAGTGACGTCTACGCAGTTTAAATGTGAAAAAACATTTAGGACAATTTGGTCAAAATGGCCGCCTTGTTTTATCTTTTCGGGATTGGGTTCTTAACACTTTTTTTATTTTATTTTTTTATCGATATCACTCATAGATTTCACGTCTAAATTCACATTGCTAAATGAAACTGGCTTCAAGGGGAAGCTACACCCCCCCCCCCCCCATTTTTTTTTAAATTGACAATAATATGCTCTATGCAGCCTCACTAGTCTAAATATGATATTCTGGTTAATATTACATTAGTGGAATATGAGTTAAGCAGCAAAATCCAGGCGGCCATTTTGCCACTTGCTGTCAAATGAAAATGACATCACAGGTGAGCTGTGATTGGCCGTTGCCTGAACCCTGAGCAACGGTGACGTCATCGTTGGCCGACAGCAAGTGACAAAATGGCCGCCCCCTGAGATGGATAAAAACGGCTGGATTTTGCTGCTTAACTCGTATTCCACAAATGCCACATTAATAAGAATGTCATGTTTAGACTAGTGCGGTCACTTATAACACATTATTGTCAAGAAAATGTTTAAGGTCGACTTCCCTTTTCAGGGTCTTCAAGCCAATCTTCGGTGAATTTGAACACAACTCGTCGGCGTGGCGCCCAGTTGGGAACACAATGTATTGCTAATGCACTTTTTTTTTTTTTTTTTTGTGGCTGCGGTTTCATTCAGCTCTGATTGTATTAAAAAGCATGTACTGTATTCGTAGAGGGACGCATGATAAGTGGCAAGTACGCTTCTCTTAACACCCACTCCGCAGTCTCCTTGCTCTGTATCGCATCTAGCTAGAGGCTGGAGCCGCCCACACACAGCAATTTACATCCCGAATGGAGAGTCAACAAACACGCGCTTTGGCGTTTTGCGTCACATTAGTTGATCAGGCTCGGGTTCGGGACGCGCGTCTGCGTTTTGTTTGCACGGCGCCGCCACCTTGAGCGGTTCAAAGGCGAGCGCGTCGTTTCCACGGAGACCAAACAATTAGCCCAGGTTTCAGAATAGAACATGGCGAGCGGCCCATTTGCAGGCTTTGGGAGGAAATCACAAGATGGCAGTGTGTGCATTTTGCTCACATTAGTCATTGAAGTCAAAGGCGCAGACGAAAATAGAATCGAGGAAGAACAGGAAATGGATCCTTTGTGTTGTAATAGCGAACATTTGATCACAAACATCACTCATATTCACAATGTGGAGAGAAAAAAATGGTGATGCATGTTGCAGGGTTCACACACTGAAAATACTGACGTTAAGAGCATTTTATGGAGGCCAAGATAGTATGAGAATTTTGTTGTGATTTAACTTTTTTTTGTTGTTATTTTTTGCCTTCTCTCGTAACATTTGACTCACTATTGTCATCAGCTTAGTTTATTATTATTTTTTAATGACAAGTAAAATCTCATAACATTTTCCCTTTTTCCTTATAATTACTGAATTTGTTGTTTATTCAATTGTGAGTGAATTATTTTGTCTTTTTTCTCATAAAATTCCAACTTAAATATCATTGAATTACAAATTCAGTCTTGTGCCCTCCCCCCTCCCACCTCCCATTAAATTTTATTATTATTATTATTTGATTATATAAAATGACAGTTACATAATCGACGATTCTGGGTCTAGCTCCTGGTGCTGCTGCTTTGGTTAGCAACAGAGTTCAAATGGGCTCCGAAGTCCGATGCCACTTTTTGTCACAGTGCTGTCATGGAGACTGCGAATGTCTGTCCTTGTGTTTTTATCGACAAATGTTGCTTACATGTTAACTGTCCGTTGTGGATTTGTCATTAACTTGAGTGTGTGCTCAAGGCATGGGTTCTAATTCAGTGGAACCAGCACAGTCTGTCAATGAACAAAAAGCTCAAATAAAGTCAACCTTCTCATGCTTTGAAAACACCTGACTGTGATTAAGATGAGTCACAATTTTTCTTGACCTATAAAAAGTTACCAAATAAGCCAAGTAAGATTAAGGTACCAAATATGGTAATTTGCCAAGTTTCCAAATATCTATATATTATATATATATATATATATATATATATATATATATATATATATAAAATTGACTATTAAAATCTATGGTACCAAATATGGTTCCTTAGCCGTTAAAGGCCAAGTTACCGAACATGGTTCCTTGCCTAACAGTTGTGGCATCAATCTGTAGTGCTCGACATTGGAGCTTCCGTTGTATTGTGCCACATGATACTAAATTAATTGTCTTTTTCATCTGTTTGTGTTTGTTAATAATGCAACTGAACTCGTTATGGTGCCCCCCCCCCCCACACCCAGACCAATCACGCAGGGCAAGTTTTGCTTCTGTGCGACAGTCCAGCATGGAAACGCCTCCCAATGCCACCCCGCAGTCCTTCAGACAGCCCGTGAGTGCACAACAACACATTTAAGTGAAGACGTGTGGATTGTTTTATTTGATCACATTGGATTTGAAGTCGAACGGGGGGATGTGAGTTGCTGGCTAATTCACAATTTCCTCACCTTTTTTCAACATTCAGAGTTTCCTCAATCGAAAGCTGAAGGGCTCCATCAAGAGGGCCAAAAGTCAGCCCAAACTGGACCGGACCAGCAGCTTCCGACAAATGATTCTTCCCCGGTTTCGTAGCGCCGATCAAGAGAGGTTGGTCATTTTTGTTTTTAGAATCTTTTTTTTAACGGGATTGCAGGCTTTTGATTAACTCATTCACTGCCATTGACGGCTATAGACGTCAAAAATTCATTTGAACTATTTCAATTAGTTTAGCATTTTCCACTTTTGTTAACAAGAGTATGAAAACCTAGGAAAAAAATGTTATTGTACATTTATAACAGATATACAATTTGTGATTAATCGTGAGTTAACTATGGAAGTCATGCGATTAATTACAATTAAAAATTTTAATCGCCTGACGTGTTAAAAAAAAAGATTACTAAACATTTGGAGCGTCAGTCGATTATATTTTTTATAGTAATTAATTGCATAGATTCACTAGTTAACTCACGATTAATCACAAATTTTATATCTGTTCTAAATGTACAATAAAAAATTCTAGGTTTTCATACTCTTGTTAACAAAAGTGGAAAAAAATGTGAAACGAATAGAATTTTTGACGTCTATAGCCGTCAATGGCAGTGAATGAGTTAAACATTGTGATTAAAACTGCTCCGAGGTACCATTTTATTACATCTGTATGATGATGTGCAAAAAAAATAAAATAAAAAAGCGAGCATTTCCTGCGGCTGTGATGCCAGATTCTTGTTTTTCATCCTAACACGGGGGTCACGTCTCCGAGGATTCGGGGCTGCATTGTTGTCAGACACTTTCTGCTGTACTAACACAATTCAGTCACGACACGGACAGGAAGTGAAGATGTCGAGGAAGAAAGTAGAGCTATTGTGCTGACGCGAGCCACAAGAGGGAGAGAATAGACATTTTGGGGGCAAGTATGGGGGTCCAGTGTTGTTTAACTATGCTATAAAAAAAAAAAAAGTAAGTGGGATAAAGGGCTTTAAAAGTTAAAAATGGTGGTTCTTTGCCCAATAAAATTGTAGTTATTGAAGTGCCTTGCCCATTCAAAGCTAAGGTAACAAATAGGGTTCCTTTGCCATTAAAAGCTCAACCTTGTCATTATTTCTTGCCTGAGTGATGATACATAAGTGACATTTTACCCTTAAAAAATGTCAATGAGAAACAGTTCAGAATGCTATTGTTAAAAGCTGTTCCCATTATGGTTCCTTGCCTGATCAAATCGAAATGACCAAACATGGTTCCTTGCCCGTTGAAAACTAAATGACGCTACCAAATGTCCTTCCTTGCCTAATGAACCAGAACATAGACTGTTAAGAAGACATTTTGAGGATATGCGTTCAAAAAAAAAAATCAATAATAAGAATTACGTGTAAATGTAAACCTACATCGTTGAGATGGGAAGAAAAAAAAACGGCATTAAAGCTGGGGGTGATGTGAGGGTCGGCGGCGTGGTTGTGGTCACCTTGACTTTCTGGCCCCATTTCATACCGCTGCCTGACAGCTGCCTTCACAGCCGGCTTCCCGTTCTGCCCACACACGCTTAATTCTCCCCGATGATGCCGCGAAGGCGTCCAACGGCCAACTTCACACTCTCTCTTCCCATCGCAGCTGCTCAAAGTCGCCTGCCAAGCTTGCGTTTTGTTTGTTTGTTTTTTAAACTTTTTTTTTTTTTTTTCATCTCCTGCATCTTCTGATTGACATTAAACACAGCACGGAATTAACATTCCAAAGCTACTTCATTTTGCGCCTTCATTTCCTTACTAATCCCTTGTTTTTTTATGCTCAAAGACTGCAGCAGACTTGTTAGGTTCACAGTGCAGTGAAAAAGCTAATTAAGTCATAAAAAGTATTACAAAATATGCTTGTTAATATAAGATACCAACTATAGTGGAATTCGGTTTATGGAAAAAAAAAAGGAAAAAATACCTATGCCTCTAAATTTTGTGCTTTTTCCCCTCATACTTTTAGTTATCTTTGTTTTGTTTGTTTATTTTCCTCCTAAAATGGTCACGTATGTAGAGGGTAAAAAATTATGTAATTCTTCAAAATGTTTTTTTTAATTAATTTTTTTACCAAATCCAGCATTGAAAAAAAAATTAAAATGTGCGGCTAAATCAGCTAGCATGCACTGACGTTAATGATAAAGCGAGCAATTAATAATACATAATAATAATAATTTATTTATATAGCGCTTTTCTAGACACTGAAAGACACTTGATTAATCACAAATTTTATATCTGTTCTAAATGTACAATAAAACAATCTAGGTTTTCATACTCTTGTTAACAAAAGAAGGGGGGGGGGAATGTTAAACTAATAGAAATAGTTTAAATTTATATTTGACGTTTATAGCCGTCAATGGCAGTGAATGAATAAAAAAAGAAGAAGAAGAAAAGACAACAAATTTGGGGCGACAGACAATAACATTTTGTAATTGTAATTAATCGCATGACTTCATTAGTTAACTCACGATTAATCACACATTTTATATCTGTTCTAAATGTGCAATAAAAACTAATAGAAATAGTTCAAATTAATTTCTGACGTTTATAGCCGTCAATGGCAGTGAATGAGTTAAGAGGTCTCTTAAGAAGTTAGGGTACTATAAAAAATAAAATCTAATATTCTCTGAGGAGAAGCAAAATCAAGATTATTTCTCTGAAACAAATTCAACCAAGCTCAACATTAAAATGAACATTTGCTATATCTTGTAAAGCTGTAATTGCGCTCGCTGTCTTTTTCGTCACAAATGAAATGATTTCCTTGCTGTGTACGTTTTCCGTCGCGCTGCTGCTCTTGCTAACGAATGACACAGATGAGTCCAAACTGCAAACAACAAGAAATGAAAGCCGTGCTCTCGCCTCTTCCCCACCCCCAAAAAGTCATTATAAAAGGATCATGCCTAAAAATATATTTAGATTGTCAGGATGTGATGCGTGAGGGGCTCCCCGAGTGTCTGTGACTCACTTGCGTATCGAATCAAAGTCTTACCTTTCTCGCCAAGTTTATTTAAGGATGATGACAGTCACATACGTGGAGCCGTGAAAGTAAACGCATTGTTTCTTTCTATTCTCTCTCTCTCTCTCCCACGAGGACACGCTTGATGCAGCAGAGTTTCAAAGAATCCCACTCCCACGAGTCGCTGCTTTCTCCCAGCAGCGCGGCCGAGGCTTTAGACTTGGTGCTGGACGAAGATGCCGTCATAAAACCGGTCCACTCCAGCATTTTAGGACAAGAGTATTGCTTTGAGGTGGGTACGAGCTTCCGCGGTTTTCCTATCGTCCACATGCTGCTGAAACAAAATGGGAACGATAGACTTTGTTGTTTCCCCACACACAAAAGTATATATGAGGCAAATATTTCGGCATTGGTCTAATTCAATGTACTCATTTTAGTCACAAATGCCGTACTGTGGCTGGAGGTTCATGTGGCAAAAATGGTATTTTTTCCTATCTTTAGGTGACCACCAATTCAGGGACAAAATGTTTCGCCTGCCGTTCTGCTTCAGAGAGAGACAAGTGGATTGAAAACCTGCAAAGAGCTATCAAACCCAACAAGGTGAACCTAATACTGATTGAAGTCTGATTTTATAATCAAATGTGGGTATTGGATGAGGTCCTGGCTCATTAACTCATTCAAACCCAAAAATATGTAAATATGTCCTTCACTCCCAAAAACGTATTTATACAGTTTTTATGTTTTGGTGCCGCTTCTGACATGAAGAGGTGGCTTAAAGCAACGGTAGTAATGACAAAAAAATGGCCAGCGGGTGGTAGCAGAGTATAAGAGATCAGCCAGGGCCATGTTGCAACAAGCTCTTTTTGACAGTGTTTTCACCAGGAATGTGAATATCGATTAAACTTGGCTATATTCTAATACTAATTGCTGCAAAACGGAAACGGATACAAATATACATTTTTTTTCCTGATGAAAGAAGAGACTCGAATCTTTCTTTTGGTAGGTTCCATGTTTTGATAGCAATAGGACACAATAATCTGTGGGCCTTGCAAACTGAGTCAAAATCCAATAAAACAGCCGGGAGCCAAGGGGGTTGCTTCAGTGAAAATGGCTTGGAGTCAATGAGTTAAACGTCCCCCCCACCTCCGTTGTCCAGGACAACAGCAGGCGTGTGGACAACGTACTCAAGTTATGGATCATTGAAGCCCGGGACCTGCCGACCAAGAAGCGCTACTACTGTGAGCTGTGTCTGGACGACATGCTGTACGCCCGCACCACCAGCAAACCTCGCACGGACACCGTTTTCTGGGGCGAGCATTTCGAGTTCAACAACCTGCCCACCATTCGTAGCCTTCGCTTGCACCTCTACAAAGAGACGGACAAAAAGAGACGCAAGGTAATGTGCTGTGTATGGGCCTTAGTAACCAAATTTGGTTCCTTTCCTGTTAAAAGCTTTTATTAGCAGCTGCGGTTCCTCGCCCAATGTTGGGTTGACTTACCAAGTAATCTGTATACTGCATAAAAACCGCTAAGTGACCAAATATGGTTCCTTGCCTGACTTAAGTGACCAAATATGGTTCCAGATGGCTACTGGCTACATCGTGTTGTTGTGATTGCAGGAGAAAAGCACATACCTCGGCCTCGTCAGCATCCCCATCTCCAGCATCACGGGCCGACAGTTTGTGGAGCAGTGGTACCCCGTCATCCAGTCCAGCGTTTTGGCCAAGAGCGGCGGCGTTGGGAGCGGCAAAATCATCAACGCCTCCCTCCGCGTCAAGTCGCGCTACCAGACCATGAACATCCTCCCCATGGAGCTGTACAAGGAGTTCGCCGAGTACATCACCAACAACTACCGAACACTGTGCGCAGTTCTGGAGCCGCTGTTGAGCGTGAAGAGCAAGGAGGAAGTGGCGTTTGCTCTGGTGCACATCCTCCAAAGCACTGGGAAAACTAAGGTAGACAAGAAGCGAGGCTTAAACGTGAAAATCGCTAGCTTGCCAACACAATTGCGACCTCCTTTCAGGAGTTCCTGTCTGACATGGCGATGTGCGAGGTGGATCGTTTCATGGAGCGTGAGCACATGATCTTTCGGGAGAACACGCTCGCCACGAAGGCTGTGGAGGAGTACCTCAAGCTGATTGGTCACCGATACCTCAAGGATGGGATCGGTAAGATTTGGGGGGGAAACCCGAAAATTGCTTCCGTCGGCCATACATTGCTTTAGGTTGACAATGAAGTGACAAAATATGGTTCCAGCTCGGTTAAAAGCTAAGTTGCCAAATAAGGTTCCTTGCCTGCTAGAGGGCTAAGTTAGTAAATGTCCCTTCCCTGATAAAGCGTCACGTTGCAAAATAGGATTCCCTGCCTGATAATTATCGAAGTTACCAAATATGGTTCCTTGCCTGACTTAAGTTAACAAAATGTTACCAAATAGGGTTCCTAGCCTTTGCATTGCTAAGTTACCAAATATGGTTCTTTGCTTGATAAGTGGCTAAATGAGCAATTGTGGTTTCTTGCACATTAGAACCTATGTTGCCAAATATGGTTCCTTATCCAAGTCAAAAAATCGGATTCCCTGTTTCGATAACTAGCTAAGTAACCATATATGGTTCCTTTTCTGTCCGAAAAAAAATGTTACCAAATATGGTTCCTAGCCTTTACATTTCTAAGTTACCAAATAGGGTTCTTTGCTTGATGAGTGGCTAAGTCAATGACGGTTAAATGTATATTCGAACCTAAGTTGCGAAGTATGGTACCTTGGCCATTATAAGCTAAGTTATCAAATATGGCTGCTTACCTGATATGGGCTAAGTTTTCAAATAGGCAAAAGCCAAGTTGCCGAAGAACGCTGTCCAGTGGCTAAGATACCATACACATTAAAAGATAAGTTACCAAATATGGTTCCTTAGCTGTGAAATGACTAAATATGTCCCGATGTGATTCAGGTGACTTCATCCGAGCCTTGTATGAATCTGAGGAGAACTGCGAGGTGGACCCCATGCGAGTCCCGCCATCAGTCCTGGCTGACCACCAAGCGAACCTTCGCATGTGCTGTGAGCTTTTACTCTGCAAGATCATCAACTCTCTCTGGTGCGTATGTGATCCGTCCAAAGTAAGTCTTCTTTATGAATCTCCTGCATACTCGCTGATCACGAGCCTCGTCCTCGCACCTGTTCCAGCATTTTCCCCCGCGACCTGAAGGAGGTGTTTGCCTCATGGCGGGCCCGTTGCGCCGAGCGCGGCCGAGAGGACCTGGCCGACAGCCTCATCAGCTCCTCGCTTTTCCTTCGCTTCATGTGCCCGGCCATCATGTCGCCTTCGCTCTTCAGCCTGACGCAGGAGTACCCGGCGGAGCGCACATCGCGGACCCTCACGCTCATCGCCAAGGTCATGCAGAACCTGGCGAGCTTCAGCAAGTGAGTCCTTGCCTATTAATAGATCAGTTCCTAAATTTAGGTCGATTTACCAAATATGGTCCCATCACTGGTGAACTTTTAGCAGATGTGGTTTCTCGCACAATAAGGTCGCATAAATAGCTCCTCGCCTGATAATGTTATCACACACCTGTCCTGTCAAAAGGCTAAGTCACCAAATATGGTTTGTTGGCTAATAAAGTGGCTCAGTTACCAAATATGGTTCCTTGCACAATAAGCTAGCATAAGTAGCTCCTCACCTCATGATGCAGGTAATGTTATCACGTCCTGTCCTGTCAAAAGGCTAAGTCACCAAATATGGTTACTTGGCTCATAAAGTGGCTCAGTTACCAAATATGGTTCCTTACCTAATAATATCAAAACACTAAGTTACCAAATATTTTTTTTGCCGCTTTGGAGCTAAGTTACCAAATTGTCCGGGTCATGCAAAACCCGGCCAACATCATTTTAATGAATTGCTCGATCCACTTTAGTTCCACTTTAGTAACACATTAGCGTCAATATAAACTTGTACACGCCGCAGGTTTGGGCCCAAGGAAGAATACATGTACTTCATGAACGAGTTCCTGGAGATGGAGTGGTGCTCCATGCAGCAGTTCCTCTACGAAATCTCCAACATGGACGCCGGAGGGAACGCCGGAGGCTTCGAGGGCTACATCGACCTCGGCAGGGAGCTGTCCATGCTGCACAGCCTGCTGTGGGAGGTCATGGGCCAGCTCAGCAAGGTTGTGTGACGTACGCATGAAAACAGTACAATTCCGATTGGTCGCTGTGACATTTTCCCAACCTGCCCACAGGACGCTATTCTCAAACTGGGTCCGCTGCCTCGGCTGTTGAACGACATCAGCGTGGCCCTGCGGAACCCTCAGCTGCACGCCGCCACCAACCACCAGCCCGAGCGGCCCAAGGACAGACTCTTCTCTCGGCCCACGTTCAATCGCCTCATGTCGTCCGACTTCCAGAGCCTGATGATGCGCGACTTGAACAGGTAGGCGTCCCCATCCTGCTAATCCCCCCCCTCCCCCCTCCCATTTACCAAAATAGATCGTGTCCTCCGGGAGGCCTCACCGTGTCGGGTAATTCTTAACGCGGCGTGACACAGCAGCGTCACACGGGTGTAATTAACAGTGAAGCACAGAACGAGAAAGCTCACAGGATGGGAATTCTGCGAGTCCAAACACAATGCCTGGCTTATTTCTGAGAGCCCCTCTAATGTCACCTAATTTATTCCAAAGGCGGTAAGTATTTTATCAATCGGTAATTGCCAGCACCATCTGTTCCCAGACCCTCTTAGCCAAACCCCCTTTTTCTCAGCCTCGCACTTCCTATTATCAGGAGACACCGGCTGTCATTACAATCTAACTCTTTAAATGAGAACTCTTCACGTGAGAGCAATAACAGTTGTAATGCTGCCCCCCCCACCCCAAGCACTTAAACACGCACGCACGCACGCACACGCGCGCGCCGCATTTGCCATGATAAATCATTCCAGTGGTGTTTGTACGATGTTATCCAATGACAAATGTGCTGAACCGAGGTTTATTGTATTAAAAAAAGGAAATACATGCCTCTCCCTTTTCCTATCAGAAAAAAAGACAAGTAACTTAAATTAGATTAGGCAATTTCTGGAGATGGAATGAAAGGAGCTGTTCTGAATGAGCTGAATAATTTGAAGTTAGAGTGGCTTGAATCGGTCATCAAATGTGGAAATTGGAGGTAAAAGTAATTTAAATGTTTTTTAATTTGGGTCTTGTAGTTTGAAATTTAGAAAAAAAGAAGGGAATAAGAATGAGCTAAACAGTTTAAAGTGGGAACGGTTTGAATTGGTCAACAAATGAGTAAATTAGTTTAAAAAATAATAATTTGGGGCTTTTATTTATATTTATGGGGAGAAAAAAAGGAATATGAATGAGCTTAGCAGTTTGGAGTTGAAAAATAAATTAGTAAAAAAAAAAGTGAAATTTTTTTGGGGAAATGGAATAGAAATTAACTGTTGGAATGGTTTGAATAAGAAATGTGTAAATTAGTAGTTACATTTTTTTAATTCAATTATGATTATTAATTATAATGAATAATAATAAATATATTACAATTAATTAATCAATGAAATGTGTAAATGAGTATTTTTCAAAAATCTTAATTTTTAATTTGGGGGGCGGGAATAGGAATCATTTTAACAGTTTGAAGTTGCAAATTGAATTGGTCAAAAAAAAGAAAAAAACGGCAGGGACTAATCTGCTGAGTCAGGTGGGGCTTTGCAATATCACCGCTCATGCCTGGTGTGTCATGTGTCAAGTTCTATCGACATCTCGCGCCTGCCGTCGCCCCCGACCGTGTCGGCCGTCGAGTCCCTCTCGTCCAACCTCAACATGAGGCGGCAGGCCGAACGAGACCTGCGCTCGTCTCGGGAGGTGTTCTACGTCACCCGGCCACCGCTGGCCCGCTCCAGCCCGGCATACTGCACCAGCAGCTCGGACATCACGGAACCGGACCCTAAGGTAGAATTTCTGACTTTTTTTTTACCAACAAAAGAACTTTGATTTGGATGCTGTCTAATTACGTTGTGTTGTTGTCGCTGTTGTCAGGCTCACAGTGTGAATAAAAGCGTGTCGATGATGGACCTCCAAGACTCGCGCATGAACAGCATCTCCAACCTCAACTCCGTGGGCGACATGCTAACCTCCTCCCAGGCCTCCATCGCCGGCCTGGGCCACAGCTTCGGCAACTTGGGCGGGCCCCTCCGAATGGGCGGCCACCTGCCCAGCGGCTCGGCGGGCTCCGGCCTGAGGCTGAGCCAGATCGGCCACATCGGCGGCCCCACCGAGTCCATCTCCCAGCAGCAGCAGCAGGCGGCGGCGGCCATGCACTACCCGCTGTCCTTCCAGAACCCTCTCTTCCACCTGGCGGCGCAGAACTCCCCGGCCCAGCCTCCGCCGCCGCCGCTCCTGTTGGCCCCGGAGCCCGAGAACGGCCACCACGATTACACGCCGGCGTTCGGCAATAACGCCTTCTCCCGCAGCGAGGACCTTTCGGCGCTGCGCTCTCAGAACAGCCTGGTGCAGCCCAGCATCGTCCACTCGCATAGCTACAGCGACGATTTCAGCCGGCAGAACCAGAACAATGATTTTGTCTGGCATCAGCTCTCACTGCAGGTGCAGGTCAGTGTGTGACTTCTTCTGTGCGTGCAAAATCTGAATTTCCATTCAGTGTTCTATCCCAAGTGAATTGCCAAACATTCATCTCGATTTTGGTACTATACAGTTAAGGCCAGTAACACAGAAGTCGTGTAACACATTACATTTGAAGAACAGGAACTCGAAATGTCAAATTTGATACAATGTGTTATTTGCCACCCACACTGTGTAGATTGCAGTGGTTCTAATGATACCGTTATGTACCGGAGTGTCCTGAGCTATTTCTGTCCTGCTGCGTGGGCTGCAATGGATCTCTCAGCCTCTTGTTTTTTTTTTTTTTTTTTTTTTATACAGTTGGTGCTAGGACTATTGTTCTCGTTGAATTAATTACCAACTTGTCTTTTTTTTTTTTTTTTTCAAATGTTATTAACCATCTTCTACCAATTGGGACAGGAAGGAATATTAGAATAAGATATATACAGCAGTTACTTAAGTGGCAAACATATACAATCCCCTCCAAAAGTATTGGAACGGCAAGGTCAACATTTTTGTTGTTTTATACTGAAAATATTTGGGTTTCAGATCAAAAGTTGATTATGAGTCAAAAGTTCCAGCTTTTATTTCGTTGTACAGTATTTACACTTAGATGTGTTAAACCAGTGGTTCTCAAATGGGGGTGCGTGAAGGCACTCCAGGGGGTACGTGAGATTTTAGAATATATTTTTAAAGTATATGTAAATATTTCAGAAAGATATAAGTTCACAAAATTATTTTTATATTCAATTTCAGTATCCTAAAAAAAAAACAGCATCTCCCCCATACCAGAATGGTTCGACCCAACTTGTCTTAAGCCACTTGTCAATTACTTGAAAACTTTATTTGAAAAACTTTATTTGATCCCAAATTTGTTAATGTTGATAATACAAATCGTGATTTATAATATTAGCTTCTTTTTTTGTTGTTAATTTTTGTATTTCCAAATAGTTCAAATGGCCACGTAAATACGAATAGTGTTCCAAAGTTTTAATAAATCAGATAATGCAGCACTCGGTTTTAAGTCTTTTTTATTTTTATTTTTTCAATCAGAAATGTTTTGCACTGGTTAGGGTGTACTTGGCTGAAAAAATATTTCCCATGGGGTACGTCACTGAAAAAAAGGTTGAGAACCACTGTGTTAAACAACTCAGGACAGGACACACCTTCTTTTTGAACCCACCCACTTTTAAATAGGACAAAAGTTTTGGAACAGACACCTTTTCTGAAATTTTCCATTGTACTGCGTGTCCCCTTTAACATAAATCTCCATTCACAACCATTTGGTGTTCAATTTGTCAAGCTTTCGCTCCTCTCAAACCGCCTCCTCAGGAATCCCTCCAGCAGCAGCACATGATGGGCGTCGCTTCTCAAACGCCCACCGGAACCGGCACGCCCGCTTCTTTGGCCACGCCTCCTACGACCGTCCACCCGGTGCGCCAGTCCTCCATCGCCCCCCAGCTGCTCAAGTCCCAGCGCTCCATCAACACCCCGGCCACGGCCACGCCGCCCAAGGCCCGACCCCAGAGCAGGAATCTCCTACTGGAGTCCAGCGACACCAACTTTGTCCAGAACAAACAGCGGCAAACTCAGCCAGCGCCACAACAACAGCAGCAGCAGCAGCAACCAACACAAACGCAGCAGCAGGAAGCTGCGACGGACAGTCCGGCTCCCGGGCTGCCGTTTCAAACGGGCGTCACCAAAGAGAACCAGAACCCATCCTCCGTCGCGGCCACCGCCGAGGACTCGACGGACACGCCGACCAAAAGCGGCAAAAAGTCGCAACAGCTGCAGCCTCCGCAGCAACATCTGCTTAAGCCGCTCGGCAACAAGCAGGTCAGTCATTTGGTTTTTAACGACTCGAACTGCAGAAGGTAGAGAGTCTCGTCGAAAATGTTGTTAAAGACGACGCCGCATAATGTAACGTTCTTAACATGACACAGAGAACATATATATCTGGGTAGGGACTGCTGATTTGGTTAGCAACAGAGTTCAAATAGGCTCATGCAAATCTTCCTCGTCTTTTTGTATCATAATACAATTCAATTATTACAGTGACATGATTTGAGTGTAACTATTTTGGTGCCTTGGTAGGTGCTGCTGTTTTGGTTCGCAACAGCATTCAAATAAGCTCAGCGGCTAACTGTCCATTCAGTGTTTTTTTTTAGAGGAGAAACAAATGCAGATAAATCCTCCCCTCATAGTAACCGTAACCAAACGTTTTTTTTTTCTTCTCCTTGTCATTTTCAGGGTTCCCAGTCCAACCTGAATGAGCGCACAGTGGCCTGGGTGTCCAACATGCCGCATCTTTCCGCCGACATCGAGAGCCTGCGGCCCGACCGCGAGGGCCAGCTTAAGGAGTACTCCAAGAGCATGGACGAATCCCGTCTGGAGAGGGTTAGCAACGCATATTTTTGGATTATGTTTTCACTGCTATCACCGAAAGTTAGCTTAGGTTAACTGAAGATTCCAAAATTGTCCATAGCTGTTCATTTGAAGGAATTATTACTCAGCGAAACCGCATCCTCCCTTGCAGGTGAGGGAGTACGAGGACGAGATCCACTCCTTGAAGGAGCGCCTGAAGATGTCCCATCGCAAGCTGGACGAATACGAGCACAGGCTCGTGTCGCAGGAGCAGCAGACCAGCAAGATCCTGCAGCAGTACCAGTGCCGCTTGGAGGACAGCGAGCGGCGTCTTAAGCAGCAACAAGTCGAGAAGGACTCCCAAATCAAAGGCATCATCAACAGGTGACGCTTCAGCCAACGTCCGCCGTCCCCCTTATTGATTTTATTTACTTTTATTTTCACCCCCGACGACCCTAACACACATCTTTTGGGGGTGATATAATAAAATATTCAATATCTGTATGAAAGAAATAAAACACAGGATCGACAGCCATAATTCTAACACAGTATCCAAAGTTCAGCCCGGGTCTTTTTATTGGCCCACTTAATATTCTTAAAATAAAAATAAGGTTTTTGAAAAGAAATTACAATGTTCAATGTAGTTAAAATTAGGTTAATGCTAGTTTTTGGCGAGAAAGAGGCATCCTCGTTAGCCAATGAGCCCATCTTAGCATAAAAGCAGCATAGCCAATCATTTGTCGTTGTTTTTAGCATCGATCTGAGATGACAGGTATAAAACATATTGCCGGAGCGGGTGATAGCAAACAAACACAGCATGCCAAGACTTCAATATAATTATAATAATAATAAAAAATAAAAATAATAATAATAATAATGAATTGATGATTTTAAAAAAAACAACTTTTGTAGCTCTTCTTTTTTTGTCAAGCGCTATGTTTGTTTCTATTTCCCTGTTGTCAGACTCATGGCTGTGGAAGATGAGCTGAGAGGGGGTGCCATTCCTGATATTAAGCCTCGAATCCTCACAGACCAGGTTAGTGCCTGAGTCTATACATATACATACATATATGACTTTTTTTTTTTTTTTTTAATCATTGCCACTCGCTCCACAAACATCATTCTCCATTTGTAGTCAGTGCAGGCTCCCATACACATATTCCACCTTGTTGCCATCTATTCCAAACGACATCCTAAGTGACAGTCAAAAGATGGATGCTAATCCAGTAGGGGGAAGTGGAGGGTTGGCTTTGCGAAGGAATATCATGTCCTCAATACTCACAAGGAAAATAATGTACTGCAATATACGTTTATTAGAGCACGGTGTGACTCACCAGAGGCTGGTGAGTGTTCTGGTGCTGCAAGGCCGCCTTGTTCTCGCCCGAATCAGTTATTAGTGTTGACAAATGATATTCCTTCAATATTTGTTTGTGCGCTGCTTTCAAAAGTAAAAGCAAAAGCAATATGTCTCCGTTTTTGCCATATAACTTTTAAGAATGCAATGAAAGTGACCTTCCCATTAGCCAATCACAGCACAGCATAGCACAGAACAGGCCCCGCCCACTGGTCTTTACCGTGAATTATGCAATCAGTTGAGATGAACTTAGTGCTACTCACTAAGGCCTCATTTCTATGGTTATCCAATTACGCAAACGGGCTACATTTTTGCAATGTTTTTATTGGCCTGTTCCCTGTTGAACTAAAACAATTGAACAAACTATGCAGCTAAATGACTATAAAGCTACACATACGTTAAAAATGCTCTGTACATCCACACGCGTCATCCACGTAGCCAGTTGAACTCGTCAAAATTCAAAAGGCAGTCTAAATTACATTTCTGCTATCATTGTGCTACTGACAATCTAACAAGGCTAGCCTTTGCGTTAGCTATTGCTTTTTGAATGCAGTAGAAAATTAGCTAATGAAGCAACTATCCAGCAACAAACAACAGGTTAAATCCCTCAAAAAGTCAACAGCAACCAATATAAGCTATAGAATTATCTGGAAATCTGTTCTGTATGCTGTTGTTGACGTTGAACTACTCATGTGTGGCCTTGACCCTTGCTAAGCTAACGCGCGAATGAACTAAGTATCACTAGCTTAAAAAAAAAAAGGAAGAAACTATGGAGCTGTTCTGTCATTATAAACCTACCTACTTATACTACTGTAACGGTATGCTTCTGTGCTAAGCTAACAAACTTGGCTACAGGGTCTTGGTTGCACGGTTTGTTGTATTGGCTTTGGGGGCATTCGATTCTAGAGGAATTTGGTATTTGATAAATAAACATGAGCAATGGTTTTAAATGGCGTACGTGTGTTCATCAAATTTCCCCCAAATGTTGCTACCTTGTTCAAAATGCTGACGTTTTTATTAAGCCAGCCTGGACTTGATCCGCTTTCTTTATCTCCTTACAGTCTATCTGCCAGGGATATGGGGGCCTCCCTGGATCCTGACTGCCACTACGAAAGCGACCAGGATCCGTGATGGTCATCCAAGTGTGAGCGCAAAACCGCCCCCCCCCCCAACCACTCCACTTGAAGATCTGCTTGCCAGTCAAGTAGGACCACACACACCCAGGCTCCTTGTCGCTTACCGAAACTTTTCAAACAACTTCTGACAATCACTTCATGGCGGAAAACCAATTTGTACAAAGACTCATATTTGAGCCAACATTCCAAGTTTCTTGAGCTAAACCTACGCGGGGATGAAGATTTGGGAGATTTTTTTTCCCATTGCAAAGCAGTACTAAAAATGCAGAAGCACAATTAAAGCAGGCCGTTTATAGATTCATCCTTAAATTTGATCTGAAAGCCCACGCATCATGTCGAACGTTTCATTTTTTTATGTTGCGGTGGAATGATTGTAAGCCACTTTCACAAAAAGGAACCCTAAAATGCAGCATCAGAGCCGTAACACAAGACCCCCGTGTTTTCCTTTCACACAGTTTCCTGCAAGTTGCAATCAAATAATTATGAGAGAGATACTGGATAATTTAAAAAAAAAAAACTTCCCAGACTGCAGCAGTCGATCATCATCTTTCCATTTTTTAAATGGCAATCAATATGTAATTTGTTTTTTTAACCCGACACAGTAAAATCCATTCTTGAAGTCATAAACTCAGATTTAAAAAAATATATATCTGAAATTGAAAAACAGGCCACAGGAATAAATGTGGTTTTAGCACTTAAATGGTTGCGTTTACCTGACTCAGAACTTTGGTAATGATGTTAGCTTGTTGCCGCCACAGTCAGTCCAGACTGCGACCCAATTATGCGTCATCAGCCATATTTTTTATTCAAGGGTCTTTTTTTTTTTTGCCAATTGAAAATGGAGAGAACAAATGCTACACTGATTAACATGTTAAATAGATTGATTTTTCTGGCGCCATTGTGATACTCCCGCCAAAGGCAGAAAATTCCCACTGATTTTTAAATTGAACACTAAAAAGGCTGGGAAAATACGATTCCTTTAAATGATTATAAATGCTGCATTTCTCTAAGTAGCTGCCATGATTAGTCACTTTTAGAAAATAAAGTTATTTGCACACAACTGCTAAGGCCATTTGAAGTCTGTTGCTAACCAAAACAGCAGCACCACCAAAAAAGAGTGCAGACTTACCGGTTGTAATTGAGTATAAAAAAAAGAAGAGAGATTTTATGTGGTTACTCCAAATTTTGTGTTTTGTGTCATTTCTCCATCACAGTCCTTTTTTTATTTTGTTTTAAACTCCACTTCCAACTTGACTTGAATCGCAATACACCGCCGGCAGTGTTTTAACATGATTACTGAGAAACGCACAAGTCGTCTTTGCAATACAGGGTAGTTGAAAATCCCCGTAAGGCCGCTTAATGTTGTTTATTGTGTCGGTGGCCTTTTTAAGACTGATAAACGGTGGATTTAAATGTCAAGGCTTTACTTTCATGTAATAAACGCATCCCACCATCTATACTCTAATCCGCCACCATTTGCGGAACATTTCTAAGCGCGCTTGAAGAAATGTCTGCAAACCAGTATGGCAACATGGACGACCATCACAGGGGTGGGCCAACACATTTACATGATCAATGAATGAAGACATGAATATTTACATTTGAATTTTTGTCGTCTTCTTTTTTTTTGCATGAAATTAGCCGTTTTTCTCCAAAATTTATTTATTTTTTAATTCATTTTTTCAATAAATAGGTGGTTCATGGTGGTGGTTAATTTCAATATAAACAATGAAATAATTATTTATCATTAAAGAAACTTTTACACACACAATTTTTACCTCCATTTTAAAAATCCTGTAAGACTCTTGAGTACTAAAGTTTGCCCACCCCCGCTATAAACGAACTTTATTTATACGTTTTTTTGTAAAACATGGATTTGAAAAGTGTTCTATAAATCCTATTATACTGTATAGCAAGTTGTAAGTTCACTGACTCATCTGTTTGTGCGGCATCGATTTGCATGTGCTTCTGAAAACGCGAGGATGAGTAAGCTACGTATTCTGAATATTCTCATGATGTGCATTTTCAAAAGGACATTTTCTCACATTTCCTGACTTTTTGGCTTTATACATCGTGAACGTGGGAACGGTGGAGGCAACTAAATGGATGCAGGGTACCGGGGAACACAGCAACAACGGCAACTGGAGAACAAGTGTAATATTTGTAAATTAAGCGTCTCTTTTGTAGTCGGGTGATGAATTAATACTGTGTTGTAACTATGAGTCATTTCTATTACAAAGTTCATGAATTGCTCTTTTAACCTCTTGCCTTTAAAAAAATGTTTTCTTTTAAGATGAATAGCAACTATAGAAAGGTTTTTATGTTGGTTACCAGAAACATATAACATTTGTGTTAAAAATGCACTCCTAGATAAGACTACTATAAAGATTTTTTTTAAATTATTATTATTATTTTGCATTACAGAGTTTGATGTACGTCTGGCTCCTAAACTGGAACGTAACTGGTATTATCTATTCTCATATGTATTCTAATAATCAATGGCCGTCAGGAATGGACTTGTTGTGAACGGATTATCTACTGTACATTATTATGATTATTAAGATACATTATTCAGAGTCTACAGAGTCTATGGTGATGGCACCAGTCAAGATACAAAAATGGGTTACAATTTTCTTTTGAATAATGTTTGGATTTATTTTACGTTGTTTGGCCTGCACTTTGGTTTATTTAATGTATTTGTTTTCCTGTGGGAAAAAATGTTCTATGAATAGGATCATGAGAGGATACAATCATATGATTGAGACCATTTGTTTTCTAAAATTGTAAAATTCTAAAGATAGATTGTCAACATTTCAACATTTTTATTCATTTCTTACATTTTCCAGTTATTAACAATTTCAATTTGGCTTTTTTTTTTGTGTGTGTATTTTACTTTCATTAGGTTTTAACACTTGTTTATTTAAATGTTAACTGTATTTAATCTTTCAATCTTTTACTAAGATTATTAAAATGTTTCTTTTATTTTTAATATTTATATTTAATGTTACTTTTATTTTTCATCTTTTTGTTTTTAACTTTTCAGAACATTGCTGCCTCTTACAGGTCAGTCTGGGTACTACGTCCAGTGAGAGCCTTCTGCTTAAAGCTTAAAAGTAAAACAAAATTTAATTCAGGAAGCAAGCTGTCTGAAATGTAAAATGTAAAAAAAGAACAATTTTATTTTCTCCATACATACGATAAAAGATTTTAAAATGTTTTAAAAGGTATACCTTTTAAAACGTTGTTGCCAGATAAACAGCTGGCCTGGCTGTTGCTTGTTCTTCTTTCTTCTTCTTTTTAAATTTCAACACGCTGCTGCCTCTCATAGGCCAGTCTGGGTACTACGTCAGCTCCTCAATCGCATTAGAACACAGGATTTTTTTGATTTTTTTTGTCTCACATTTCAATGCTACACAGATTAGCGCGTTACATAGGTACAAGTAATGATTTTAAGTGTGTTCAAGTATATTTGCGTATTTCCCAATGCATTTTGGTATGTCAGGCCGTTTTAGCATTTCCACTTTTTGTCCCCACTAGTAAGACAATTCAGCGCAGTATTACTGATGGTGCTTCCTCGTGAGCACAAATTGCGTACTGGTTGGCTAACGTAAACTGGATATCAAGTATATTGAATGAATGCTCAAATGGCGTTCCATATTTTCATGATAAAACATCTGAATGTTCCAATACAAGCTAACCGTTATTTTCTTGCGTCTGTTTTCATTTTTTGGTATTCTAGTTAAGTGCCATTACGAATAATCATATACTCGTATGTTTCCTGGTTTTTGGTCAGAAAACCAGAGATGACCTTTAATTTCTCAGCTTTCAAAAAGCACAACAAAGTCTATATGGGAAGATTTAATCTTATATGAATGATTAAATAACATTTAACTATGTACTATTTTGCATATTATACGAAAACATAATAGGTTATTTTGGTTGAAAATGACAAATTGTCTGGAATATATTTATGAGCCTTTTGGGCAATTCACCTCATCAGTGACAGGAAATATCTTGTACTGTATATTTTCAATGATAATCACTGAGTGACATATTTATGTATCGAAAAAAAATCACAGAGTATTTATTTCTTGGCAGCTATTTATTCTGCACAATTGACTTACTGTGCCACAGATGATTTAAATAATAGATCTTTTTTTTTTTTTCTGGGCCTCCTGGATGTAACATTTTCACTGACTTGACATTTGCTTTGAAGCAAGCCATGCCCCATTGATAAAAGCCATATCCTCTCCCTGATGTTGTATGGTGAATGTTCAATGTAGGATTTTTTTTTTTTAAGTTTATAAAGGTAATTGTTATAGGTATGATTGCACTTGTAATTATGATAATCGGTGTATGTGGATTGACATGATTCGTTTGTTGATGTTTGAAACCTAAAGGAATGTATTCATTTTTCAAGGTGATTTATTTTTCCCCTTCTGAGTGAATTAAATAAAGTAATACATTCAAAGGTGGACATTTTTGTTTGGCACCTTCCTGTTCCTGCTTCTTTGGGCATCATCAAAGGGTAAGTTGTTTGTCTTTAATTCACGTTTGCCATACAATGGTTACTTTTTTTTTTTTTTTTTTATAGAGTTCAGAATGTCTCCTGTGTAGTTTTTCACTGCGGGGCAACTATTTTTTTTTTTACTTTAAAAACAATAGTTACCTGTTTATAAATGCCTGTGCAGATAGTAGATTGTCAAGTGTCGACAAAAGCTGAGTAGTATTCCTACATTTTATTTTGATCATTAATGTTTATTTATATCTGTACAATGCAGAGTATGTAGCAGGACGCAGCAGGATTGAAAGGAGGGGACAACAGCACCACCATGTGGCATTTGTGAGTACTGCGGGCTTTGCATCATGTCTGAATCCCATGTATAATTCAACTATGCAAAACAGCATTAAGTTCCTCCCTCTCCAGATCATTGCAGTTATGTACATGAAATAACAATTACACCATAGGAGTGATTTATCATTTCTACATTTTTTTTTACAGTTTAATGCAGGATTTTCCAAACTGTGGCCCAAGCCCAAAATGGGTTGCGGGTACGTTGTAGGTGGTCTTGGAGTAAAATGCTATATACTACTGTATATCTTTGTGTTGACATATTTTCCCATGTTTGGAAAACCCTGATTGAATATCATACAAACTGTACACTCATACTGTATAACTTGAATATATATATTTTTTTTTTTTTTTTTTTTTTTTATAGAGCTCAGTATTGTTCATTCGGAAATGTCATCATCATTGCTCTTTTTTTTTTTTTTTTTTTTTTTTTTTTTTTTAAATATATATATATATACATATATACATACATATATACATATATACATACATACATACATACATTATTTTTTTTTTGTGTGTGTGGGTGAGTATGTGTGTGTGCGTGCGTGCGTGCGTGTGTTTGTTAGCTCACCAGAAAACCTATTAGAAAAAAAAAATCTCATACCGTTCACCTAAATCGAACACCAGGAGACCCGAGGGGACCGAAGAAAACCAAGGAAGGTGAAATCCAGCACCGACCAGACACCCCCCACCAGAACTCCTCCCCAGCCCAAGAAACATCCAGACCCCAACAAATCCAAAAAACATAAAATCAGGGAGGCCTCAAGAGACCAACGGAGAGACCGAGAAAAGGAAGGAAGGACAGACGAAGCCGCGTGAGATCCGAGACACCAGCCTCCACCGATTCAATAACCTGAGGAGGAAACAGATTGTGTCTGAGTTTCGGTAGATGCTGGTGTGGTGGATCTGGCATGCATGAAAATCTCCACCAAAGAGGGGAGCCGTCGACCCCCGCCGGAACAGAGCAAGCGCAACACCTCAGGGCCCCCCAGGCCGCGGCAGCGCCAAAGGACGACCCCCGGGCCCCACCAGGGCCACCGGCCGGAGAGCAAACCCAGGAGCAGGAGCGCCCCCCGCCCCAACCCGGCCCGCGCCCCCGGCCCAACGCAGCAGGACGGGGCACTGCAGGCCCACCAGGCACCCCACCGGCCCCCAACCCCCGCCCCCCCCACAACCCCCCGCCCCCCATCCACCCCCGCCACCCACCCCAACCCAGCCCCAGCCGCCCCCATGCCCCCAATCCCCCAGACACCCCCCACCCCCAGCACCCCCCCACCCCGCAACCCCCACCACCGCCCCCCCCCCAACAAAGCCGCCCCCCCCCCGACCCCACCCCGACCAACCGGCAGCCCCCCAACCCCCGACCCCCAGCCCCCGGGGACCACCCGCACCCAGGCACCGGCGCCGAAGAGGGGCCGGGCAGCGGAGCGGAGAGGGCAGCCGCGCCCACCCCACCCCCCGCCGTGTGGAAGGACGGAACACCGGGGGCAGAAGGGGGAGATGGGGGCACCGGAGGGCGGCCGACACCCCCGAACCCCAGGCCCAGCGGGGGAAGGCCCCGGTCGTCACCCCAGCGTTCTTTGTGAAAATTAACCCCTGTTACTGAGTCCGCCAGCTCGCGGACTGGCGAACTCTACCCCTAAACCGTGAATGTGACCCCACCCAGTGTATATACAAGTGTGTGTGTGTGGTGCATTAAAATTAGGAGCAGGTGAACCGGAGCCGATGGAAATGATATTCCCACGCTCCGATCCACCCGCCACCCAAGCATGTTGCTGAGTGTATGTGGTGCATTAAAAAAAAATAGATAGGGCGGGGGGGGGGGCGGGTGGCGACACGGACAGGGGACCGCAGCACTGCTCTATACTGCGGCCCCCAACCGATGGCACCCCCACAAGCCCCCCCCCCACCCACAAGTTGTGTGGTGTATTAAAATTGGAGGGGAGTTGTAGGGTGAAGACGGTGTTTCCACCCTACCCCACCCCCCAAAGTGTGTTATGTGCCCTATATGTCTATAAAAGTGTATTGTGCAAACCTAGTGTAGTGAGTTAAGAGGTGTGACCAGCGGGGCCCCCCCCAACCGGGCGGGGGCAGGAGGCGCACCGGCCCACCAAGCCCCCACCCACCCCACCAGGACCCCGGCGGGCATATGGGACCCGTCCGGCGGGGCGATAGGGCTCGCCCCCCGGATACTGGGTCCCGCCCGAGGTGTCAGGACGCCCACCGGAGCGGGGCGGGCACGACACCAAACCCCAGCCACCCCCGCCGGCCCCCATAGCACCGAGACCCGGGCCATGGATGGAGCCCCCGGCCCAGGGGAGGGGAAGGAAGGCGTACCGGGGAAGGGGAAGGGAGGAGGGAAGGGGACGACAAGAAGGGCAGGGGGCAGCGGCAGGGACGCAAGGAGAGGGGGAGAGGAGGAGGAAGGGCGACGAGGGAGAGGGGACAGGGAGGCGGAGGACGGGCGGGGAGAGGCGAGGAGGGAGAGGCAGCAAGGGGGAGGAAGGGGGAGGGGAGAGGGAACCACCGGGCACCCCGGCGGCCCACAGGCCCCGAACCGCGTCGCCGGGCCCAGAGCGACGGACCGCGCCGGAACGGCGCCGCCCCCGACACCAGGGAAAGCCCCGCAACGCAGCACCCCCCAAGAGACCCAGGGAACGGCCAAGACGCAGCCGCCACCCAGCAGCCAACAGAGGGGCAGACCCGCCCACTCCCCGCCAGGGGGGACAGCACCCACAGAATTAACCCACTGGCATGCCGTGAATCCGAATATCAACCCCTGGTGCCCATCGGAGGTGAATCCGCTCGATCCCGCTGGCAGCAGCCGGGTTCCTGACTATGGAAACACAACCATTAGTTACAAATTGCCTAATACAGAAACATCAATGCCAGTTATAACGCTGCTGTGGCTCTCGCTAACAGGCAGAATTAAAATCCAAGTTTAGGTTAAAAAATTCTATATACGTAGACCATGTTTCTTTAAATTTTGACATTTGGTTTTTATTTGAGGCAGATATTTTTTCCATTAAAATATGATTTATGAGGAGGTTAGACCATTGGTCGATATTCAAAGTTTGTTTATTTTTCCAGTTAACAAGAATTGTTTTTTTTGCGATAGTAAGGGCTACAAGTATAGATTGAAATTGTTTATGTGGTAAGTCAATTGTTGTTAAGTCACCTAGCAAACACAAGTTTGGAGAGAACGGTATCCTACAGTCCAAGACAGCGGAAAGTTTTTCTAAGACTTTAGTCCAGAAACACATAACCGGAGTACATAACCATAAAGCATGAAAATAAGTGTCTGTAGTGTTTTGTAAACACTGGAGACAAATGTCGGAGTCTGAGAGTCCCATTTTCTTCATCATATATTGAGTAATGTATGTTCTGTGAATAATTGTATATTGGATAAGTTGTAAATTTGTGTGTTTTGTCATTTTAAAAACATTTTCACAAACTTGAATCCAAAAGACAGATTCCGGAGCTATAGACAAGTCTGTTTCCCATTTTGAGATGGGTAAAGACGTTTTATCAGTATATGAAAGTAACTTATATATTTTTGAGAGTTTTTTTGTTGTTGTCGGAGAAAGCTTGGTAATATCTTTAGCTAAAACAGGCGGTTGGAGCGTACCCTGGAGTGTTGGAATTTGTTTCTTTATCATACTTTTAACTTGCAAATAATGTAAAAAGTTTCCGTTTTTTATTTTATATTTTTGGAGCAAGGATGTATATGATATAAACATATTATCTGAGAAGAGATGGTGGAGATGTGTAATTCCTTTCTGCTCCCACACATTCAAATAAAACGATTGGTTGTTAATTTGAAAGTCGGGGTTATGCCATAGGGGAGAAAGCCCGCTGGGCTCCACTTTGGCTTTTGTCATTTCTAGTGCCTTCCACCAGGCAGTCAGGGTGGCGGAAATCATTGGATTTTTAAAGCAGTTATGGCGCTTAATCGATGTTGTAATAAAGAGTAAATCTAGGAGTCTGAGGTTATTACAATCCTTCTGTTCTAGTTCCAGCCAACAGTTAGTATCTCTATTGGGTTGTGCCCATAAAATAATATATTGTAGCTGGTTGGCTATATAATAGTGCATAAAATTTGGTGCCTCTAGACCTCCTTTGGATTTATTTTTCTGAAGAGTAGATAGACTAATCTTTGCTTTTTTTTTTTTCCAGTAAAATTTTGTAACGGCTGAGTCCAACAACTGGAACCAGTTAGCCGTAGGTTTAAATGGAATCATTGAGAAAAAATAGTTTATTTTGGGTAAAACTTTCATTTTAATAGTGGCTATTCGTCCTATTAGAGAAATAGGAAGATTATTCCAGCGCTCCAAGTCACTATAAATGCTATCCAGAAGTGGAGTGAAATTTAAATGAACTAAATCAGTTAATTTAGGTGAGATTTTTATGCCTAAGTATTTTAAATTACCTATAGGAAATGAGTAGTATGGGTCCTGGCTTGCAGGGTTCCATGAATTTTCTGTAATAGGTAGAAGTGTTGATTTTGTCCAGTTAATAGAATAGTCTGATAACTGTGAGAATTTAGTTATTAAGTTAAATACTTCCCCTAATGAAATAGCAGGCTTTTCTAAATAAAGTAAAATATCATCGGCATATAGATTAATTTTATGTTCTGTTACCCCAGAGTGAATTCCTTGAATCATTCTTTCCTGGCGTATGGCTAATGCAAGCGGTTCAATAAATATTGCAAATAATAAAGGCGACAGTGGGCATCCCTGTCTTGTGCCTCTCTGTAGAGTAAAACTCTTAGATATAATCCCATTAGTAGTAACAGTAGCTTTAGGAGAATCATATAATACTGACACCCAGTGAATAAATGACTTCCCAAAGCCAAATTTATTTAAAACAGCAAAGAGGAAGGACCAGTTAACTTTATCAAAAGCTTTTTCTGCATCCAATGATATAATAACTGCCTTTTTATCATGCCGCTGTGACATACTAATAAGGTTAAAGAGCCTTCTAATATTATTAGTAGAGTGACGCTCTTTAATAAAGCCTGTTTGGTCGCTATGAATGATTGTCGGGATTACTGTTTCTAATCTAGATGTAAAAGCCTTAGTGATAATTTTAATATCAGTGTTAATTAGTGAAATCGGACGGTAACTTGATGGAAGGGTGGGGTCTTTTTCTGGCTTTAATAAAAGTTTAATTGCTGCTGTATTCATGTGTGGGCGTATGTGACCATTAGTTTTAATTTCTGTTACTACTCTTAAGAATAGTGGAGCAAGCATTGACCAGAAGTGCTTTAGAAATATAGCCGGATAACCATCCGGGCCGGGTGCTTTGCCATTTGGCATACTATCTAGAGCACTTGAATATTAACAGGAGCAAGAAAGAGAAGAGGCCTCGAATGGACATGGGAACGTAGAGCACATTTGCGCACACTGTTTGTGCTATCATCCCGAAATCCAGAAGTCGTAGTTGCTCCAGTCGATTGTGCAGGTATGTACATATTATACAATCAAACATTTGATCAAAGTCTACAACATCAGCCGCACCTCGCTCAATCAAAGGATCAACATTAACGTTTGCTGGCTTTTTTGTGACACTTTGCGTTGTTGTTTTGGCAGCAGTATAGACACATAATGTGCTGTTGCCCCACAAGGTGGTGGAGGACAGACAGCAATTTTGACCTTTGCGTCGTCAGGTCAAAATCCATCGAAGAAATCTTGCTCATTATGTTGTTTTCATGTTAGTTTGGGGCAGAGTTCTACAGTGGGGGGAAAGGACGAGGAGAGATGCCATCTTTGCCTTCCGGTTGTTTGATAGGCCTGTCAGCCTGAGCGGCTTTTTTGTGAACAAAGAATTCTAATTTGGAATGTCTGGGACCGGCGCACGTGACCACGCGTTTGACTCCATCTGTTCAACAAGAGAGGACGCTGAGCAAAGATGTAAACGCGACGTGGGCTTCTCTCACTAGCTTGCTTGCTGCCATATGCTTGTCACCTGTGATGAAAATGTAGAGTTTGTGTGTGTGTTTTGGTCCGGGTTCCATCCACTTGTCCTCAAACAGTTGGGAGCCAAATGCAGGAGGATTTGAACCCGGAACCTAAGAATCGTGTAGCTTTTTTTGTATTTGAATCCAAATACAATTGATCTCAATAGGGAAATTCTGTTTTCAACATCTATGTTAGCTTGCTATGCTAGCTATTTGTGGATTCAAATCAGAAAACTCCGATATGCTACGCTGACCACCGCGCTAACCGTTTTGGATCAGGTACCAATGGGACGTTTCTGAAACTCAACTTTGATTTGGTTCGCGCGTGACTGCTGCAAGGAAGAGGACGATGTCGCCTGAAGTTTCGACTACTGCGCTAGCCTCTTATGCTAGCTATCTGGCAGTTTGGAATTCGGATGAATTACATGGCAGACATGCTAACCACTTAAATCTCAATGAGGAAAGTCGATGATCACCGTCGTGGCCGGAGGTTCCGCCTTAAGTCTGATTGGCTTGTCCGGCTGGGCGTGTTGCTGAGGGCGATGACCAACGGGTCCGCTTTCTCCCAGCAGGACAATATGGCCGGGCTCATCTTGAAGATGTTGGACCACTCGATCCTCTGTGCTAAAGCCACGAGGCGGACTTTAAACCACGACTTCACATACTGCCGCTGTGGGTTTGACTTGCAAAATATACTTGATCTCGACGGAGGGGGAATTTGAAGGTTCGACCGTATCTCTACAAAGTGGAGACTACCGTGGGGAGCGTTGACAGGGGCGTGTATCGCCTCAGGTCCGACTGGCTTGTCTGGCTGGGCATGTTGCTCAGGGGGATGGCCATCTGGCCCGCTTGTGCCGAGCCCTCGTCAGCGTTGGCGGCGTAAGGCATCTTGGACATGACGGCCAGGTTCAACTTGAAGAAGATGTTGTGCAGCGCCGCTCGGTACTCTTTGCGCACCAGGCAGTAGATGACCGGGTTGAAGCAGCTACTGGTGAAGGCCAGACAGTTAGCCAGTGGGAAGAAGTAGGTCTGCGCCCCATAGAAGGAGGGGCTGATGTCGACGATGTCCAGTTGGATCAGGACGCTCCACAGCGTGAGGATGTTGTACGGGAACCAGCAGGCGCAGAAGGACAACACCACCACCGCCACCGACTTGGAGATGTCAGCCTTCCGCCGGGAGTTGCTGCCCTTCAGCTTGTGGCGGCAGAGGAAGCGTAGCAGGAGCAGGTACGACAGGATGATGGTGCCGTACGGGAGCAGGAACCCCAGAACCACGCGCAGGAGCTGGTTTATCCCCAACCAGGCGGTGCCGTCCGGGAAGAGGAGCAGGCACGCCGTGTCGTTGCCGCTTCCCACTCGACGCAGGTCGGCGAACACCGCTCGGGGCGTCGCCGCCACCAGGGCGGCCGCCCAGATGAGGGCGGTGACCGCCGGGGAGGTGCAGCGCTCGCCGCACGGCGACGCCCTCGGCTTGAGCGCGGTGGCGACGTAGCAGTAGCGTGTCAAGCTCATGGCGGTGAGGAAGAAGCAGCTGGCGAACACGTTGAGGCCTGTGAGCAGCGACACGGCTTTGCACGTCGCCACGCCGAAGGGCCAGCTGTAGTCCAGCGCGATGTCCATCGCCCAGAAAGGCAACGCCAGGGAGAACAGGAGGTGCGCCAGAGCCAGGTTGAAGACGAAGAAGTTGATGGTGCCCGTGGTGATGGTGCGCGTGGAGTAAAGCAGGAACAAGACCAGGAGGTTGCCCACCACGCCGGCCGTGGCCACCGCAAAGTAGACCACCGAGAATAGGATCCGCAACCACGGCGAGCCGTCCCCGGCCAGCTCCAGGCCGCCCGCGTACGAGCTGTCGTTATGGTGCAGCAGCAGGTGCGAGGAGTTGCACGACATGTCCACGCCGCAAGCGTTGAGGAAGTTTCGGAAAAACTCCATTCTCTTGTGGTCGCTGCTGGACATGATCCAGATGTTTACAGATGCCGGGCGGGCAAGATGACAGTCGTCTGTGGCTGCGTTGAAGGGAAGAGGAAGCCATTATTGCGTAATAGGCGCTGCGCTTTTATGAGCAAATAAGTGGATTAGCCTTGTCGGATAAACAAATTACACCCAAGTGTCAGACGCAGGGTTTGCTAATTTGATTTCATCGGCAAAGAAGACGATTTCTCTCATCGGATGAGTTAATTGACAACCACGGCATTTTTATTTTAGGCATGATGCCCTGCCCCCATCTGTTTGTTTTTTTAATTACGTGCAGATGCTGTGGCAAGATGGTGGTAAAATACGGACTCAATTAGCTTCTGCCTTCACTTCAACGTAGTTCTTATTGGCACCAGGAAGCCACAAGATGGCGCAAAGCAAAACTTGTATATCGGACAAGGCTTTGGTCTTTTTCATCAGCAGCAATATTGTATATTATCTTCAATATATGATGTTGTCTTCCTATGAAAATAATTCTACATTAATCCTGATTTTTGAAAGACTAGTGTCTTCCTATTTACTTCCTAATATAACTAGCACGCGAAGCTAACACAGCTGTTGACTCAAATATGCAACACAAGTTAAAAACTGTTGAAGTCATTTTTTTTTATTTTTTTTTTTACAAAAACGGTCAACACTGGCTTTGACTGACAGTCCCGTCAGGAATAGCAAAATATATATATTTAAAAAAAAAAGATAAAAATAAGGAATAGCAAAGAAAACAGGAAATAAGTGTCAAATTAAAAGCCAAAATAAAAACAAACAACAGTGCTATACAGGATTAGTTGTCAAACTCAATTCAATTCGAAAGACTTGAACCACTAACTAAAACAAAAATAGAGGAAGCCCTTTGCCCTTCGACAGGCATGTAACGAAGAGGGAGCAGCAATCTGTATTGCTGAAATTATTAACCCTTGCCTGTGTCTAAAATCTATTTCCTGTTCTATGGCTAGCATCGCACCTTTCTTATTGCCATCACCGGTAACTTGGTAAACGGCAGTTTGTTGTGTTTGACTTTTGAGACATGCTTTTGCCATATGTACTCAATCGCAATAATGACAATTAAAGTTATCTCATCAAAACAACATAAACAATGCACTTGATCTTTTGAAAACTCTTAGACCCGATTGACAGTTGATTTCACTTTGTATAGAAGGAAGAAAAAAAAATCATCAATTACAACCAATTTCACATGCAATTCCATTGAAAGCAAAACTTACCAAATGATCCAGATTGTGTGTGTTATTTTTTTTTTTCTTCTTCTTGCCCCCCTCACAAATGTTCTGCCGCAGTGCACAACGTGGAACTTATCTCCGAGTCGGTGGACGACAACAATGCGATTATCACCGCGTTGACGCTCCACCCCATCCTCTTACTCGCTGGAAATGACCTGGTATGACCACCGCGCTCACAAGGACGGAAGAGCAATTGTTAGATACAGGTGCACTTATATTGTTGTCATATTGTATATGAGTTTCACTTTTTTAAATTTGCTCTGCTTTTGGAATTTTTTTTTATTTTTTATATACTAATTGAGGAATTTCAAATGCTGGTTGATATAAATTCTCGCATTTATTGCATTAGGATTCTTCATGACCATTACTAAATTTTGTAGATGTATTATAAAACGGGTTGAAAATGCTTGAAATATAATGTAGATTATGATTATTAATATACTTTACTCTCGGCAAAACTTTTAAATTAGCTAATGTATTAACTCAAAGTTGGGATTGGAATCCGTTTTTCTTTTTGGATTCATATAGAAGATTAACCCCCATCAGGATTTTCAAAACTGCTGGTCGGGCCCTCAAAATAGATCATTTTTATTTCATATTTGATCTGTGTATATTATCAAAAAAAAAAAGTATTTGAGGCTTTTTTTTTTTTTTAATGAAGGAAAATGTCAGTTTAAGTGCAAAGCAATCTGCAGTTATTTTCTATTTATACGCCGGGGTTAGTCAGGTGGTTGCAATGACTCATCGTTACCAGTCGTTGATAGTGGAAACAACATCAGCGGTGAATGAGCAAATGAGATTAAGCGGCAACAGGCGGAAGAAGATGCTGGGGGTGGCCAAATTGATGAATGACACCTTGTCACAAAAACAAAACAAAGTCATTTCCATATAGTACGCCCTGCAAAAACCGACTTTGAACTGCTGTCTTTTAGTCCCCCAACCGTTTTGTTTAATCTTACGTCAATTTACTACTCGTAGAAAATTCACATTGCTTCACATGTACATTACAGGCTAATTCCAAAATGGTTGAGGTCAATTCTTTACAGAACACCCCACAATGTTGTGATTTTATTTTTAAGATTTGCGCAAATGTATTAACTTGAAATTAATTCATATGAAAATAAAGTTTTAAAAATACCGTCACTTACAGGCTAAAATGATTAATTGCACTGTTTTGTGTTTATTTTTTATATATATATTCTGTCATGTCATGTAAGCGTCTATTATAATATTTGTAAATCAATCGTCATAATTGGGCATTCTGATATGTAATAGTTATCTTACATCAAATGTGAACTCTCTCGTAATTAATGACCCACAGGGCTAAAATGATAAATACCATTGCTTTCCAATATATCCAGTATCATCACTCGATTATTTATATATACTTTTTTTTTTTTTTTTTAAAGAACGACGCCATCTGCTGGATTTCATGGTCACCTTCTACGGTGGTGTTAAATCAATCGACATGGTTCACTCTTTAGTGACGTCACGATTATTATTTAATTTTTTTATGAATGGTGCACTTTTTAATAATAATAATTTAAAGAAGCAATACGTTTGTTGACCGGGCTCCGTCTAAAACAAGTAAAAAAATAAATAATAATAATAATAAAATAAAAAGTAAGCGACCAGCCTCCACCACCACCGGCGCCGTCTACTTGCTGGGGGGTGGGGGGAAGGAGGGGGGGGGGGGGTCATGGTGCTGCGTACGCACACACGCACGCGGCCACCAGGCGGAGATGCTCAGCCTCTCCTGTTATTAACGTTAATAACGTTATCTCTCGCGTCACTCGCCTCCAGGAACGAGACGGCACCCGCTGCTGCCCCGCACCGCCACCGCCGCCGCCGCCACCATCACCAGCGGCAGCGCCAACGCTGGCTTCGAGGGACCGTGGCCGGCTCAGGTGCACCCACACCCCGGCCGTGATTTCGACGACGGCGACAAAAGTTGAGAGCGCAGCAAGTATGTCGCCATTGTGAACGACTTGTGATGGGATTCCTCCGCGTTCAGCGCCGCCAAGCGAGGTAAGAAGACTTTCGTTGGGAGTTCGTTACTTGTCACTTTTTTTTTTGTGTGTGCGATATGTCCCGGGACAATAGCTTCCCCGGCCGTCCTCATATCTCCTCCCCCCCCTCGCTTCTTGACTTCCATCACTGTTTTGTCGCTTTCAACCTCGTCCATCTTCATTTTTATCAACAAAGTTGGCGCAAACAAGGCTGCCATTGTGGCGGATCAGCGGTGGATTAACGGGCATTCCTTGTCTCGACACTACCCCCCCCCCCCTTTTTTTATCTCTCTAGCATCTCTTTTAAATATCATGAAAGCCCTTCATGAAAGTCAAATGGGGTTAAAGTTAAATATTGTGTCATTTCTTTTGGAGGGGGGGACTCAGTTATGATGTGTCGTGTTGCTTGTTGTTGCCATTGGTTTGCGTGGGGGCTCTTAAATAGGGATTAGCGAGCAGGACAGGAGGCCCATCAAAATGTTATTAATAGGTCTTTGAAGCATCTAAAATGATACAAAAATATATAGGTTGGGGGGGGGGGTTAAAGAAAGTCCTCAATTTGTTGCGTTGTGAACGAATCAATAGCTACAGATGTTTTCAGACCACTTTGGGACTAGGAATAGGCATAATCCTTTGATCAGTGTGGGATTGTTGATGAATGTCAAAATGGAGCTGCCCATTTCAGCTCCATCCATATTACGATGCATCCTTCCTCCATATCAGTAACAAATGTCGATTCATATGAAAGACAAATATATTAAGTGGACTTAATTAACCATGATTCGAGGCAAAATGGATGCATGTATACATCCGTGCAATATACATCAGCAATGGTACACGTAAATCATAATTTACGCATTAAGTATGTCTGCTGCGAGGACAGGACTGGAGGCAATGGAAATAAAGTCGTCAATTAGATATTTTCAGACTTTTTTTGGGGGGGACTAACAATGGGCACAATTAGCCTTTGATCAGTGTGGAACGATTTAGCAAGCACATCTTGTAGCCTTGAAGGCAAAATCTGTGAATTATAGGCAAATCACTCCAGGCTATATATTATAATAATGAGCCCATCATTTTTAAGCAACATTGAAGCAATGCAGGCTAAATACAATTTAGCTATATGGCAATCGTTATTTATTCAGGGTATGACAAGTGAGAACAGGTTCTCATTTGCAAAGCCGACCTGACTACAGATAAGAGTCAAACAAAGCAAAAATAAAAGCATATACAACAAACTGCATGTACATGACGATCTCATGTACATCATAGCACATTATGACAAAAAAAAAAAATAAGAATCTTCATAAGATATAAACAGGTGCAGGGTCCATCGTTTTCAATCCATTGAGTGATGGTTGATTGATCGTGTCTTGAAGCAGTGGAGGCAAAATGGAGTCTGCTACACGCTAGGTCTGTAAGTCATTATTAAATGATTTCATCATTTTGATTAATCATGGCGAGATGAAATGGAGTCCATTTGTAACTTGTGACTGAAATTCTTGAGGCAATGAATGCACAATTGTTAAAGGGATACTTGACTCGTTTAGCCTTTTTTCAGCAGTAAGAAGATCATACTTTGCCAGTAATTAACTCATTCACTGCCAATGACGGCTATAGACGTCAAAAATTAGTTTAACATTTTGTCCCACTTTTGTTAAGATTATGAAAACCCAAAAAAATGTAATTGTACATTAAGAATAGATGTAAAATATGTGATTAATCATAAGTTAACTAGTGAAGTCATGCGATTAATTACAATTAAACAATTTAATCGCCTGATGCCCCTAATTTTTAATAATCTTTTCTTTTTTTTCTAATTGCGTCAGGTGATTAACATGTTTTATTGTAATTGATCGCATGACTTTAATAGTTCCAGGTTTTCATACTCTTGTTAACAAAAGTGGAAAAATTGTTAAACTAATAGAAATGGTTCCAATGAATTTCTGACGTCTATAGCCGTCTTCGGCAGTGAATGAGTTCACGTGTTTACTTCCTTATTTTTCACTTACAAGTAATACCTTTACAAATTAATTTTGCCACTTGCTGTCGACTGAAAAACGGCATCACAGGTGCTCAGGAAACTGGTAACGACCAATCACAAGCTCACCTGTTTTCTGGGCTTGGTCATGCGACGTTGGCAAACTCAGCCACGATTGATCGTTAACTGTTTCCAGAGCACGCACGATGTCATCATTTGTCGACAGCAAGTGGAAAAATGTGTTTTTGAAGGTAAAATTGTACCAGTACCTGAAAAATTAGGAAGTTGTCACATTAATTATAGACCAAATATACTGCTGAAAATGGCTAAATGACTCAAGTATCCAAATAAAAAGGAAATAAAGTAATATAAAAAATAAAAAGTCCATCGGAATGCTAATCATCGCTAACGACGTTGTCTCCTTGGCAATCAAATCATCTTAATGTTATACAAATTGCCACACTTTTCATCCATCTGGGAGATTGTTTATGTGCTGCTGTTTTGGTTTGCAAGCGGGCATAACAGTTTGGCACTTTAATGCCCCGCGTGAACAGTCTATGAACGGAGCTAATTAGACAGGTACTCTTCAGTTTTGTATTATTTTTACATTTAAAATGCATAACAAACCCTAAACTGCCCTTGCTTCCTCCTTCTTTCCATACTCATCCGCGGTGCTCCTCTCCCCGCCCCGCCCGCCGTATGTTGCCAACCCAACATGTGGGGAGGTAATCCCAGCTATTAGGGTAATCTCCTCAGCATGACGATCAATAGAGGAGGGTGCGCGCCATCTACCAGACGAGAGAGAGAGAGAGAGAGGGAGAGCGGGGAAGCTTGGCATTGGTGGGAGGGGGACCAAATTTGGGCTAAAGAAAAATGATTTAATCATGTAGATTGGGTCAGGGGTCTGGACAGGGGATGGGGGGGGGGGGGGGGGATGGGTACAGACAGGAAGATGCCATCCTTAGCGGCTGACATATTTGTTAACTGGTCTTATCTCTGCTTCATGTAATTCCCCTCATTGGATTGAGCAAGTATGGTCACGGTGTCCGCGGGTACCAGTTAGCCCTAAGGACGACATGAGAGGCCTGTGGACCTGCTCTTGATCTTGAAGATGAAATGGATTTCATGAGTGTGCATTTATCATTTTCAAATGGTTTTTGAAATATATTTTTGGGGAACATTTTCATCCTCAAAGTGGTTGGAATTATGTTGAGAGAAATCGAGCATCGGTGATAAGCAACGAGACAATGACTTGATCCTGGTTCTGTTGCATCTGATTGCGTTTCAGGCTCTGCAGCACAGGCAGGAAATCCAGACGGAAGGTGACGGCGATGATGAGTAAGACGTTCGCCGATCCCTTCTTCTGTTTAACCCCGTCGAGGGCCGAGACGAGATTGGATGGGCGCGCGGGGGAATCGGGTTACTATAGCACCGTTGTACTCCCGAGCGGCGGGTGCGGTGTAAAAGATGCAGTAGCCCCGATGGGGAAACCTAATCCGAACCCTGCTGCCAGCTGTCATTCTTCTGCTTTGCCGCAGGGCAAAATGGCCGAGCACATATCGCTTTACCTCGCCACAATCTTTGCTTTGATCGCTGATTGCAAAAAGGACATTTTGGCGCGTGTTGGCATTTTAGAAGATGAGCTAGCTCGACTTCGCAGAGCTATGCTAGGAGCAAGATTATGACAAGGTCATGTGAGAAGTCAAATGTGGAAACACATTGGTACATCTGTCCGGGAGGGGGCGGGGGGGGGGGGGGGGGGGTTGAACGGTCAAACCGAGAAGGCAAAAGAGCGCCACCGAGAGAAATGGTCGCGGCGCGTCGACGCTGACCTTGCCGCGATAATCTAATCCCTGTTGAGAGTGCTTTTTTTAGAGAGCAAGTTAATGCCCGCAGATTATACACCAGTGTCTCCCACACCAGCCAATCCACAGTGAAAAGAGAATCGGGGTCCACATTGGGAAAAGTTAGCCAGGAACACCAACGACGCTCCAAATACTCGCTATTAATGCCAAATAATGAACATGTCGTGGATGTTATGTTTGACGCGGTTGGCGTTTTCCCTCTCACACGTCTTTGATTTCATGATAAAAGGCCACTCACGGGGCAGCTTGCCTAGTGGCGTGAAGACTAATAATCCCTATGTATGTTGTGTAACTGCACACTGGGTTGGGACAAGGGGGAGGGGGAGGGGGGTGGCGGGGAAAAATGTGCACAAGTTAGACGGCGGAGCCGGCGGCTGTCTAATCTGTTAGGTAGATGAGGCTGTTTGCCCACACCAGCTTCATTGTTGCTAAGTCGCTCGAGGAACCAGCTGAGGACTGCTGGTGCGGGAGGACTAATTTGTGCGACTTAATTTGACACATAAGGGAAGGGGGGGTGGGGGGGGTATAATATCCTATGTCCGAGTATAGCAATGACAACATGTTATTTTACGTGTTGACCTGCTAGCGAGGCTGTAGCCTTATTTCCTTTGGTGATCAAAGTCATCAAAGGCCCAGTTCTTAGATGTCTGTAAATCCCATGTGGACAATCTGGCCAAGTACGAACGTTGCCCCCCCCCCCCCCCAACCCCCTCTCTATCAAAGTCAACAAAGGCTAAGCGGAACCCTGTGCCTTGTGTTGTTTCTCCTTCCCAATTTGCAGAGAACGAATATTTCTGCTGGCAAACGTTTGGTCGGCCGAACCACAGACTCTGTGATTGCGACACCAAACGGCAATAGCCAATCAGGGAGATTGCTGAAGCTTTTGCTTTTGTGCTGGACACGAGTAACTGGTTGTGTTGAGTGTTCGTGAAATCATCATTCGCTGCCAATGACGGCTATAGACGTCAAACATTCATTTGAACTATTTCTATTAGTTTAACATTTGTTTCCCACTTTTCTTAAGATTATGAAAACCTAGAATTTTTTAAGTGTACATTGAGAATAGATGTAAAATTTGTGATTAATCATGAGTTCACTATGCGATTAATTACAATTTAAATTTTTTTTACAAGACTTTCATCACAATGATAATAGACCGCTAGTCTTCAGTGTTCTCTATTGCAGTTTGTTGTTCATCATTCTGACTGAAGCGTGTTTGGGTTGGAATCAATCAGACGCTGGAACCTGAAATGTAACACCCCAAAACAAAAGCCATAAAACCCTTCGCTACTATGGGTGTGAATTGCCTACGACCTGGCGATTCGATTCCTAGGTCACGATTCGATACCGATTAATCCCGCTACGAATCTATAAAGTGATTATTGGGATTTTTTTTTTTTTTACTCAAATTTAGAAAATACTAATCAGTAAACTTGTACATGTACACTGTAAGATTTGTATGAAAATGGATGGATTGTATTGAATGGATTCGAGAATTGCGCGCTGTAATATCGCGATATATTGCCGAATTGATTTTTTCTAACACCCCTCGTCGTCGCTACTATGTCACAAACACTTCAGGTCCATTTTTGTCTTTTTTTTAAATTTATTTATGTTTTGGGGATGACATAGATAAAAATGCTCTGTGAAAAAAACTTACATCCATTTTTGTCATTGTTTACATTTTTAAGTATTTCCAGTGGCCTCCCAAAAACATAAAAATGTAATAATAATAAAAAAGACAAAAATGGATGTAAGTGTTTTTCACATAGCAGCGACAATTTGCCGCTAAAAAAAGATATGGCCAGTGTTGGGCATAGACATTATCTGAAAATGAGAAGCAAATGTCTTTGTATTGACACAAAAACAAGCCTGGACGTCGATTTGTTTGGTGCCGCTTGAATGAAAACAGACGGGATTATTGGTCCGAAAACAGTAGATGTGAGGTTGGGCTTAGCGAGCCAGCGAGCGCGGCTCTGGACACAAGCATAAGGACAAGTCACGTGCTCGCTCTCCGGTCAGCGGTAGCTTTGGCACGAGCCTGCTGCTGCCGCTTGTTGGGAATATTTGGATGACCCCCATCTCGAAAGCAATTGATGTCTTGTTAAAATACCTAAGCTTATCGCTACAATTAAAAAAAGTGGTTCTAAAAATAACCACAATGGCCATTTTGGACGCCTGGCAAAAATCATAATTCGGTGGCGATGCTATTTCTAGTCCTTGGCAGGAAATTACACCCACGGTTTTTGGTGCAACACGCACACCGGCAGTAGCTATTTTCATGCAAGAACACACTCTCGCGCGCACGCACGCACGCATCCACACATGAGAGCACACGGTCGTCTAACCATGGGGAGTTTGTGCTGAGCTGGTTGTGGGACGTCGGGATGAATCAATGCAAGGACAGCTGACTGGACATGCCTATTCATCTGCCAAAGAAAAGGGAGAGAAAAGGGGCGCGAGGCATTCTAAAAGATAGGAGCGCAGCCCCCACCCTACACCCCCCCCCCCCCTCGGAGCAACATTACTTTACACACCTCCAAAGGCACGACGAGTACAAGAGGTGAAAAGGACACAAACGAGCAACGAGAGCGGGGGAAAAAAAAAAGGGCCTTACGTTTGTCATGCATACTTGGACGTTACGGATGGAAATATTTTTCTTTTTCATTTGTTGGGATCAGTTGCTTTGGCAGATGCCATCGCCAGATCGAGAGTCCACTTCCTCCTCATCTTGATTGTGAATGCACTATTACAAAAACGCACTCGACAAACAACAAAGGTTGCAACAGTACAGAGCCTAAGTGTCATTCATAATATTTCCTAAGTATAGATCAGAAATGTAAACGTAATATTTTTCTTTTCAATACATTTTACATATTCAGGAATACGGTGGAGGTTGACCACAAACCCATTTGGGCGACTTTAGAAAACATTTCTATTTAAGAGTAATATTTTATTATTAATATATTATATTATATTTTCTTTCTTTCTTTTTCTTTTTTTATATTCATTCACTGCCGTTGAAGGCTATAAACGTCAATTAGTAAAGAAGTAGTTAAACATTTTTTTTTCTACTTTTGTTAACAAGAAAATGAAAACCTATCTTTTTTTATTTTTTTATTTAGAACATATAGAATTTGTGATTAATCGTGAGTTAATGAGTGAAGTCATGTGATTAATTAACATGTAAAAAAATTAATGCCCCTTATTTTTAATCATCTTTTTATATTTATTTTTATGAATTTATGGCAGTGAATGAGTTAAACACTTGCATTACAAAGGAGCTCTCACATTTGGGATGTGTAAAAAAAAGAAGAGCTTTAACGCACATACTTGATAGACTTTTAACCACAAGTGACAAACATATGGCAGCTAACCGGCTAGCTGCTAACGCTGCAGTCTACATCTGCACCCGGGTTGCCCGTTACCACAAACAGACAAATGTGCCATCACCCTTTTAAAAATAATGATCTAAGTCATATTTTGACGCCCCCCCCCCCTTTTTTTTTTTTTTAATTTCCGCTTGTTGTTTTAGGAAGTTGACCAAGAGTTAGTCGCTATGTATTTAATGCACACTTTTTGGCTTTGATTGTTTGAACCTCTTTTCAAGTTGAACAAGAGCTCATCGTCTGACGTCGCTTGAAGTCGCACGTCAGCTCGACATTTAAGGCATATTAAGGAGTTTTTTTTTTTTTTTTTTAAAGGCTCTTAGCGCTGTGCCGGCGAAGCCCCCCCAGACTGATGGCCTGTTTATTCCCATCTGTTGACTTCATCCCCATTGTGCTTTAACCTTAACCCCCTAATTGCCAGCCGCCCTCCAGTTTCCCGTGCGCATCCTCCCTGCCCCCTTCTCGGAGGGCAGCGTGCCACATTAGCCGTACGCTAATCCGACGGCGTCTGCAAACACCTGCCACGTCCGGCCCCTGTTGAAATAGACGGGCAAAAAAAATCTCCTTCGTCGCACTCGAGAACGGACGAAGGCCGGTCGTAGTCGTCTGTTGTTCTTGCGGTGACACGCCAGGCCATGGTCTCTCTTGCTCGAACAATGACCCCCCCCCTCCCCCCTCCCTCGAGGGGGGGGCCCAGACGTGAAGCGATGTGACAGTTCTAGTGCGGCCGACACAATAGCAGGTTTTACTTTTTACTGCCTGGATGGCGGAGAATACGTTCTTTGGCAGAAACCCCCCAAAAGCAGTCGCCGTGTATTTGGGCCGGTCACATGTCCGTCCCGCTTCAGAACAGGCGCCGTTGTGCGCACGAGCACGTGTCTCCGAGCTACTTAGACCTCATTTTCCCCACACGTTTGAAAAGGCGACACAGAAGGCATTCATGAAACAACCCATGTTTAACATGCCGGCACCGAACAAGACTGTCATGTCAGCACTTAGCACGGTGTTTGCGTGCTCACCAAAGTTAGGTCACAATGGATTATTGATCGTGAATTAGAGTGCGCTGACCCTCAGGGCCCGTCCTCATTGGCCCAGGAATGAATACGTCTCTTCATGCTTGGCCTCACACACTCAATTTGGACAGAGGCTGGCGCTGTAATACATGCAGACAGGCGCCTCTCCACTGGGGAGGGACAAAGGTTAGACCAGAGTCCTCTGTAATTGCAAATTGTCCTAAATGGATTGTCAGTGCCGAGCCTGTGCTTAACCCCCCCCCCCCCCTATTTGTTATGGGATGTGCTGCTAGTGAAACCGAGTAGAAACAACAAAGAACTGGCGGGTTTTTGGAAAGTGGTTGTAAATCCATCGGACCATTAATTGATTGTGAAGAATAATTGATTGCTGTGGAATGGATTGTTGATGAATTGCCCCCCCCCCCCCCAAGAAAAATGTAACAAATAATTAGTCAAAATAATACATAAACAATGTCCTTGTTTTTACATACTGTATGTATAGAAAACTGATTGATGTGATTGCGATCATTAAAAAGCACTTTAGAAAAAAATAAATATTAAACAATAAGTACAAATGTATTTAAGGGGGAAAAAAATACGGTACACATTAGAGATAATTTTTGGGGGGGGGGTTAAAAAGAAGAAGAATAAAGAATGAAGAATAAAATAAATATTAGAAAAATACAAAAATATTAAAAGTAGAATTAATGTGGTTTTAAAAAATCAAAATCAAATAAATATTAGAAAAATACACAAATATTGGCCTGGATTGACTGGCAACCAGTTGAAGGGTGTACCTCGCCTACTGCCTGAAGCCAGCTGGGATAGGCTCCAGCACCCCGCCACCCTTGTGAGGAATAAGCGGTTAAGAAATGGTTGGATGATGGATGGATACACAAATATTATAAGTAAAATTTATGTATTTTTGTTTTGTTTTTAAAGGTGGGCTCTTTTGAACAACCAATTCAAAACTGACTCCGCGACACGCCCCCCCCCCCCCCCACTCTGTGATTGGCTGGAGGGTTAAACATAGACTTTCCGCCCACAAACGTCCCTCTCGTGGCAAAACACAACAAAATGGCAAAATACAGCCCAGAGGTGTTGATTGAGAAGGATGACGTGTGTATGCATCCAGTGTTTAACAAGTGTTTATTTCTGAGTGAAAACTAAAGACCTCACCTTTAATAATCTGTACAGAATAGTTTTATTTAGCCGTAATTATGTCTTGTGTGTTAAAAGTTCTTATTTAGAAAGCAAAAGTGGTCTAAGGTTAAAACCAGCACAATTCTGTTCAAATCAGTGAGCAGTGATGCTAACATGTAGCTACCTAGCATTGTGATGTACTCGTACATGGCTGAGCTGAAAATGGCTGACAACCATGACACAGTTTGCATTCTACTTCAATGTGACGGCGATTTGAAAACAGACTAGCCGTTCTCATCATGTTGTGTTTCAGGTTGACTTGAGTCGGCAGATCGGCGAAGACTGGCTGGATGACCCCGAAGCGGTGATGCTGTCCACATTTTTCAACATCTTCTCCGACGACCTACCAGCTCACTGAACTGAAGTCACACTAGCAACACTTTTGAGGACCAGCGACCGATGGAGGCCAAAGCCAGGCGGGAGGAGGAAGCGGCGCCGAAAGACTCGGAGACGGAGGAAGACGCGGCTTCGGGCCACACGTGCGGCGTGTGCGGCCGCAGCTTCCCGCTCCTCAGCTCGCTGTCGCAACACATGCGGCGGCACACCCGCGAGAAGCCGTACAAATGCCCCTATTGCGACCATCGGACGGCGCAGAAGGGGACGCTCAAGGCGCACATCCGGAGCCACAAGCTGGGCCTGTTTGGCCTCAGAGACCAGCAGGCCGAACCGGACACTCCTGAGATGCTAAAGAAGAAGCCAAGCAAGAAAAAAGAAAAAGATTTGGAGGCGGAGGCGGAGGGACCCGATTCCGGGCCCTTTTCCTGCAGCATCTGCGGCCAAGACTTCCCCCTGGCGCCGTTACTCAAGTCGCACATGAAGCGGCACCGGAGCGCTCAGGACCACGGCTGTCGCATCTGCGGCCGTCGCTTCCGCCAGGCGTGGTTCCTGCAGAGCCACATGCGCATCCACCGGGTCAAAGCGCAGCTGCGGGGCGGCAAAAGCGACCAGACGCCCGCCACCGTCAACGACGTGCCGCAAGACCCCGCCGCGCTCGCCAACGACGAGTGCCTCTACGAGCTGTGCGCTAAGTGCGGCCACTTCTTCGTGGACTGCAAGAGCTTGCGCTTACACGACCGGTTACACAAACCCTGCCACAGTGCGCCGCAAGACCTCCAGGCCTCGCAGGTGACGAAGAACCGTTTTTTGGAAAGCCTCGGCCTCACCCGCGTTGCACTGAAGGCAGACCAGGCCAACAGAAATCTGGACTGGAGAATCCCAGAGTTGGATCCCGTGTGCAGCTACCAGGCTTGGCAGTTAGCCACAAGGGGGCGCCTGGCGGAAGCCGCGGAGAAAGGCCTCGGCTGGGAGGACCGACTCGCCGCCGGCGCCGAGGTGGCGTGTTGTACGGCGAAGGGCGAATACGTCCCCGCCAAGCCGGAGAAGAAGAGGAAGCCCATCGACGCGGCTGCTTCCGGCGCCAAAAAGAAGAAGGGCGACGCCGGCCCCGAGCAAGCGGACAAGAAGAGCTGCCAGAAAGAGCGCATCTTGCTGAATGGACTCGGGCAAGCCTTCTACGAGGCGCTGCAACACAGAACCATCAAAGACAAACACGCCAACAGGAATCAGAAGCAGGAAGGTAAGCAATACTTAATAATACCAAATAGGAGGCACATGGGGTCAAAATATATGCAGTATATGTCCATTTTTGGGCTCAATTATTTTCCGTACTTGTGCTTTTTCTATGGGGGTTAATATTTGTGTATTATTTTGTCTATTAAAGAGGGGTGCAAAAGTACAGTTAGAAAAAAGAAGAAAAACTGTTAATACTTATTGTAAAATTTAAACAAAAATAAATAAATAAATTGTTTGTTTTATATATATTTTTTACTTTTAAGTATTGTGCTTTCTGTTTGTTATAACTGTATACCTCCTTTTGCACCACCCCATACTAGATCAAATAATACACTCATAATCCATTAAACAACATTAGGGGGGGAAATAGCTAATTAATATATTTATAAGAACTAAAAAATGTTAGCTGAAAAATTATTTAAGGAACAGAAAAATATTACTGTTACAAAATGGTAACATACCAAATAATGAAATACTAAATGAATAAATATTAGACAAAAAATAATACACAGATATTAGAGATAAATATTGGACTTTTTTTTTTTTTGCCATATTAGACAAAAAAATTGGAAAAGTCATTTAAAAAATTACCCAAATTATTACTTGACCAAAATGTGAAAATGTGTCAAACATCAGAATAAAACAAAATTGAATTTTTTTTTTATGCATACGCTAATCTGACAAAAGAAGAAAAAAATCATTGTGGTAAAAAAAGTAATGCCGAAACTTACAAAAATACTAAAATATCAGCAAAGAAATTCAATCTATTTGGAGGGAAAAAAGAAAAAATCACACACAAAAAACAATATAAACATATTAGATAAAAAAATACGCAAATGTTACTACATGCTTGCTGCATGTACGTTTCATTGCATTGCTATGGAGACCTCTTGTGGAGTAAAGTGAAATTACAGCAAATGTCTTACTAACATGGCAGGCATTCATTAACCTTGCTCTGCAAAATGAATGTCCCGCCTAAATCAATGATGAATTAATTGTTGTTTTTCAAATAGTGATATCTAGATTTGCAATGGCAGCAAACACTGTGGAAAAGTGTCTTCATCAATCGACGATATTGTCATTTATCAAGGAACTTTGATTTGATCGGCGTCTCCATGTTTGACATGTTCCTTCCCTGCAGATGAAAAGCCTTTGTTGTGCGAGCACTGCGACTTCCACGCTGCGGACGCCTCGCTACTCAAGTCTCACGTGCGCGCGCAGCACCAGGACAGCGAAGCGAGCGCGGCTTCGGACAAAGCGGCCGGCCGAAGTAGCTCCGAGGCCTCCCGCTACGTGGACTACCTCAGGAAAAGGAGCGCGCTGCTTTGTCAGCCATATTGGAACCCCTACCCCGGCTTGCCTGGTGAGTTGGACATCAAAACAGAGACGTTCGACGACGGAGAGGCCAAGACAGGCGGCGATGGAGGCAATCTTCTTAACTTGTCGGGTCTGGCGGACAATAAAGGTCAGGATTTGGTTAAAAACGAAGGCCTGCTGAGGCATCAGTGTCCGTATTGCTCCCACGCCACTTGCTACCCCGAGGTGCTTTGGATCCATCAGCGGGTCTCGCACAAGGTGGGCAACGGCAGCCCGGCGGCCCCCAAGTGGGCGCCGTCCGCAAACGGCGCCCGGGGTCCGAAGACCTCCCGATGGAGGCGCACAGGACCCCCGCCGTTCCTCGAAGGGAAAGACTGCCCGACGTTGCCCGCGCCCAGAAGTCAGCGCACGCGACCGCCGGCTGGCAGCAGCACCAAGCAGCAGCCAGCCGCTAAGAGCCAATCGGGCGCCAAGTCCAGACCTCCGGCGAAGGACGCGAAAACTCCGGATTCACGCGGGAAGGCGAAGTCGGAGCAGAAGCGCGCGGCGGACAGCGCCAGCAAAGCGAGCTCGTCCGGAAGGACGGCGGCGGAGCGGAACTTCCCAAAAGAGGGCCTGGGCTTCATGTTGAGTCACGGCGGGGCGTCGTCCAACTCGGATCGACGCCACCCGCAGAGGCTCCCCTCTCCCAGCCCCAAAGGTGCCGGTGCCGGAGCCGATGTCGGGGCCGGTGCCGGGGCCGACCTGTGGGCCGCCATGAGCATGTGGGGCCACCGGGCCTACTTGGAACCGTTGCTTTACGCTCAGGCCAAGAGCGCCGCGGCGGCGGCGGCAGCGGCAGACACGCCCGCCGACTTTGACTTGGTGAGCCTCCTGAAGACCTACAGCCCTCACGAGCTGGCGGCTCTCTACCAGCACTGGGGCTTCGTGGACCCCAGGCTGGACCCGCAGGGTGAGGAGCACCTTCACGCAAACTTGCTTCATGTTGTGTATGATCTTTGCAAAAGTCTTTCATCTCTTTGCAGCAATGTTGCGGCTCAACGGACATTTTGCAAATGAAGTCCATTCCTCCTCGGAAGCTTCCAAACAGGTACGTTTGGGCTTTCCGTACACTTTATCATCATTAGCGGCTCCGCTAAATCCTGCGTTTGGCTTTTGTGCTTATATTATCTGTTTTTTTATTTATAGACTTATTCAGAATAAGCTGATGAGGATGTCGGAATCATTTCTATATTGTAAAAAGAATTGTTGACCAACTTAAAAAAAAAAATGCTTCAAGTGGTAACACACAATTGAATTAAATTCATCCAAAGTGACTATATTAAGTTTAATTAACATTAAAGTTAATCTAATCACTTTGAAATAACATTCAACTTGTTGAAAAAGGCTGTTGATTTGTTTTGTGGAGTAACAGCACCCTCTGGTGGAGAGTTGATTACTGCAACCCCCACCCATAGACTAAATAAACAAGCATTTCCATTCATGTCAATGTAGGAAATCGATTTGAGATCCACTCTCGAATATCTTACTTGGGAATGTGTGCAGTTTTATTATCCACGTCATCCATTCCACTTGAGCGTCATCAAGTTGAACTGTCTTCTCACAGGTGACCAGCCGCTCCACTTCCACCTCAGGGTCTCTCCATAAAGGAACGTGAAGACACCCCCGTCACATGACTTCCTGGCAAAGAGAAAGACTCAAACACTTAACTCAAGGCACAACATATGCAAATGTCATAAGGTGCACTCATCAGCACTCGTCGTTTCATTTCTGAGAGTTACGCTCGCTTTTGTGTGAGTGCGCACTGGGACATGGAAAGAAATTAAATACGAAGTTCAGGAGGGAAGAATTGGGGACCCAAAAAATGTGATGATCAAAATAACGGTTTTGCATTTTCATCGCTATGGGTTGTGCTTTTTTTTTTTTCTACGATGGAAGCATTTTATTTATTCACAAAGGGGGAAAAAAGACCACCAGAAAGCCTCCGTTAAATGGCAGTGATTATCATTCAATCCACCTGAACTCTTACTAACCAAAACAGCAGCACATAAACAGCCCCGGATGAATTAAATGGTGGAGTCTTGACTTGTTTGCGCCCTACTAACGTTTCATCTTCAATGGCGACAAAAGTTTTCACAAGGACGCAAAGAATGAATGATGCAAACTGACTGATTTAATGTCTGAAATGAAATCTCGCCACCTTGCAGGCTTTGAAATGTCTCCAGGAAAAGTTCAGGTCCAAAGACTTTTTTTCTTTTGGTCATTCCTTTTTTTTTGTCTCTCTCTGTTTGCAGACTTATGTAGTGTGTTTATACTTGTAGTTTTGTATTTATGTGTTTGTACCAAAACAAGAAGCCATCCAATTTGTGGGACACGAGAGCGACGGGTACTGACTTAAATATTATTATTTTTATTTTTAAATAATTTGTACACGATAGTTAATATTGTTTCTGTTCATTCCAAGTGGAATTGAAACACTCTTTAAGTACTTGATATTTGTAGTTCAAAATGTTCAAAGAAAGATAATAAAAATTTAAAAAAAAAGCTTCTTCAAGTTGTGTATACTGAAGCAGTATTCATGTGCCCCTCTCCACAAGTACAAGGTCGTCGACTCGTGACAAGGTCGTCGACTAAGAGACACGACTCCCCGGAAGTCGGAAGTCCGTGAGATCTACCCTATTATTTATGCTGCCTTCATGTGGTATCGAAATTATGGTAAATACCAGGTCGAGTAAAAAAATGCACGTGAACGCCCCCTAATGTCGTATTTTCTACTGGACAACTGGGAATTTATTTTGATACCAGAGTTTCCGAGTTGAGAGAACTATTCAAGTTTCAACATGGCGGAGAGCGCCGAAGGATTTGTGAATGGCAAGAAATATGAACTTATAAGGGCGTTAACGTCCGCTAGCACAGCAGGTTGTTTTAGAATATACACAATTGCGTAGCATACACAAATCAGGGTGACGTTTCAGGTTAGGCTATCTGGGTTTCGGCTCGTTTGTAATTGTTCAATAATGTGATAAAACAATAAGCGTGCCATTATAAGACGCGCATCAGTAAGGCAATAATAGTTCGACAAAAATGAAGAATCGTTAAAAATCCAAGTGAGTGGAGTCAATCAAAGTCTAGTGAAAGTTCAGAGGAAAACGGAGAAGCAACTGAGACACGATGCAATACTGCCCTCCTGTGGATGAATGGGGAAAGGATTGACTTGTTCGTGAGCTGTTAATTAATATAGAAAACAATCGTTGGATTTGTACTTGAGTAGATTACATAGCTGACGACCAGGATGTGTATGTGTGAATTGAAAGTAATACCCATAAAAAAATAATATAATGGCCATCTTGCAGTAAATGGTGAACAATCCAATCGGTCGTCAGCCATCTTCCGCTTTTGCACACGAGCGCCGCCTACTGGCCTGCCATCAGGACTGCAAAAGGGTTGCTTTTCTCTTTTCCTGCCACAAAAATAAAAGTCAATCACAACCAAAGTTATTTTCTATTATTTTTTTTTTTCATTAAATTGTTAGGATCGTTACCAACAATGTCCTTTACGTGTGTAGTTCGCGGTTGGGGCATTTTTAGGCTGGAAATACATTCCGGATAGTCTTCAGGCGCCGCACTGTCGCCATCTCCTGGTCAGTGTGCGAAATGCTTTCAGTGCGAAAAGTATTATAATCATTATTATTGTATGAATATGGTGACCCAAGCATTCTGATCGCACAGATGCCAGCATGCAGTCAATCAAAGCTACTTCTTGATCCATCTCTCGGCGGTGGCACATGGTGTGACATCAAACCTGCTCCAAAGTGGCTGCGAAGTCCAACAAATGAGAATCCTTGATACACTGGTTACTGTTCTGAGAGAATTTCACTGCAAACACCTTTGGGAAAGTGAAGAAATGATGCTTTCTAAATGTCTTCCAATTTTGAGTTTGAAATGTTGCAGGAGTACAATTTAATCCATATTGAGAGTTATTTGAAATAGTCAGATCAAATAACAACATGTATCATTCAATAAACAAGATTGTGCATCATTTGAAATGTTTGATTTGATGTCCAGAAGAGCCGTTTCTGCATCCATCCAAGACGAGAACAGTATTCTTCTCACAAACAGAACAAAAGTTATTGATGGAGCTGCATGAGGAATTCAAGACTCGCCCAAAAAGGCAATACTGCTGCTATCACTAAGACGAGGAAAATATCATTGACAAAAAAAAAAAAAAAGCCGACAGACTAAATATATAAGTTATAATTGTTTCATGTTAGATGTGTATTTCACATTAATCGCGTTATTAATTATTGATTTCATGTAAAGCACTTCGAATTGACCTACATATTCATTCTTCACTGTTACATCTCAACAGTAGCCAAAAGCGATCATGGCAACAAGTCGGCAAGTAGCCTATAACAATATATCTAAAACAAAATAAGACTAAATAGGTGTTGAGCTGTAAATATATGTTGCCCATTATTGGAGCCGCCAGAAAAAAAGACTAAGACCACTGCCTGCTACATTCACATCAGCGGAAGATCTGCAAAAGAATTTTAGGGTTAGGGTTAGGGTTAGGGTTAGGGTTTGGGTTTGGGTTTGGGTTTGGGTTTGGGTTTTTGGAAAAGGGTTAACTCCCGGGTATCTCCCGCCTCATCATTAGACTGGACGGTTGTCAAGATACCAAGGGCAAGGCACTGGCCGGCGCTTGTCATTCCGCAACTCTTATGCTTAAGAGTCTGCTCACCTCGGTTTCATAAAAATTCTTAATAACAAAAATGTGTTTGGCTCTTGTTGAACCTGTAATCTTCATAATCATTTCCCTTTTTGAGAAACTCACCCAATAATCCCTACCAAACAGTATCAAAGCCAAGTTCTCCACGGTCGTCAACCTAGCCAAGGTCATTATTCGAGGTGTCACACACTGTGATTGTATTAGCTGGAGTTAGGCGGTTAGGATTAGGGTAATGAAATTAATCAGGGTTTCTATAACTCCCTCCACTGGTTGAGTTTATGGTTTAGACCAAAGCAGGATTTATATAGGACCCACCATGGTTGAGGTTAGGTTTTCAGACCGGGATAGGGTGTACACAGAGACCGAAACAGGGCTCGTACCAGATTCAACGTGGTTGAGGTTAGGCATTTGTGCTGGGGAAAGTTGAACACCATACCTGAGACAGGTTGGGGTTAGGGTTGGGGTTAGGGTTGGGGTTAGGGTTAGGGTTGGGGTTAGGGTTAGGATAAAATAACATTTGACCTAGTTACTTTTGTTAAAAGTAGGGTTAGGGTTAGGGTTAGGGTTAGGGTTAGGGTTGGGGTTAGGGTTAGGGTTAGGATAAAATAACATTTGACCTAGTTACTTTTGTTAAAAGTAGGGTTAGGGTTTGGGTTTGGGTTTGGGTTAGAATGAAAAATAAAATAAAATAACATTTGACCTAGTTACTTTTGTTAAAAGTAGCTCGGTGACAGTGGCACTGCTCACATCTTAGTGATACAGATAGACTAGCATTTCAAAAGCAGAATAGACTATATTTAAATGAGAGTAATGTTACATTGGAAAATTTAACTCAAGTAGAAATTAAAAGCGCAGAAAAAATACTTGCACAAATATTTGAGTACTGTGAGTGATGAGTAAACTAAGAGTGTAAGAGCCTTTATTTTCTTTTTTTAACTGTTTGCAAAGCATACATTGCAAAATACTGACATTTATCAATAAATTGTAATATTTTAAATAAAATGATTAAATACAGAGGGTAAAGGGTTGAGGTTAAAATACCTGTAGCAGCTTAAAGATCCACTCGCAGTAAAAACGTTTTGTTTTTATTGTATTATGATAGTAAGAGTACAGATGCTTAAACATAATGTTAGTCAAATACAAGTAGCTGAGTACTGTCAACTTTTGGTTATAGGTTTTTAGGTTACATTCAATAGGGTTCTGTAGCTTTATAGTAATTTTCACATCTAAGCACTAAGCAGTAGTTTATGAGGTATTTTTTTTAGATTATTATTATTTATTTTTTTTTTTTACAGGTACAAGCTATTGATCGTATGTTTACACTGGTAGGCTTCAAATCTTGAAATAAAAATCGTGACTTCAATGTGTTCAGTTTTCGTGACAACAACATGAGATGAGCTAGCTAGCTAGCACCGGATTACGAGCTATGTTCGTACAATAAATCTTACCTTCATACTAAAACTTCTTTCTTTCTGCCCACTTGGAGTGCTCTGCATGTCAACCAACGTTTAAGCTGTTCCACACAGTGTTCGTATATTGAACCATGTTGACATTTTCACGCCTTGGACGTCCTCTTCTTCCAAAATGACGCATAAACTGGTGTGGCTACTCTGTTTGTGTTTAGAATTGCGGACTTGTGCATGGGCGTCATTTGAGTTCAACCCACGGTCGTTCGCTCAACCAATGAGGTTGAGCTTTAGCCCGCCCAAATCCTCCAGAGCCCGCCCTCTTCTTCGACGAGTACAAATCACGGCGCTCTACAAGCACGAATCAGTTTTGCACCTTTTGGAGCGAGATAAATGGTGCAAAACTCACGTCACTGGACAGCAGCAGAAAAAACACTTGTGACTCCGAGTGGCAACTTCTTTGACTACAACCTACAACTTTTACAAATACAAATTTACGCTTTTTGTACAGATACAAATTTATTTTATTATTATTTTTTTTTACAGGCACACATTTTTTTTACACGTACGAATCACGACTTTTACAGATACAAATTTAGACTTTTTTCTACAGGTACACATTTTTTTTACAAGTTAGTTTTGCATCATATTTACCTCCATATGACTGCTTTGATTTACCGTGGAAATTTCACGCCACAAAGTTTAAAGTCACACACATTAACAAAATGTCTTGCATTGCACTTGCTCCTTTGCTATTTCTCTACTTCGTAATGAATTATTGTCACTTTCCGCCTTTCTTTTCGTCAGATTTAAATATATTTTCCATGTTTTCTCCGAAGAATTATGTACTTCACAAATTAACAGCAATCGTTATGTTACTTTCAAACATTATTATTATTTTTTTTTATACCTCAATTAAAAACAAATGGATAGTCGACTTTTTATTTGTTTTTATAAGACATATGAGATTGTTTAGAGATTTATTTGTTTGGTATATATTTTCCCAAAATGTTTTGTTGAAATATTTCCTATAATGAGAAGATAGGAGCCGGCAGACTCTCCAGGTCTCAATGTGGTGCTTGATAGCTCGAAGAATTCTTTAGAAATCATTTTAAATTCTGATGTTCGACATGTAATGTCAAGAGCGCAACCATTTTTAAAATGAGCCAATTTTCTTGACCCTCCACTAGAGGGCGTAGTGGCCTCACACCTTTATCTATCCAGTTCTGGATCGTTATTTTTTAATTATCAAATCAAATCAAATCAAACTTCATTTATAGGGAACCTTTCATATATTAAAATGCAACTCAAAGAATTATATTATAATATTACTAAGAATATATGTTTTGCCATATTGGTATTTGACGTGGTTTAAAATTAGTGTTGTAAAGCTTCCAGCACTTTAAGTTAGCAAGACTTGCACTTAATCCAGATTAAAATTAAATATAGACGTAAATGCATGTAAAAAGACAACAAAAGAATCATTGTTGGTTTGTCTCACAACAGTTTTTTTTTTTTATAAAGGTGCGTTCCATACAGTATGTTCATCCACAGTCCTAGTTTGCATATATGAAGGCTCAAGCATGTATGTACACATTAACATACATTAATGTATATATGTGTATATGTACACATACACTCATATATAAATTTATACACATATATATATATATATATATATACACACACACACACACACATGCATATGAACATATATATATTGTATATTAGTCTTTACATACAAAACAAAACCACTACCAAAAATAATCATCTTTTTTCATAGCAGCAAAAAAAAAACAACAGGAAAATGAAGTATATTTACAAACTGTGTTTACATGACAAGGCATATAACACTTGCTTTCCCATTCTTTAAGTAGTTTCATTTCATTTCTTACATATATGTATGTATATATCTATATAAATATATAGGCATCTTACTCCTCTTGACACCACAAGGAGCCACAAATGTGATGGAGGCGTCATTTCCATGGTGAATGGAGAGCTGGATGTTGGCGCAGTCGTGTGTGTGTGTGTGTGTGTGTGTGTGTGTGTGTGTGTGAGGGGGGGGGGGGGGGCTCCTCCGACAAAATAAATTTGGATAAGGAAAATTAAAATAAAGAGAAAAAAAAAGGCAAATCCAAACAAAACTAAAACAACAATAAGACTAGAACACCCCCCCCCCCCAAAAAAAACCCCTCAAAGTCTGCACGCTCCTGCTCAAATGCCAGGTTTTTATAAAAATGTGACAAAAGAAATATTTTTAAAAAGCCTACTAGAACATCTGAAATGTATTTCGGGTGAACCAGAGGCGTTTTAAATGGTGGCAGGTGTCACGAGGTTGGATGTGATCAGTCATATCCTACTTATAAGAGGGTGCGCAGACTTGTGCAACCACATCTCCGTTGTTTATTTTTACTTTGTATATAAATAGACGAAAACAAGTTTTTAAATAACTTATCTTGGCCTCTTTAATATCACAAAAAAACTGGCACTTGAGCAGGGGTGTGTAGACTTTTTATATCCACTGTATTCACAACTGCTCACATACAACGAAGAAATGACATGTAAGGGAAGCTCAGCTAAACAATAATAAATATCCACAGCTGTTTTTTTTTCCTTTACATTTTCATGTGCAAAGATTTGTGCAATGTCGGCCAGCGCCCGTCGCTAAAAAAAATCCAAAGAAAAAGGATTTCCCCAGAAATCGCGTCACATTCTTTAACATGTGACCTACTAACTACCAATACACACAAAAAAAAAAAAAAAACACCTGATGGAATCCAAAGGCAGAACTCAAGCTCCCAGCATGCCGAGCGAGCACAGTGAGTAACATTGTAACATTCCAGTCGATGGCGGAAGGCGAGGAAATAAATATGCGGGACCCTCGAGTTTGTAACGACGGGGGTGAGCCATGTCGCCGTTCGCCAAACGCAACAGGCCAGAACCACAACTTTATATTTTTTATTTCTTCCTGAAGTCGTGCACTTTATTTAAAGCGCGTGCTGACCCGCTGTGACGCTTTCGATTGTTTTGCTTCCATAAAATGAAGGCGAGTAGAAGAGACACACTGAAAAGCAACAAATAAAACAAGTAAAGTGGGAATGAAGGAAATTGAACGTTTGTGTTACGATACGAGAAGAACGTTGGATTATTATGTGAATAACGTAACATTTCAGGAATCAAGTCTTATTCTTGGAAAAAAGGCGTAATATTACAAAATGTTAACAAGAGTAAAGTCGAATTATTATGACAATTATTTTCTGCAAATTTCTAGATTTTTATTTTTAGAGAATTTTAATATTACAATAAAAATAAACGTGCTTTTACTTTTTTTTTTATTTAAAAGAGAATGTTGTAATAGCACAAAAAAATTCCTATTTCATAAAACTTAATATGCAAAATTAGGACGTCGTAATTTTATAAAAAATTGTCAGATCAGGAGAGAAAAACATTCAGCGGATACATTTGTTGTATTATAACTAAAATGTTTCTGAACAATTTTAAAAGGAGTATAATACTACAACATAGTAAATGTTTGAGGGGGGGTACATTTTTTTAAAAATATATTATTATTAATTAATGATTTAAATATGAGAAAATAATACAAGAATAAAAACGAAAATAATGCTGTAGTATTACCCCAAAATTTATAACGTCATAATATGAGAATATAATATAAACTTAAAACATATACAAGATTTATTTATATGAGAAATGTGCCTTAATATTAATAGATGTTTTTGTTCTCTTTGGAATAAAGTGACAATAGAAACTATTCACATATTTTGTATTGGAGGGGGGTGAAAATAACATAACATTTATTTGTGTGTTTTATTTTTTCCAGTGTGACACTTCTACTCATTTGTACAAAAACAGACATGAAGATGTCAATTTCAAAAACAAAACTTTGGTGTTGTGCTCATGCATGTCACATAAAAACCTCTAACCTGCTAAAAATATATTATACCACACCTCCTCCAATATATATATTTTTGTTATTCAGGATATTTACACAAAACATAAAAAATAGTATTACAGTATTATTTAATATTGAAAATATTTCAGCTTAGGCGGACATCCGTCCCGTTTATTTTAATTGCTAATATTTTATTGCCCCTAATGATTACAAAAAAGCTTTGAAATGAAACACGCGCTGGTTCATTTTCGCCAACAATTTGTTTTAAAGTACCACAGCAAGAGCAAAATGACGCTCCTTGCAGAAAACTTTGAAAAATGTTAGATTTCTAATGCACTCAAAAAACATTTCCGCCATTTCCTGGCCCCGCTTTCCTCTCCCGTGATTGGTCAAAACGCAAAACCATGTCACTTAACACTTCTTAAGTTCAAGTTTATTCGTCCAGCATTGCGGACTGTGGAGACATTCGGAGAAGTTCACTTTATTTGCACGCATCCCGTAAGCACATTTGTTTTCGAATCCGGCACACGCAACGCCATTCGGGCTGCCAAGTTGCGTTCACTGGTCGAAGGAAACCTGGCATTTTGCTCTCTTCGACCTCGTGTACTGGTAAATCCAGGATTTTTACGTTGAAAGACGATTGATCCCACCCACCTGCGTGCTAAGCTAACACGCTAATCAGAAAAACTGCGTCCGTCCGAAAACGTCAACGGTTAAGTGCATCAGTTCGTAAGTGTTTTCAAACTCCCATGTAACACATTGTCGTCCACAAAAAGGTTTCCATATTTTCACTAAAAATTTTCATATTGTCGCTGTAAAAAACAAAAACATTCATATCCCCCACCACCACCCCAAAAAAAACAAAATTGTTTTTTTTCTGATAAAATATGTGCATCAGAAACCAAATTTGTGTTTTTAAAAGCATGAACGCATCTCTAACATTCTGTTCTTGTTCTTGGTTAAAAATAAATAAAATAAACAGTTTTTCTGATTTAAAAAACTGTCCATTGTATAACAGATGTCAGATTTAACAATTTAAAAAAAAAGCAAGCACTTCTATATTTTTTTAAATTTGCATCAGATGAATATAATTTTAATTTAAAAAATAATGTACATAATATAGAAAAATTATGAGGTTTTTTTTAATGTCTTGAGTTTTTTTCAAATATTTATTCAAAACTTTGCGCTCTGAATAAAAACTGACAAAAAATGTGAAGATAAATGTTTGGGTTTTTTTCAAACTAGAAAAATCTTCACACACTACCAGCCCCCCCAAAAACTAATAAAAGCAAGTACATACTACATACTGCATTTAAATTGGTGCAAAGAGAAAAAAAAACACGTAAAATCTCCAAATTGTGTTTTTTTTTTTTTGGCATTTGTAATTGGAAAAAAAGTCTGTCTAGTGTTTTTCTAATGAAAACCATTAAAAAAAAAAAACATCTTTCCATTTCGGATAAAACAAAAATTCTAATTAACTGCACTTTTGGATATTAAAAGCTCACCAAAATATTCCCGATAACTAATACGTAGAATTATGGGTAATTAATTGAGATTTCATTTCATGAAAAATAATAAAAATCTATTTTCAGATGTTTCTCTACAGCGACAATATTTTGTCCCCCCAATTTTGTGGACCCCCCCCCCCCCATTGGAATCCCAGCAATGTATGCCTTTCTAAATATCTCAGCAGAGCTCATTAAGAACTGCTTTTTTATTTTATTTTTTTTAAGCTGATAGGTCAACTTATGTGCATTTAGTTATGATTAAGAGCTATCGTGCCACCCGCATTTCATAAAAGCTAACAAGAAGCAGCAGAAAAGAGAGCAAAAACTCTCTCGCCTGCCAACATGCAGCATTTTGCCCGATGATCTCAAGAGGTCATGCAAAGAAGTATTTCGGATAATAATGCCCTGTATGATGTCATGTAAATATATATATTTTTTCATATGTGTGAAGGCGCTGTCTACTGTGGAATTTCACTTTTATTCCTGAATTTGCCCTCTGGGGGTCAATTAAGGATTTTTTTTCTCCCCCATATAGTCATTGTCCACGTTTCTCTTCTGTTGTCCTGGAATGATACGATTTGGACGTCCTTTGCAGTCACTTTTTAGGGCTCTCTTATTATTCTCATTCTTATTATTTGTTTTGTTTTTGAACCACAAGCAGGCTCCGTCCGGGGCTCTTGTTTTCAAGTATGAAAGTTCGTAAAGAGTCTTAAAGCTTCAGCAGAACAAAACATTTGCGTCCACAGTGAGGAAGAACGATGTTTGTGTTGTTGTTGTTGTTGTTGTTGTCAACGACTGCAGCTTTGATGTGGTCAGTAATGTTCGTGTGTGTGCGTGCAGCAATCCCCCTGAGGTTTCCTTGAGAGGCAGACCACCCCCCCCTTTTTTTTTTTCTTTTTTTTTTACCTGCCGAGTACTCACATTGGAATTGGGACGGAGTAATCCCGGAGCGGAAGGATTATTATGATGACGACTGCACCTTGTTTTACTTGTGGCCAATCACAGTGCAGATTCATTCTCCATGTGACAGGAAGCGGCGGCGACGCTGGTGGTGGCCTTGCCCGCCTCGTCGAGTTTCAAGAAGCTGGGTTTTTCCTTCACCCGTTCACTGGGATTGGCCAGCGGGGGCAACGCTTGTTTTTCCGACGTTTTGGACGATCCCGCCTCCCTGCCAATCATACGCCGTCGTTATTAGTTACGATGCATTCATTTGCGTGTTATGCTCATATATTTTCTTACCCGCTATGTGAGGGATAAATAACGAGGAAGCAAGCGGTGAGGAATCCCAACAAAGAGCCCCCGGAGGCCACCACTGGAATGACGCGTACGCTCCCGACCGCTTCCACGACGGAACCTAAAGCCGAGGCCACCAGGATTTGGCTGATGTACACCTAATTTAGAATAGAGCATGTCATAAATGTATTGATATGAATGCAGATGTTGCGTAAAACAAGACCCACTTGGCAGGACAAGATGGCGCAGTCGATGCCAAACCCTCTACGGGAACTACCGGGACTGTGACTGGTGTACTGCAACGAAATACATTTTCACACATGCATCATTCATTAGCAATCAAGACACGATGACGACGGCACACGTGTTCAAGATGACTCGTGAACGCTATTTGTGTAGGAAATGCTGCAAAATTATTTGAAATGTGAAACGTGAGACTTGAAATTGTAATGGTTTGAGAAACGCGAAAGGAGGTTAGTTAATTGGTCATCAATCGATGTGGGAAAATTTGGGAACGTGACAAAATGACCAGGATGTCCTGAATGAGTCCAGCAGTTGGAAGTTGAACTGGTTTGACCTTGTTGAGAAATGTGGAACAAAAAGGGGAAATATGTCTTTAAATGTGTGAATGTTACAAACAGTTGGAATGGTTTAAATTGAAAAAAGTAATGTAGAAAGAAGGAGTAAATGTACAATGTCCGCATAATTTAATAATTTTGTCTGGAAAAATGTGGCATAATTAAACATTTGGGAAAAATTTGGTAACTTGTCATCAATTTGTTTTGTTTTTTCTTTTGTCAGAATGGTTGAGAAATAAAATGTCAATAGAGTGGGGAGAATCATTTTTTCAATGGAAAAACTATTTGACAGTGAAAAATCCGTTTTTTGTTTTTTTTAAACAACCACTTTGCCTGTACAGGTGCGACACCCCTTACATTCTCGTGACATAATCCAAGTTGTTGTTACCTGTTTCATTTCGTGGTACTGTCCCAGCAGGGCATAGGGACAATAGGAGATACTCATGGAGATGATGCCCATGCTGCTTATCATCACCATGGCAACATACACATTGGGGAATATGGCCATAATAGCAGTTCCTGAGTCAAAAAAAATAAAATAAAATGACGCCATTGGCTTGTCTTACGATGTTCAGATGTTGATGATGTTTGTACCTATAGAGAATCCAAGCGTTCCCAAGATGTAGATGATTTTGATGCTCAGGTCAAAGTTATCCAGGTACTTTTGAAGGAGAGCTGGAGGGATGGGAAGAACAAACATTTTGCAAAATAAATAAATAAATAATAATAATAATAATAATTAAAAACTTCAGTTACCTGAGCATGTAGCGGCGGTCATGGCGTATATTACCAGACCCCAACATCCCATCTGAACACCTTTGTGATAATTTGTCAAATCGGTGGAGTTAACAGGAGCCTGCAAGTAGCACAGTTAAAACCACATTCATGAGCCAGTGGGGGCGTCTTTGCACAAGCGCCACTCATTTACATTGTGGACATAGAGGGAAGTGTCAAAGTGTCTCAGACCACAAAAATCACAGTGACACAAAAAGACACTCATCTATTTTTTAATGTCAGAGAAGTCATAAATATAAAGTAGCACTTTCTGCCTCAGTCATCGTTATCAGCCTTCTGCAGAGCTTGCTAATGAAATGATTACATGAATTAGGTGTGTTGGACGACGGAAACATCGAAAACCTGCAGGACTCCGGCCCTCGAGGACCAGGAATGGGGAAGCCTGTATTAAGGCAACTAAATAAATAAATACAAAAAAGTAATAATAATAATAATAAATGCCTACTACACCTCCATTAAAATTTAATGTAAATTTATTTGTATTAGTTATTTTTTATCCTTTTTTTATTCAAATTTGATTTTGACCAATTTCAACTCATTACAATTAAAAAAATATGTTGAAAAAAAATCTAAAATGAATTTAAATTCAAAATTAAATGCATTTATATATTTTAATATTTTACGTGAACTCAAACAAAAAAAAGATAAAATAACTAATACAAACATAATTAACATTAAATTCACATTTTAATTTTTTAAAATTCTAAAATTAAATCCAATTATATATTTTAATATTTTACAATAACTCAATCCCAATGAAATTACAGTTGATTAATTCCATTAAATAAAATTGAATAAAAATATTAAAACGTTTTTGAACCCCACACTCAAACACACAAAAACAGTTGGGTCAAAACAGTCACCCAATTATGGATTAAAAATGGACCGATCCACTTCATGGGTCAATTTGACCCAACTTTCTGGGATGTTTTACACAAAATGACCCAATTTTTTTTGACCCAAGTAAAGGATCTGACCAATTCTTATGAGTTGTTTTACACTAAAATGCCAATTTCTTGACCCATAGTTGGGTTATTTTTGACCCAACTATTTTGTTTTTAAAGTGCATCTATTAAATACTCTGCCTGTATTTACAAACATAACATTTTCAGAAACAATTGTCGCATTTGATCCTGGAAAATGTTATTGTAAAATCTTGTCGTCATTCGCCATTGTTGCTCGTGTAGCATGCATGCTAGTGTGAAGCGCTCACAATGGGATCTCCGTGGTAAATGACTTGTCCCATGAAGTCGGTGAAGAAGACGGCCTCGGCGATGATGGAGAACCAGGTGAGCATGTGGCAGGCGCACAGGCGCAGCAGCTCCGGTGGCATCTTCAGCATGGAGAGCCACAACAGTCGAACGGTGGTCTCCACCTGACAAGAGGAACAGAATGCGGCGTTGGTTGTCATGGCGATGGATTGTCGGCCCCCCCGAGCGGACTCACCTCGCACTCCTCGCTCTCGGCATCGCCGTTGGACGAGTTGGTGTTGCCGCTGCGGTGGCGGTCGCGCTTGCGGCTCCGACGCCTGTGTCGCACCTCCACCTCGTACAGGTCGTTCATGCTGCGCGACGGCTTGATGAGTAAGGCGGCGTTGGCTCGTTGGTAGCGGTAGCGGTGGCTGCCCACACGGCCGTAGTAGGAAAAGGTGCAAGATGGCTGACGGTAGAAGGTGTGGTGGTGGCGTGACAGCCGCATAGGGGCGCCGGTACTGGCAGCTGAAATGAAATAAACATATCGTCGCTGCTATGTGAAAAACACTTATGTCCATTTTTATTTTATTTTTACGTTTTTGGGATGTCTGCATTCAGTTTCATCCCAAAAACATAAAAAAAAAGAAATTACCACGACAATATACAGTATATATACACATCAACATGAATATATATAATTCAGAATACTTACACACACTATAAGTCAAAGGTTTCTCATTCAATAGCAAGAAAATTTAAAATGTTAACTCAAAACACAGCTATTAATGTCTAAACTCTTGGCAACAAAAGTGAGTACACCCATAGGGGAAAATGTCCAAATTGGGCCCATTAGAAAAAATAAATAAAAATACACCCTCCCCTTTTTGCTATTTGCAGCGTGCCACGTATTTTGTCATACATCTGATTTGGAAGTGTGTGGTCCGAATTACTCCCCCCCCCCTCCCCCTTTCCCATTTAAGTTGCACATCCCAGGCCATCCAATTGGTCTGCATGACTGTCACTAAAAATAACGCACAAGCAAGCCTTCAAACAGTTTGCTGAAGAAAAGCAGACTAAGGATGGATATGGATTACTGTCCTGTGGTGTGACAAGACCGAGATAAACTATTTTGGCTTCGATGGTGTCAAGAGTGTGTGGCAGCAGCCACGGCAGGAGTACAAAGACATCTGTGTTTCGACGACAGTCGGGCATGTTGGTCCGGGGCTGCTCGAGTTTTGCAAACACTTGCGAGCAGAGCGGCTTTAACTTCAAAACTGGGCCGCAAAAGCAAAATATGAACGTACCCTGCTTGCCGCCCATCAGCTTCAAATGCGCTATAGAAAATGGATGGCAGCATGTTAGCATTAGCATTAGCACAAGTACCTTTGATCATTCCGGCCCGATGCGCCCGTCCTTTGGCGCTCAACCCGTTGGCTGCGTTTGTGGCGTCGACGCACGCCAACAGCCGTCCGTTCAGGGTGCGCTGCTCGTTCAGCTGGTTGTTGAGCAACGCCTCCTGGCCCTCGTCGTTCTCCATCTCCTGCAAGAACGCCGACAGGCGGCAAATCTTGGCGGGGCTGCCCTCCTGCTTTGGGGGGTGGCTGCCGCTCCGGGGGCGCAGCAGATCCTGACTCCCCGCGGTGCTGCTGCGCCGCATGCTACGGTTGGCGTGCAGGATGTGCGCGGTGGCGGGCGGGGAGCCTTGATAGGGCGAGAGGCGGTCGGCGAAGATGGACGGCTCGATGTGGCACAGGAACAAGGCGTCGTGGTCTATGTGGTCCAAGGTGGCGTCCATCATGGCGAGGACGCTGTCGCTTTTACCTGCGATGCGAGCGGGGACAGGATGAGATTTTGGAAGCTTTGTGGGACAGCTGGCAGAAGAAAGAAACAAAAGCACACGAAAGACATAACAGAGGTCAACTTACTCCTCACAAGCTCCACCTCCAAGTAGTCCATCTCCATGTCGCCGGGATCGGACAGATCGTCCCTGTAGGCGTCGTAAAGGTCGAAGCTGTCCATCGTTTCGTCCTCTCCGATCATCTCCAGCCTCGGTGTGAGAAGTCCGGCGCGGCCGTTGGCTGAAGAATGCGGCTGGCTAGGAACCGGACTCTCCTGCGCAAACTCTGCGTTAGATTTTTGCACACGCCAACAAAAAAAGAAAAAAAAAATACACAAAAAGTACCGGGTCCGGCCGGTCATGCCGACGGATGTAGGGCTGCTCGTCAATGCTGAGCAGATGCAGCACCACAGACGCAGAGAAGAGGATGGAGGCGAAGAAGAACAGGATTTGCTCCTGAGACTTGAAGATGGCTCCCAGGAAGGTGTGCGTCCAGTCGAGGCCGCCCAGTGCGTAGCCCACGGCGCCGCCGAGGCCTGCGCAAACACAAAACGGGGCACATTTTAATGACCAAATCGTTGGCGCCGTGCCCATTGCGCCGCAGCTTTTTCGCCTTCCATTGGCAGCGCGTCGTAAAAAAAATGCAGTTGAGGCATCCGCGCAATGAGTTTTTCGAGCCCCGTCGCCCGCTCAGTGCCGACGGGCCTGTGGGGTGACGCGCTGCGCAACTTGCTCGATCCTGCCGCTCGTATAAAATCTCACAGGTTAAGCCATGCAAGTCGAAGCGCACACAGGCCTGTAGATTGGAACTGTGAATGGCTCATTAAGTCAGTTATGCTTTCTTTTTATCGCTTACTCATTACTTTGATCACTTTTCGATTGCCCTCAGGGGGGGGGGGGGGGGGGGATGGGCCCGGCGGCTTCGATGGCCTAAGATAACCTTGAGCTGATTGCTGAGGCTGTGTGATGACTTCTCATTGGATACAAGTGAAAACAGGCTTACAGCAGATCACGCGGAGAAGCTTCTCATTAAAGAGATACTTTACTAATTTCAGTAGTAAAATAGTTATCATTTTCATATCATCAATTTGATAACGTCATTTCATGTACAATTAACACCTGTCAAAAAGGCATTTTGTCACATGACATCACATGTCAACCAATCACAGCGCAGCTTGTAAATGTTAGGTAAGCCGTGATTGGTTATTACCTCAGCCCTCAACACGTGATGTCATTTTCGGTCGACTGCAGTTGGCGAAATGCCTTTTTAAAAAGGTGTTAATTGTACATGAAATGTAATCAAATTCACAAAATATTAACTTTTTACTGCTGAAAATCGCAAAATTAGTAAAGCATCCCTTTAAAAAAATTAAAACAAACCTGTGCCTTTAAAAAATAAATAAATCCAGAGTCAAGAGAAGCGATGATGTGATAATGAATGGCTTCAGTTGTCCTGACAGTTTTATTTTTTAACTTATGATATAAGCTACCGCCTACCGTACATTAGCAAGAGTGTAAAAAAAACAAAAAAACAAAGCAGTTGGATGACAAAAATCTCAGTCATGTCAGCAATTTTCAAGAAAACTGTGTGTGTTTTTTTTTCTCAACAGTATCTGATTAGACATTTCCATTAGACTTGCAAGACTTAATGGCATTACCAAGTATCAGTACTTGCTCTTGGAAAATATTCTAATGCAACTCCTCTGTAATCTGCCTGACCAAAAGTGTACGTTTTTTGGTTCGAGTGAATGCTCCAAAGTCAGATTCGCGCAGCGGCCGTTAATTGGCATTACCTGCCGAGGCAGCATGGATATTGAGCGCCATGTCCTGGTCTTCCGCATCGGCCACGTCCAAAAGGTACGCTCGGATCGGTCCCTCCGTTGCGTCGGCGCAGAAGTCCAACACCACCACTCCCAGCACCGTGAGAACAATTCCGATGGGCTGTTTCCCCGGAACGTCGCCCAGAGACAGTCCTACAACAGCAGACGCGGGACTTTAGAATTTAAAAATTATATAACAGACCCATTCTTTAATGCGCAAAATGATTAACAGTCAGCAAAATAACAAAATGATTGCCAGCAATTACGTCTTCCAATTGGGGCTCATCAGAGTTCATCAAAGTACGGGTTCTGGAATTACCCCAAATTGGCTGCTTTGAACCAAAATGGCCGACTGAGTATTGTCGACCCCCAAAATGAATCTTTTCACAAAGATTGGTACGTTTTCAGGCATGATTGTGACATTGTGCATGACTTTGTGTGTGACCACTCTCTTTGAATGAGCGTGTGTGTATCTGTGTGTGTGTGTGTGTGTGTGTGCGTGAGAATAAAAATAACGCAGGATGACATTGCAAACATTGCAGGATGACATTGCAAACCTTTGTCGCGCGTTTGTTTGTCAGATCACGCAGTTTGTGTGTGCGTGTTTACAATGGAGTGGCACTACTCACTATCCACCAGACAGGAAGTGCACCGTCATTGGTTGAAAGGGGGAAGCAAACAGGAAGTAGTTTCTTGTGAACTGCTTGCTCCTGTGTTCCCATGTCAACACACACACACACACACACACACACGCACACACTTCATCCAGCAGGAGTACGAATGTGAAACGACAATTGAATAGACGGGGGATCACAAACGATTGGCCAGGGTCCATTGAGGGTCAAATTTCCGATTGTCCGAGAAACATGAGTAATCTATTTTATTGATTTTTTTTTCCTAAACGTTTTGTTTTGTTTCAATAACTTCCTATACATCGTCAATCATATCATTATATCTGTACCATGAACTCGGCAAGACTACGAAAAAAAAATACTGTTAATGTAATGCCGCGTTCAATAAAATCCCATTATTGCAGAAGCCAATGTAATTAAATAAAACTAATGCACTGTAAATCGCATTGTCTACTGAAAAGAATAAAAAACAAATGATAACAGCATCCCGACCGGAACTATGTCGAGGATGGTCGATATCTGTGCCCCCGTCGACCAAATCAATTACTAGGACGCGTAAGCATACAACTTTGAAATGACCTCATGGTGATGTAATCACCAGCTCGGAGCCTGCGATGCAGAGTGGTTGACGGGAGGAAAAAAAAAAAAGTAAAAAAAAAAGTGTTATTTTCATCATGGGACAAAGTGCATGCTTTGTAAGCGCACAGCACGCAAGCGGAGCAAGTACAGTCGTGATATTTGGGAATGAGGGGATGCCAGTACATAAACTGTACTCTATTGTTACATATTATACAGTGTACCTACTATTTCAGTCAATATCACATGACATTTTTACGTCAGTATGTTTTGAAAGGTTTTGCAGTATACAGGCAAGTCTGTTGTTCCCGCAGAGTTGAGAGAATATATGCCTAAAAGGGGGTCATTACACATGAGCATTTTGCTAGTGTACTTTAGTTCAAAGTTATAGATTGGGTGATTACACAATATTTAATTCTTAATATCTTTCATTGTATTACTCTGATTGTGGTTCTGCTCCTTGCGTGTTAAAAGTAGTAGTTCTTTGAAGGTTTTACTGTCAAATCGGTGCTCGTTTCACATGAAACTGTATGCTAGCAAAAAGCTAGCAGACTTATATGGTGGAAGATTTTAGTGTTTAAATATACAATGTTGAATTATTTTACGCGTCAGTTTTACAGTAAAGGGACTGACAAACAATATTTTAAGAAGTGCATTTTAATAAGTATAGTTACGTTGAATAAGTGTGTTTAAATCTGGCTGTTTCACATTATACTGTATGCTAGCAACAAGCTAGCAGACTTGCAAATTCTATAGTCCAGTAGAATGTTTGAGTGTTTTTAATACACAATGTTTAATTCTTTTGTGTGTGAGTTTTACAATAAATTTCAATTGGGAGTGACAAAGACTACTTTAAGAAGTGTATTTTAATAAATTGAAGTGTCTTTAATGCTAGCTGTAGCAGTAAAAGGACCATGAAATTGTTTTTATTTCATACAATCTCGATCAGATTTTCACCTATTGTGTACATATTTTCACCAGACACTTTATTGGGTACTCGCCATCCCTGACCCGGAGACCCGGTAAAAATGGCGCACTCTGCAGTGTAACATTGACATGTGGCCTTTCCATCCTCTCACCTATGAGCGATCCGTTCAGAAAGAGCGCCACTCCGATCAGCGTCCCGATGCACAAGGCCAGGATGAAAGGCCTCCGGCGGCCCCAGCGCAGGGGACAGCGGTCGCTGGCGGAGCCGATCAGCGGGGTGAATATAAGGCCGAGGACGGGACTGAGGAACCACGTCAAGCTGTTGTACTGCTCTGGAAGACCTGCAACGCAGACATGGGAGGAAACCAGGTTGGAAATGGGAATGAAACCAATTTATGGACTGATTATTTCGAGTTGTGTTTATTTACATTGTGCAAGACCGGTTAAGGTTTCTGTAGTTGAGGCCGCATGAAAAATGGGTTAACGTTCATTTTGTTAATGCAATTCCTCACTGACAATGTGTGCCACGACTGAGCATTCAGGTTTCGCAGGCTTTTCAAGTGATAAAAGGCTGAAGATCAACAATGCAGATGAGAGAAGTGCACTGCATTATTGCTTGATTGCAGTGACTCAAAACTCGCCTGACTTCAATTAAACCAACATCCATGTTATTAGAATGTGGGAAGAACGCCTCGAACCCAGAACATCTTGACTGTGAGGCGGATCACTCGGTCCAATCCAATCCAAACTAAAGCAACGCCGGAATGCACGAGACCATCTCCCTCTTCCTGCGCCGGTGTCCACACGTCATGTTTCTCAGGCGACGGCGAGACAGAGAAGTCATAAACTGGGCTAAACCCTGTCGCCGCGGCGACCAGATCTTGGGAACCCCGTCGCCACGGAGACTCCATCATCATCGGCTTCCTGGCTCCCGCGAACACGGCGACGTAACTCACGCCGCGCTTCCTGTTGTGCGCTTTGGAAAACTTTCCCTCCTCCTTTCTTTTGTCTCGCACACACCGACACACACACAAACACGCACAGATGCAGCACGTTCCGACAGCACCAATTAACAAGCTACAGCCTTTTAATGTGGTCCGAATATAAATGAAAATGTATGTACTGTATGTATTTATTCCTTTATTCCATGAAATAATCAGTTTCTTGTAAATCAAATAACTATTTATGTATATTGAAAATTTTTGTGAATAATGTTTGACAATAATATAATAACACAGAAATTAACTAATCAAATTATTGGTTGGTTATTTATAATACAAACACTTATAAAACAATTTAAAAATTAGAATAAATTATTTTCTAGTCAAATGAAAATTTCTGCATGTATATTTATTTTTTAGTTATTAATTAAAAAATCTAATAATTCTTTAATTATCGTTTTTAAATGGGAATTCTTATTTTTTTGTTTTGTTTCAATAAATGTTTTCAAACAATTATGTCTTTTATAGTTAGCTGATACTATAAATAACAAAAAATATATATATACGTATGTAACATTTAATTAAATAATGATTAATTGTAATTAAATCAATTATAACACAATTTAAAGATGAGAACAAATGTCATTATTTAAATAAAGGATTTAGAAGACTTTTTTTTAATTAAATGATTTGTTAATTGATTTATTAGAAATAAAATGAAAATAAACATGCAAACGTACAATTGTACAAAACATATATTAGAATTTATTGGATTATTTTATTAATTAAAAAAAAAATCACTGAAATTCTGTAATTTAAAGCCAAAAATTATTATCATGTTATGTTATATTATTCAATTTCTAATATTACTATATAGGCTTAATTTTGCTTCATCACTTACACTGGATTTTTGTGGACCAGTGTACCGTCTGTGAACAATGTGTGTACAGCAGATGCCAAACGACCCCCCCCCCCCACCCTCAACACGCACACACTCAGCAATATAATAGCATAATAACAATCATAACCCATAGCAAACTATGACGGGCCTCAGTTCCCACACTTGGCTTGTAGGTACAAACGTGCCCACACGCACACAAAAACCAAACAATACTGAGAGAATTTGCAGGAAGCTTTTTTTCACCAGAGAAACAAGAAGAGTGAGAGAACGGGGGAGGGCAGCATGAGAAAGGATCAGGGTCAGCAACCAGGTCACGAGGTGGATAACGCATGAGGAAGAACGGAGAGTTCCTGAGCTGTGATGGATGGTGGGAACCAAAAGCAAGCATCAGCTCTTCGCTCATCGAAGTGATCCTTTGACTATTTCCTCTTTCTTTCTTTTTTGCAACGCTTACCACACAAAAAAAAAAAAAAAAAAAAAAACGTGGACTTTTTTTTGCTCTTTCAGGTTGCTCAAGTGACTTCAAAAACGAGGAGGCCGAACAAAGTGGCAGAGCGAGTGGCAACAGTCAAGTGCTTGTTATCAGAAGAGCCTGAATGAGGCTCACTGTATGGCTGCCGTTTCACCACAGGCAATACTTTGGGCCGTGTTTTGTTCTACATACACAAGAAGTTGGGCTTTTTTTTCTTTCTTTTTTTTAGGTACACCGCCACAATGGACTTAAAGCGGACATAGTAAGGGACATGTCTTTTGAAAATGATTACATGTTGCATATACAAATAATTGTGTCTCTGAAGTGTGTTAGAGCAGGGGTCTGCAACCTGCGGCTCTGGAGCCACATGTGGCTCTTTAGTCCCTCTCCTGTGGTTCCCTGTGGATCTCTTTAAAAAAAACACCCCAAAAAAATGTAGAAAATAAAAAATATCTTGACATGTTTTTATTTTTTTAGACAAAATATTCTATAAATGAATGAAAGATTTAGATAAAAGAAAATGAAAAATACGTTTTTTTAAATTACCTAAAAATAGCCAAAAAGTAACCATAAAATGTCTAGAAGGAAGAAGAATAGCAGACAATTACCACAACATGTCTTTGGAATTGCCAAAAATGGCAGAGAATTGAATAAAAAGGCAGAAAATGTTCAAAAACCATAAAAAAGAAATCCCTAGAATTAACATAAAATGTTCACAAAATTGCCAAAAATGTCAATAAATTGATTTATGAAAATGCAGGAAAGAAAATGTTCAAAAGGAACCATACAAAAGAAGAAATCCTGAAAATTACCATGTGTCCATAAATTTCAGAAATTTAAAGAATTTTTTTAAGGCAGAAAAAGCTTCAAATGGTAACTATAAAGTGTCCAAAAACAAAAGAAAAAAATCCCCCAAAATTACCATTAAATTTTCACAAAATTGCCAGAAATGTATTTACAAAAAGGCAGGAAAGTAAAAAATGTCAGAAACGTGAAAACAATTATGAAAAATTAGCCCCCCAAAAAAATAATCTACATATGAACAGTGAGTGTCAGGTGTTAAACTTCATACCCACATGTCCTGGCATCCTAGAACACATTTCCAAACAGGTACCTCGACTTCCCCTTTTACTCAATTATGCAACTCCTCGATGATAATCGCGACTAAAAAAAAAACCACGATCCCTGGACTTAAACACACACGCGCGCGCGCGCGCTTCTTAAGAGCATTGCAGTCGAGCTCCCCGCAGTGAAGACGTCATCCGTGTGCGTGAGTGTGAAACGGAGAGAAGGTCCCAACAACAAATGCTGTTTATCCGCCAGTAACAAGACGCCGCTCAGTCGGCAGTCGCACGGGGAGTTTCCACCATCACACATCACCGCTAAGGATGTCAATAAAGCCAATTAGAGGCCGGGGATCTTATGTAATGGCGGCGAGAGCACTCGTCGGCATCGGAATCAGATTTATTGGCTAAGTATGCGAGAACACGCGAGGAATTTGTGGCGGTTCGCTAATTTGCTTCCCATCTTCAACACGGTGATACATTCATTCCTAAATGTGTTGATATTATACTGTGGCTCAAATGGACCCAAAATAACCCAAAGAACATTTGTCAAAAGCAGTTTTTCGGTATGAAACTTGCCAGGTGTATTCACACATTAAATACAGATTACACATTCATTTCACATCTTTATGACGAGTAAGAGATGTAAACAATGTTGATAAAAAAATAATAATACTTTGTCACTATTTGTTAGAAGTTAAGCCTTAAGAGAACATTTACCTGCTTTGGTGCTTCTGTTTGGATCAGCAAATACAAACTAATGAATTTGACTGGGCACAGCATTGACATCTAAAAACTGAGGTCATTCCCGATACTATGCTCCCCCCTCCCTCATGGAAAGTGCTCTTAAATATAAGTGAATGACGCACTCGTGACTAACATAGCCATTCATTCAAGTCGATTTCCAGGCATCCTTTTAGCCGTCTCGCTTTATGCCAACAAGCGTTGGTGAGACAGAACAGATGCGTTTGTATGCTTTTTTTTAAAAATGCACAAAAACCCCCAAGGCCAGCCATTACACGTTCTCGCGCGCTCTGGCCTGTTTGCGTGGAAAGCACTCATGCATGCGTGTTTGTGTACAAATGAGTCTCCGTTTGATGAAAAAACGACCAGATGTGACAGCGGAAGACGAGAACTGTTTATTTGGACGTGTTCCTAGACAGAACGAGAGGTCGTTATCAGCGCCCTAGAATTACGCTTCATTCAGGCCAAATTTGGGCTAGTTATTATATCATTTGAACTATTTTTATTAGTTTCCCATTTTTACTAACAATAATTTTTCATTTTTTTTATTGTACATTTAGAAAATATATAAAATTTGTGATTAGTTAACTACTGAAGTCATGCGATTAATTACAATTAAAAATTGTAATCGTTGGCGCCCCTAATTTTTAATAATCTTTTATTTTTTTAATTAGGGGCATTGTAATTGTAATTAATCACATAACTTCACTAGTTAATTGATTAATCACAAATTTTATATCTGTTCTAAATGTACCATTTTTTTCCTAGGTTTTCATACTCTTGTTAAAAAAGTGGGAAAAAAATGTGAAACTAATAGAAATAGTTCAAATGAATTTTTTTACGTCTATAGCCGTCAATGGCAGTGAATGAGTTAAGATGCACGAGAGGAACGAAGTGTGAGGAACGGCTACACGCCAGGACAACCACACCTGTCATCCTTGAGTTCAACTACGAGCTCGCTGACAGTAGTTTTTGTGCCACTTTTTTTCCCCCCAATCAAGTGTAATTGTGCATCCACTACAGTAGGTGGCAGTGGCGCTCTCACTGCCAGAGAATGCGCAATTAGTTTTTGATAACTTGGCTTCTCTCGGAGTGAGGGTTGGCCCTCACATATCCTACATTTAATGGTGAGCACATACCTGCGTCGCCATCCAAATGCAGAGAATATGATTTTGTCTGCTGACTGTTGCCGGCCCGCGGGCCGCTATGTGGGCACCCATTGGTCACGTGGCCAGAGTTGCTGCTATGTCGCCACGCTTGGCACACTCCAAAACCCTTTAAGGGCACGTGAATAATGCGAAGAGTAAGAACAGAAAGTTGGCGCAGAGCTTATGTAAGGGCTATAAATAGGAGGAGGGGGGTTTTAAATAGCCCAGCAGACTGTGGGTCGCGCCAGAGGTGTGAAAGACGCCGACTGCGGCCAAAAGGCCCTCGGAACCCGCCGCGGGGGGGTGCCATTCGCATGGGTCTCGCTTCCTTTTCCTTTTTGATTGGCTGCCGTGCAAATGGGTCAGATTAAGGCGATCAGTGGCTGGGTGACTATGGAGAAAGTCGTTTACGTAACCGCCCCCCCCCCACCCCCCTTAGGTGCTCCGTCTGCAAGGTCATCTGAGAAGATTATCCTTCCGACTGACATGACGAGATCATTCGGAGGCCAACTGGCTTCCCACCAGCCAGACTTATTTGGGAGCGTGTCGACGACATAGCAAGGCATTCGGGAGGGTTTTGTTTATGCTGAGCTCACAGTTATTTTCCTTAAGAGTATATTGTATTTTGCATCCTGGAAAAGGGAATGTCGTTGAACAGATTTTAATTCTCAATCCAATTTGGAAAAAGCTTAAAAAAAAAGAAAAGTTCAGAATTCTTCATGTTGCTTAGTTATAGTATGGCAAATTAAAATTATACCGCCAGTACACCAAGTTTCTTCTCTAATGATTTGAATAAGGTGCAGAGATAACGTATGGGAGTGGGACCGAATAGACGCAGTTTTAGTGTAATATTTTACAATTGGAAGAGAGTAAATAAAGAATTGAAAAAGAAAAAAAAGTTACTCAAGGATTGAGGAAGGAACTCACAACTCTTCAGCTTGGGAGACAGCCGATCGACTTCCTAAAGAGGTTTTTGGTCTCTTGGAGATAAGCAAACAGGAGGAGGGGCATAGCTCAGGTGGTAGTGTTGCAGGCTCCCAAGCTGAAGGTCGTGAGTTGTTTTTCCTCAACCCTTGAGTGATTTTAATTTTTTTCTCAATTCTTTATTTTACTCTCTTTCCAAGTGTAAATATTAGCCTACTCTAAAATACTCTAGAGTCAAAATTGACTCTACAGAATTTACTGTGTATCCAACATCCCTAGTATTAGCTGGTTGTCCATTCTTGTGACTTAAATAAAGATCACACAACATGTCTTGACCAATCGGAGCAGAAAATCAGATCATTTCAAAGTGTTTCCAAACAAATCCAGTCACGCAAACACGCTGGTTTTGTTGCATGTTGTGACAAAAGTGGCATGTTCAGACTGGTAGATGTTGTTGTGGTCTGACAGTAATGGCTTCTTAATGAGCACTGGATCACAACAAACGTCCAAGTAATTCGATCACTTGCAGATGTCTGGAAACCAGAAAAAGCCATCGACAGACAACATTGATCCACGTCATTGTTTTTAACAAAACAATTTGGATTCCGACAGGGATCTGAATGTGGAAAACACTTTCTTGTTGTGTCAACATGGACTCCTCAAGCAAACTACACACACACAGACGCACTAGAAGCCATAATCATCATCATCATCATCATCATCACAGACCGGACTGGTTAAATGAGACCTTGTGATGATTTTTTTTTCGAACCTTGCAAGAATCCCCAACAAGTTTTCGTCACCGGGAAACCTGCTGCCAGCAATTGTTCAATGCTGTGTTAGTCAGCCAAGAGAAGTTTTGTTGTTGTTGTTGCACTGTCTGACGCGTAAGGTTGTCATTATAGGTTAGAAAAAAAAGAAAAGTGTTTTGGTGTGGTTTCTTGAAGAATTTATTACATAAAAGAAAACACTAAACTGGTAATTTTTTGGATGACATTTAGATTCATTCCCAGCCATTTTCACTGAAGCAACCACCTTTGCTCCCGGCTGCTTTACTGGATTTTGACTGATTTTGCGAGTCCCACAGAATATTGCGTTTTATTACTATAAAAAATGGAACCTACCAAACAAATATTATAGTCTCTTATTTCGTCAGAAAAACAGTTCATTTCTATCCGTTTCTGTTTCATCATTATTCATAAACCTGTTGAAAACACTGGGGGGGGAGAAGAGACTTTTTGCAACAGGGCCCTGGTTGAGCTCTTATACTCTGCTCCCACCTACAATTGCTTTAAGCGTTCTCTTCAGTTCAGAGGCTGCATCAAAACCTTCTGTATACTCTAGCATTTAAAAAAACGTATAAATATGCTTTTGGGACCATGGCAATATTTAAAATAGAACATTTTGTACGTTTTTGGGAGCAAATGAGTTGAAGTGCTAATCGGGGACTTTGAACAGTGTGAGGGAATTTACCAACAATATTCTTAGGTTCTCACTGACTAAATATGATCCGAACCATCGTGGGTCCATTTGACCCGCAGCAAGTTTAATATGCTGCATCGACCTGAGGCAACATGTGACGTCACTGACATTCAGACAAATCAGGAATGTCAATTATTTCAGACAGAATTTTTCTATCCTCACTTAAACAAACCCTGAACATGTTTTGAGACGGGATCTGTTTAGTGCATGTTTTGTCTGTTGGAGTACTCACCGATTTGCAGCAGCACGGGCGTCACAAGCGCCGTCTCCATGGCGTAGCAGAACTCGCGGCCGAACATGACGGCGCCGTGCATCACCCATCTCTTCAAGGGGATGCCGTCGATGGACCCCTCGCTCGCCAACTCCTCACCACCGCCGCCGCCGCCGCCGTCGTTGCCAGGGCGGCCCCCCGTCCCCGCCGATCCATCCGCGTCGCCGCCCTTGTCTTCGTCCGTGGAGTTCTTGGCTTCAGCGCCGGCCACAAGTGATCCCGCCTGCATGGCGTCAGCAGCGCCCGTGCTCTGGGGAGGCATGGCGGGCGGGGGCATGCACGCCTCGGGGTGCGGGGGGGACAAGTGCTGATCCGAAAAAACGTCCCACTCAAACTCACTTTTAAAGTAAATGACAAACTTCCTCTAATTATCTGCTTACAGATATTCGATGGAAGTGCTGTAATTAAAAAGGCTGTATTCAAAATTAATCTCTACTGGATGCAACTGAAGGACATCCAAGAAAATTACTAAAAAATTAACTCGGACGGCACTGCGGCATTCCTAACATCCTCCTCACTGCCTGGTGGTTTTCTTCAAAAGGAAAAATAAAATACCTTTCACACAATTTGCCGAAAATCCCCCAAATAAAAATAGCAAGCAGCTGAATTTTCACAGAAAAAGGAGTGCTTAACATTCAAAGTTGGTGCAACTTTCTTTGTCTGATGCATGCATGTGTGTGGTATGTGCATGGATGGAGCGTCTGCGTGTGTGTCAGCGTGTGTGTGTGCGTGTCGTGCGTTTATGGCTTATTGGTCATCGAGGTCGCCTCCCGCTCTCGCCTTACTTTTGTTTTTGTCTATTACAGGGGGTGAAAATCCATATAGAAGACCATTCCAGAGTCATTTTGCGTATGGAGGGCTGGAGGGAGTGGGCGGGGTTAAAGGGGAGGCCGCAGGTGGAGGTGGGCGGAGCTCCTCGTGAAATCCCCATCGATTGGCTGATGACTCTGAAGGGAAGACGGACAACAGAAACATTCAATTGAGTATGTTTTGTAACAAGAAAATGCAAGACAATAAAACATTAAAAAATTCATTCCCATTTTGTCACCTTAATTCACTCCCAATTATACACACAAAGCGTGGACACGCGTTTCATTTCCGCTTGAGTATAAAAAGGACAGAATGTGTACTTTTTCTTTATCTTCACAAACAAATCAATTTCTCACTTTGCGGATCAATTGACCTATTTAAAAGTCTTCAAAATGGCCCTAGTTAAGCGTTTTCCCTTCTGTTAAATTAACAAATGTCTAAGGACCTAACGGGGTCACATTGACCCATAATTTTTTTTGGGGCGTACCAGAGAAATAAAAATGCCCTTGAATAGTCGTGTATTGATGCTGAAAGGCACACGCTCTTGCCAACACACAGGCGTGTGTATTCTCGTTCTACAAAAAAAGAGGCCATTTGTTGATGAAATCTCTCTTTTTTTGTGGATAGAGTGTAATTGCACATGCGCACATCATGCTTTTGCCCCCTCCGCGACACTCGGATAGACTCGGGCAACGTTGAAAGCGTGCCAACGTGCTCGGGCGCCACGAAGAATTGCCAGACGACAAATGACAAATATGTGGCTTTGCTAGCTCCAGCTATTCCAACTGCCGCTAGTTTTAGAAGTGAAGCTCGATTTTTTTGTCGCTTAAACGTTTTTCTAATAATGTAAAAAAAAGATAACTGTGTGCTAACAATGAACTTATGAAACTTTATTCATCAGAATTTGTTTGACAATACACATCAACATTGCGACATATGTTGCTTTGACGTCAGTATAAATGGCTTTTTGGTGGCAACAAGCGTGTGGCAATTTTCTACCAAAAATGAGACCGCCAGCAAGTCATCCTCATCTACAATTAAAGCAATAGTGAAAATGCAGAATTTTTGGGGGAGCCCGTCTCCAACCTTCTTTCTAACAGTGCAGCGCTATGCTATGGAAGGCAAGGCCTGCCATTTTGTTGAAGAGGATGTGCTGCACTGTGCTGCAAAATATCAAAAATGTCATTAATGACATTCGTCAGCTACAAAAAAATCTGCAGTTGTTCAAACCTTATCGTCGACACCAAAGTGGCGTGAAAAGCGGCTTAAGATGGGACACGTGTCAGGGAATTCCTCGACAGGGGTGCGAAGTTGCAAACTTGTCCCGTCCTGATTCGTTGAAAGCAATCCTCACCATCAAAAGTACTTCATTTATGACGCATAATCCGATTGCATGATGTGTGAAGGCTTAAGCATTTATTTATTTATTTTTAGCAACGGGTGCCCCTGTTGTTCGCACTAAGAACAGTCCTTCAAGCTAAGTAGCAAAAATATGCGTCTGTTCTCGATTCCTCTTACTTTCACTCACTCCTCTCCTCGACGCCGCTCAGTGCGCTCACGTCTCGTCATTAAGATTCATGAAGCACTCTGGTCGGTCATTAATATTTCATAAAAGGCGCGTTTCTGTGACCTCACAGGCTGCAGCGGATTACATAACAGCCTCTCTCTCCTTTCCAGACACGTCGATACACACACTGAACTGAACAGAACACGATATGGACAGAAAAACTGAGACACACAGACGTCAGTCCATTGATTGGATTCGGACCCTCAATCTTCAATCAGAAAGCATCCGACTTTGTGGGAAGTTTACAGTTGGCAATATTGGGGGTGCACCCTGAACTGGTCACCGGTCAATTGCAGGGCACATATCAAGGCACTTAATCTTCAATTATTACTTTATTACCGTTCTGCCAAATCAGCAAAACAAGTACAAAAAGACCTCCAGGGTCAAGCGAAAAAAGCAGAAGTAAGGAAGTTAAGGCCCGCGAGCGACGCTAAGCGGCAGTTCGTCCTGTGACGCAGGTAATCCGGTCAGCGGCACAAGAGTTATCACTCACAAAAATAGACCACCTTGTGTGTATTTTCAGCCCCTCAAATCTGGCGCGGGTCTGTGAGACACGGGAGACGTCTGTCGTCCTCACTTGTCCCTGGCCTTGAACTTTCCAAAAGCAAAATCTTAAAAAGTTGTGTCTGTTTTTGTTGTATTTTTTTTTTTACATTTGCGCAGTGGCCCAGATCATAGGCTGCTGCTGCTGCTGTTACAAAGTCTACTTTCTCTGCTGCGACTTACTTCCTTGCGACTTTATCCTGAAGTCACCCTTTGCTTTCGTATTCCAGGCCTTTCCATTCACACATGGATTCATTGTTGTCAATGTCAGCCCCCTATGCCCCCCCCCCCCCGAAACCCCTTAAGAGCTAAAGTGTAATTCCATATAAGCTGAGCCCATGTTGCGGCAAAAACACACACAATACGATGAAGGAGCAGAACTGGTCACGTGCCTTTCTCCGCACAGACAAAACATGGAGATTGTCACAACTGCTCAGTGCGCAGCAGTAATATTAGTAGTTTGTTGTAGAGGATAAAGAAAATACGCCCACGAGTCGTTCCACCGGTTATGTTCAAATATTGGCTGCTTAACTCATTCACTCCCAGCCACTTTCACTGAAGCAACCCCCTTCGCTCCCAGCTGGTTTACTGGACTTTGCAAGGCCCACAAAATATTGTGTTCTATTGCTATAAAAACATGCAACCGACCAAAAGAAAGATTAGAGTTACATTTCTAATTGTTTCCATTTTGCAGCAATTAGCATCAGAATATAGCTAAGCTTCATCATTATTTTACAAACCTGCTTAGAACTCTGGGTGAATCGGCTTGTTTTCAATATGGCCCTGGTTGTTCTCTTCCACTTAGCTGCCACCTGCTGGCCGTTTTTGCAATAACTACCATTGCTTCAAACATTTTGTGCAGTTGAGAGGCTGCATCAAAGACTTCTGTATGCTCTAGATGAGTTATAGGCATGAGATTCCTCCATGAATAAGACAAAACTCTCGAATGAATGGGCAACAAGACGTTTCTCAATTTGGGGATAATGCAGCTTTGTAACAGCCACAAACGACTTGACTGAACAAATGTACCTCCTGTCCGTGATAGAATTGTGTGGCTGGGATTCTGGAAAAGGGATTCCTGCTTGGCTCTTCTTAGAACTCATTTAAAGCTAACCCTAAGCCAGACCAAAGGGCATGGGACAGTGCCTTTTAAATACAACAGATTATACAGAAGCCCATAAACGGCGTCAGAGTTAAGCGGAAGGATGCGGAGACCCACAGAGGGCCACTTTTCCCACCGGGGGACGCACCTGGGTGCCGATTGCTGTCACGGCGCAACGTGAGGCAAGTGAGAGCTCGTAATGCAAAGGCGAGCGCTGACCCATATAACGCTGGCTATAGATTACAAGGTTGAAGACCTTGGGATCAGGTTCACATACTGCAAAGGATGTTTGCACATCATTGTGCATGCGCAGACAATAATGGGTTTAAAAAAAAAAAAAGAAGGTCATAACAAGCCTTCCTCAAGGCGGCCGCTGACCCATTCTGACACTACCTTTTATTTATTGGAGACATATCATGTAAACTCAGGGGAAAAAAACAGCATAGCGGAGACTGTGGAGTTGTTTTACTCCACAGTCTCCCCGATGCGGTCTTTAGTGTCTTTAGTTATGGCAGAGCAAAAGGGTAAGCCAACAGTAGCAGGACTGTTTAATTTTATGGCTTTTGATAAGGAAAGAAAATGTTTTGCAGGAGGAGACCGGTGGTAAAGTGCAACACCGTGGAGAATGCGGAGTAGAAAACTGCAATGGTCCAAGCTTAAGGCATGGCAACGGGGTCAAATCAAATTCTGGAGGACAAACAGATACGCGATACACAGATAGCAGCAGGCTGTGCATGCAAAACAAATGGTTTTCCCATTCCCATGGAAAAACATCCATATTCCCAGCAGCGGGAAGCAGATGGATCTGAGCGAGCGAGGGAGAACAAGACAGAGAGAGAGGGAGAGAGCGAGCGAGCGAGCAAGATGCATTTGGGTGCAGAGCGGCCGCAGTGCAGTAAGTGGAGAGGAGGCACATGCGCTTCAACGTGCGCGCCAGCGTCGATGACAAATCCCGTACTCATAACTCACGGATTACTTCAATACTGGCAGTTAGAAATCATGACATAATATACCTGCTGTTCATATGTATCACAATGAATTGGGGTTTAGAAAGAAACACGTATCGAACACACTCATTTTCCTCTCGCGTCCCAGACATCCAAACCTAATTTACCCACATCTGAACCTTAACTGACATTAGCATTAAACTTGGCTAACATGCGAGCTATTTAGCATCCAGAATGGCCAATTGAATTTAGCAACCGCCGCAACTAGAAAGTTAGCTGGAACTGACTGTTATTTACTTCAACAAAACAAACACGAGGCAATAAAATGGGAAAGGAGGATTTAAATGTGCTAAAACCGCAAGAAAAGACCAGTCCACCTGGTTTTGTTTAGTTTGAGCACAGCTAACAGTCAAGCTAGTTAGCATCCTGGCTGACCCAAATGGCAACCACAGCAACTAACCAGTGAATTAGCTACACAAGGCTAATTTTAAAGCAGAAAGAATTGCCTTGTTGTTGTTGTTTTTAATATCTAAATCAATAAGCACACCACAAAAGGGAATGGTGGGATTTATACTTGTTGTTATATCATTATATTAGCGAGTTCAGACCAAGGTGCCTGATTTCAAATTTGATCACGAATGATTCCCCCGCCACGCTCCATACTACAACATGTGTGGAACAAGTGTAATACAGCATTTGTATTTGATAATAGTGCCACTTTGTATGTCTATACTGAGAATGTCATCAACGTCTATGCTAATTGGGTAATTTATTAAAAAGCACAAAGTAAACAAATGACAGTGGTTAAAGTCTTGTTCCATGCATGCATGATTCATAAGGCCTTTGAGGCAGGTGGCGGCCCGGGGAAGCACGAGCAGCAGGGGCATCGGAAACCAGAATTAATCTTTTACAAATGTCTCTCACGGGTTAGTCAAATTTGCACTGGGCTCAAGATGGCAGCTGCTAACTAATTAATGGCGAGCTTATCGAGAGTCTGACAGATTCCAATGCAAACTTGTCTAAATCCAACCAAAACCAAACTATACCAAAGTGTATGCAACTAAAAGAAAGGCACCACTGTTGGCATGTGGCTTCACACAAAATTATTATTTTTTTTAAATATTGACGTGCTAGGATAAAATAACTTCAAATGGTGGAGATAATAAATTAACCTGCCACATTAGTCACGGTTAGCTATGCATAATAAACTAAGGGTTATCGTCCCACTTGAATGCAGCATCACTGCTAACTGCTAACTGACACAGAAAAAGCCTAACGGTAGACTTATTGGACAGTCCTTTTCCGACAGAGTTTGTCGAATTACCAAGGTCAGCGATAGTTGCTTTCAAGTTCAACACAAAAAGGGCATAAAACAGTGTTTCTAGTTTAATCGCAGTAATTGGCTAGCTAGTTAGCATTCCCACGGACCCAAATGGCATCTAGAAAGATGTTTTTGAAACTAAAGTGGAAGCAAAAAGTATTATAGCAGACAGTTAAGACCCTGTGAGTTTGCTTTCGACAAAAAAAAAAAAAAAAAGGATAAATAAATAAATAATGCCGTTTTCATTTTTCTTAAACACCCCAACAAACAAAAAGGGTGTATTTAGATGCATTGCAACAGCTCCTTAAGACCCATTTGCCTGGTTTCTAGTTTTATCTAGCTAAAAGGCTAGCGAGCTAGCATGACACTGGCCCAAACAGCATCTAGTAAGTTAGTTAGCTGGAAAAAAAAAAAAACGTAATTAAGGAAAAGCAAGGGTTTAAAGTGTATTTAAATATCTAATGAATACAGATGATAATTTTATTACACCGAACAGCCGCTAGCTATTCAGCATCCTGCCTGGCCATAATAGGAACAGCAGCAGCTGGCTCGCAAGTTAAAACAAAACCACAAACATTTGCCTCTATTATCATCACCACCTGAGATTTAGAAGCTGTAAACGGTTTCATTTGTTTTAAAATGGCATATTGGTGGTGTCACCGTGTGACGTTAACTCGGTCTTCTTGGCCGAGTTCTACAACGGAGTCACGTTACTGGCAGAAGATATCGTCCTACCCACAAAACCACGCGCACACACAGTAGCATACAAGTCGTTGGTTTTCGGCCAAAAAAAACGTGCTCCTTTTATTTATGTACTTGTTTTTGTTTGTTTTTTGACAACAAAGAGCCCACAGCTCTCCGCCTTTGTGTGCACATGCAGGCTACAGATAAGGACTCACACGGCAGCAGCGACCAACTGTGACAGGTTTGCTCAGGACAAAATAGAACATGGTTGACACTGACAAAAATGTCTACTATAAAGTTGTCAAAATAAATGGATGTCAAATGTCTGCTTGTTTTTCTTCCAGGATTGATGGAACAAATTGGACTTAGGCACTACAACCAAAAATATGCTTCACGCAATTAGTTGTGAGTCTACAGGACCATTGTTATCAAACTTTGAAGCAATTCACAAAGTGCTGATGTTTTGGTTAGCAAAAGAGATCAAATGAGCTTTTTAATGTCCTTGTGAACATTTTTTTTTTTTTTTTTAGATAGATGCATATGTAGTTAAACGGTTTGTATGGACGTGGATGTTGATAACAGTGGCAATAACGAGAAACGTCCAAAACAGGAGTGAAGCTGACAAGAAGACACCTTGAAGCAGAAAATATGCCAGTATTAGGCCGCAAACACCCAAACTGCCGTCAAGTTAAAACCACCTGCCACTCCAAAAAGGTCTTTGCATACTTTTAAACCGGTTCCAATAAGAGGCGACAGGTGGGACTGTTGTCTGAATAAACATTGCGTTCGCTGGAAGAGCAGAGGACATTTTAATTTGATTCATTTGTAAATGATTTGTACAAAACGAGTGGAAGCATAAAAAATTGGCGCTGGTGCAGATAGAGGTGTGGAAGTTTGGTGGTTCATTGGTACTAGTCAAAGGTTTATTGTGCATACAACACGGGGCAGTTTTATTTGAATTGCATTGAAATTTGCTGTATTTGCAACCGTGTATGTCAATCTTCACCTGTGATGAAGATGAGTAATTTTTTTTAATTTTCTTTGAGAGGGAAATGGGGTTTTAAATGACATACAAATATTTGCTGCCAAGCCATCAAGTGTGAAAACAAACAAGCAAGTAAATATTTTGTTAAATGGCGATTTCTGAAAATGGGTTCAAGGGAACCCTTCCAAATGTGGTCAGCTTGTGATGTCACAATCTGGCTGATAAACAGTACATTAGAACCGCCCCCACGCAGTTTCTCCGCCCGTTCTCCATGAGGATGATGAATGTATTGAGTGATAAATGCACTAACCTGCTCCACTAATTGACAAGCAGAATTGGGGGGCATAGCGATGAAGTGCTGCTTCCCAGAGTGAAAATTATGCTTTTTGTTCTTCCCCGGGGGAAGGCTAACCTTTGCCAGCAAGATGAACTCTTGCGGTATTTGTGAGTTCCCAAACTCCGGAGAATACAACTCGTACCGCTGATACGTTTGCAGCCGATCTTTATTCGATCGGACCAATCAGGCGTTGTTTAGGCAGGACGAAACCAATAAGTCGATGTCCGGGGGGGGGTGGTAAACAAACAAACAAACCTAACAGACGAATGGATGCTGCAATTAATTATGATCTCGCAAAATGACTCACCGTTTCCTTGTTGCATTTGAACAGCAAGAAGACGAGATTTTCATCCGTTGCCTTGATTGGTCAAAACAAAATGTGCAAAGATGCCGCATCGTCCAATCAGCTCGAAGTATTGTACAGCAAGCCCCGCCTTTCCCTAACCTCCTCCCCCCCAAAAAAAAAAACTTTTTTTTTTTTTTTTTTTTTTTTTTTTTTAAGAGTCATGAACTTGACGTGACTAATACGTTTTTGTTTTCTTTGACATAGGGATAAGCATACACACTTCAACAAATTCATTACACGTCTTTCAGGTTAGTACACTATGTAAGAAAGCGGTCGTCTCGTTTGGAATGAAAAACAAAATTTCCCAGGACAAGCCTCTTTAGTTTCTTTTTCGTTTATGACAAAGCGTTAGTTAAGCAACGAAAATTATCACCCAAACGATTAATTCTATTAGCGTAAATCTCCTCCTTTGTTTTTTTTTTCAAAATCGCATCGCATTATCTTCTCGTGACATCAAGCTCCAATTTAAATAAGCGAATCAGTCTTCAACAATCAAAATATGTGTGAGTAAACTGCTGTTATAACACTGGTTTTTGATTTATAATTCATTTTTCATTGCAATAATAACAATCGGACACCATTTCCGGAGGCAATTTTGACTATTGCAAACTTTGGCCTGCAATCCGTCATGCAGGAAATAACAAACAACAAATGCTAGCATCCACATGCAAGGGCCGAGGGGCCTCCACAAATCTTGTACTTGTTAACCGACCTTCACATCCGTATTTGCCTGCCGAGTCCACAAAAATGCATAAAAAACAAAAAAAAAGGACTTGTTTAATCCTCAGCAGCTCGAGTCTTTTGACTCCAGCAGGATTCACCAGACTTCTTTTATAGCCATCACTGTGTGCGTGCGTGCGTGCGAGAGAGAGAGAGAGAGAGAGAGCGTGTGTGTGTGAGCGAGTGAGATGGCAAGGAGATAGGACTCTAGATGGTGTTGATGTAAGTGAGACGAGACACACCCACCCACACCCACACGAAGCAGATAAGGTAAAGCACACCTTTTCTTTACACACTCAATCATGTTTACGCACAAAAACTTCCCACCTGTAGAAAATACACAACGCGTGTGTGTGTGTGCGTGCGTGCGTGCTTTATTTCAGCCGAGTCTTCTGACGTCTATTAACTCCAATGGGACCCCCCATTTGCGGACACATCAAAAAGGTGGTAAAATGGCGATTTGGCCTTGAATTCGCAACGAGCGAGGATTCATTCTCCAACTTCTTCTTTTCTTATGAAAAATAACGTCCAAGGAAGTCACGTTTTGCTCATCGCGAAGAATTTTGGCATCACGAGAGCGGTCATATGGCTGATTGAGCAGAAGTGCTGGTTACTGGTTAAATGTCGGTAGGTTTACACTTCCCGTTTTTCTACCGGTATTGACCGTCGCTAATTTTTTGGGTGGACAAAGGTCTTGGGAGGTCACCAAGTTCAAATCGTTACCTCCCATGAGAAGCAAAGCGTTTGCTAGTTTTTTAAAATTTATTTTTTAAAGTTTGCCAACGCATGTCTGTCAGGTTTTCGCTTCTACAGATCGTACGCATTCTGGAAAATCTGTTTTTCTCTTAAGGTGGCAAATTTCAGACATGATGATCTAAAACAAGTCATCAAATGCAGTCCCCACCAAAGGCCTTTTAAATTGCTTAAACATGAGGATAGTGCTTGTTATTGGCTTTGGGTTTCACGTGAACATTTCATTTGCTGATAAGCAAACATGAAGATCTATGGGAGACAATCAAACCATTGTGATGCGTGGAATTCTAAACTTTTGTCTCAGATTTGATCTATGATTTATGGACATACTTTATTGAAGTCTGAAGTTTGGTATTGTTGGTATAGTCGTCAGATTATGACTTGTTTAAAAACAACAACAACAGATGACTGGTCTCATAAAATGATGACAACCTCAAAAATTCTTAACTTAATTATTTTTCAATATTGAGACTATAAGCGGACTTTTTTTTTTTAAATTTTCAGAATTTTACAACTTTTTCAGAACTTTATTACAGTAGAGTTATTCACATACAAAATGTAAACTATTTTCTGAATATTGTTTAAAAAAAAAAAAAAATCCCTGTTTAAAATTTATAAAAACAATCTCATAGAATTGTGAGATTTTTTTTCTACATTCTTTAAAAAAAACACTTTTTTTTTTTTTAAATAACATTATACAAATGTTTTTTTCTTGCAGAGGTATGCATTTATTCTCACAAAATTACAACATTTCCTTATTACTCCCAGTAAAACATACGCTTTGACTTAATATCATTGATCTCAATTGTTAATCCGTCCAACATGGAAAGTTGTCCATTGTCACAGAACATGTGTTGGTGTTTGAGATTCCGCTGTTCACGTCATCTGCTCATTTTTTTCCAGACAAAGACCGAATATGAAGTCAAGCATGTATACAATCTGTTTACAAGTGCGCCTGACGCTCCGTTTGCGTTGCATTTGTGCTCACGAGTGCGCCCGCGCTCATGTGACAACTTGGGCTAGGATGCATCAGAAGTGCTTGTCACTACGTCTGTGCGCTGACTCAGCAACAGTTGACAGTCAGCAAATATTTCATCAAGAGGAAGCCGATTGCTCCCACTTCAGCTTGAAGCCGTCCGCAAGCGAAAACCGCAAACGCGCACAAACGCCGAGTCCGAGCGAGACGATTACACAAGTGCAGACGCTGTCGGATTCATTTGGACCCTCTTCGCTGGGCACAGCCAGCTCGGATTCTCAAGAGCCTTGTTGAGCGCGGCTATTCATTATTGTTCCGCTCCTCACGTCGGTGGTTTGTGCTCGCCGCTTTCTTTAGAACTTCAGATTATTAGTCTGCTGACCAACGTCATGAATAGAAAGCAGTGTACGTGTGCGTTTGGTTTGTACATTGCGACCATAGTTCCACAAAAATGGTCGCCTGATGCATCATCCACCTAACCTGCATGCTCATGACCTGTTGTAAAGTTGATCAATCTAATCAATTGAAAAATAATAATAATAATAAAAAAAACTAAATATATGATACAGCTTTTTCTACTGGATTATTTATTCTCCTTTACAATTTGAATTTTATTCATTTATTTGCTTTGGATAGATGACTGAACATGCAGCGGGTTAAATTCACCCGAGAACATTTTTCTTGTAATACAAAAAAAACGATAATGGGGCGTTGTTGTTTTTTTTGGGGGGGTGGGGGGGGGGTGCTTAAAGACATCTAAACTTTGCAACTGTACTTCCCCGTTCATAGACGATTGCAAACCAAAACAGCAGCACATGAATTCAAGTGTAAGCATCTTTCAAAATGCATGTTTGCTGGCCTAATTTGTCTTTTTTCTTTTATTGCATATTTTATGATCAAAATGACCCTTGAACACGTCTGGTGTATTAAAGAAACAAATATAACAGGAAATCTTGTGTTATGCAGGGATGTGTGACACGTGCTTCTTGACATTTAAATTGTCAATGCTTCAAACATGACATCAACTGCAATAGACATGTAATAATGCTTGGTATGAATCCAAAAGTGCCCCAACCCATCTGCCATTGAGCATTTAATCATCCAACGCCACTATTTGGTTGGCTGGTTCATCATCCAATCGATCAATATCAAGAGACTTAACATAAAAACGAACCCATTCGAATCCTGTTGCTAACCAAAAACAGCAGCACGACGGTTTCAAACACCAGTTTCGTTAGACACATCATCAATTGCACTTCCTACATCAATGTTTCATATAAATAATAATAAATAGAGTCAACTCACCAAAAAGTGTCGGAAAGCTTCATTAATGTCGTTTGGTGCGAGCTGTGGTCCTGCACCTGCACGCAAGCAAAAGGAAGTAAGACAACGCACAGATAACGCAAGACTGCCAAGCTGTAATGCAGCAGTTGGCACACAACACCCGACCACTTGCCAACACGCAAACATTGATTCTTTCCAGGCAATTATCTCCATTGAAATGAAACACGCACACACTCAAAGCGTCACCGAAATACATTCAATGCCATCCATATCCCTATAGCACCATTTTGTTGCTTACCTGTCTGTCACCTACGTGGTGAAGTTGCTAACCGATATGATGTGAATGAGGCTAACTAGACAGCTAATCACCTTTAAGTTCAATGTCATGAAAACATTCAAGTACGTTTTGCCTCAGTGCGAATGTTTTTGTACTGTAAAAGCTCCCGTCTCGTCCGTCCCCCCCCCCCCCCCCCCTCCTCCTCCCTCCACCCACTGCACCAGCAACCTGAGATGCTGCAGCCGCCGGCATGAGTGTCAACAGCCGCCACAAAATGCTTCATAACAACTTCCCCCCCACCCACTCCTCTCCTCTCCTCCGCCTCCTCGCGGCGGCTGCGGTCGAGCCAGACAGCGGTCGAGCCGGACAGCGGGCTCACCTCGCCGGGTTCGCGTCGCGTCAAGCCGTCGCCCTACGTTGGTGGTGTGGTCCTCGCGTCGGCCAAGCTCCGGCTGCTCTACGCTCCGACCGGCCGCCACTCTAAACTGCAACGCGAGGGTTTTTATGCGCCTTTAAAGTAATGTCGGAAGGAGCATACGTCGCGTTGGCTTCCGTCGACGTCACGGCTGATTTGCATAATACGGGGAGGGGTCTGCTGCCAACTGGTCGAGGAACGCAAACAAATTTTGAACCTTCGTGTTGTTGCGACTATTCTCGCGCGTCATAAAAACAAGCGGTACGACTAATAAAGCACATTACATACATTAATATATACGAGTTAAGTGTCCTTTAAAAAAAAAAAAAAAAAAAAAAGTTCCCTATCCTCATGAATAGTTTGCACTTTTATTATTTCATCTTGGTAGAGGTTTCCTTTTCTTTTCCTTTTTTTAGTGGCATTCTACTTTTTAGGATTATAAAAAAACAATGAGCATAATAAATAGCTTCAAATTGCAGTCTGTGGAAGCACAAAACCTTCCTTCTGCGAAAAGCAAGAAATGTCAGGAAGAGCCTACTAGAACATCAAGACGAAATTAATTTGGGGTTAATTTGACACACAATGATGCCAGGTGTGTGCAAGTGCAGTTGAACATGAGCTCGATTGTGATTGGTTTATCCAGAATACAGCAACGTTCTATTCTGAGGGTGTGCCACAGCAATTGTGGGGGAAAGTTTTGACTTTTTGTATACACTGTGCAGTATTGTGTATATGTAAACACAAATGTGTATGTAAAATTGTTCAATAAAAAGCAATCACAATAAAATTCCTGTTTTAAAATTATATTTAAAAAAAATAATAAACAAAAATATTAACTTTATAGTGCAGCATTTATCAAATTGCTTATTTTATTATTATTATTATTTATTTTTTTACAATTTTTTAAAATTAGTTACAGTGAATCAATTCATCATATAGGACAAATAAATCATTAGATGTACAGTGCATGTAAAATGGTTAATTTTACAATTAACAAATTCACCTTTACAAAAATATTGTCAACTTTTATGAATGCCTATTTACAATACACCAATTAACTAAATAATGAAAAAACGAAATTTTAACTCTGCAAATTTAGGCTAAATGAATTCCTACAAATATGATGGTACTTTTGATCATGTCTCAGTGGGCCGCTTTCAAGAACGACGCGGATCGTATCCGACTAACCTCTCAGACAGTCAGCGTCATGTTGATGTTATTATATCCAGCAGACACGCGGGCGTGACCGTTCACGCTGTCAGCTGATTTTACGAGCGCACAAGTTCTTGCTGCGCCTACAATGCAAATGTCTGGGAAAAAAAAAGAAGAATGTTACGATTCTCTGCAGCAGGTTTGTGCAATGTGAAGTCAAGCAGGCGCAGGAAAACGTCGGCAGACCACAATTGGCATATTGTTCGAATGAGCTCCTTTCTCATGAGGGCTGTCGTTGCTTTGGCTGATTATAAGTTACTTGTCCTGTCCTGTCCTACAGTGCAAACTGTTGTTGAGGTCATTTTGTTTTCCCATGTTGCTCAAACACTGCAACAGTGTGCAAACCTGTGCCTCCCCTCATGTGAGTTCATGCTCTGTGGATTAAAAGGAACCGATTTAAGAGTTGCAGGGAAACAGAAACCCCGCTTATTTTACCGGGCTAGCGAAGGGTGTGAAGAGATTTAACGGCTTCTGGCAGTTTTATGCAATGCAATAATGAGCCAATGTATAGGAAAAGCATCCGTTTTTCCTTTTTTGGTATTTTAAAAGGAGACACAGCCGCTATTTTCTCAACAATTTAAGTGTCTTAATAACATGCACGTGAAGTGCTTTCATCAAAACATCCCAAGAATCAAGAATCACAGCTTACTGTGTAAGGGAAAGAAGCACAAGTGCTTAAAGAATAATGTATTTTCACTCATGGAGACAGCACTTCATACACGTCATTGGATTTGTGTGCAACGTGACAAAAAAAAACATTCAAACAATGTTCACAACATCACTGAGCAATCACAAAGCAATGCTGTAATCCAATAAAACTCAATGCAGTTCTGCTTACCTTTTAGACAGTGTGGTCCAGCAGTTACTCAAAAATGGCAGATTTTCACCCAGTCTCGCTGCCGGGTCATAGGTGAAGAAGCTCATGTGGGGGCAATATTACTGTACGTAAACCCATTAAATAAATTAAAATAGAATAGAATGTAGAATTTGAACGCAATGCACAAAAACTAACAGCACACATGGATTAAAAAAAAAGAAGTTGTCTGGACAATAAGCAATGTTTTCCTCGAGCAGGAAGGCGTGTCACGTTTTTGTTACCACTTGTAAACATTAACCACAGCGCCCTCCGGTGGCAGAAAGTAGCAACTGAAGGTGGTGTACAAACAACAAATGCACGTTTGAAAGTGTTGACGTCACACATTATGTGCCGTTTACTGTTAAAAATCTCAAGTGTTTTGTACACTTTCAACAAAGTATCACATAAAAAACAACAGTACAAATGTGTTACATTTCTTCCTCTGCAATAGAAAGTGCCATTATATTGCAATTAAAAATACAATGTACAGAAACACAATGAAAATACCGAGTGATCCACAGTACAGATTAAATAGTGAGCTATAAATATGTTTGAGGCATTTTATGACCTTAAAGTGATTTTTGTTGTTTTTATTTGGTTGCTTTTATTTCCTTCATATAAGAGGTTAAAAAACCTGTGAGGAAACTACTCTTTCATAGGTCCCTCCAAAACGCAAAAGCCGAGCTACTACGGAAAACCTGGCATAAATCCGATGTTGCATTTTTTACAGAACACACTTGACCCTGACATGACCTCCAGGGGGTCTATTTCGTCCATCCCATTCCATGTTTGTTCCTTTTTTAAAGAAGTGAGGTAAATTATTTTAATTTTTAAAAAAATCTGACCATTATACAGTGAATAGTGAACGTGTCAAGTTGAACATGTAACTTGTCCATCTCAATCCCACAATACATAAAGTAGCAACTTGGAAAATGCCTCGTTTTACAGGCAGCAATATAGTGAAATATTATGATACATATAAACCGGTAAGTAACTTGTGTGAGCTCATGACTGGGTTTAAGCGAGGGTTATAGTGTCTTTTGCCATCTTCACAACCGGAATAAAAAGTTCCAATAAACGAAATGAATTCACAGCCAGGCTGGCTTACATAATACTACTGTCGATACTGAGGGTACAAGGCAGACGGTTTTCTGCGTCAGTCTCCGTTTTTCCTACACACATGAAGTGGTCACCTGATTGCAAACAACACTTCCTACTCCACCTTCCAGATTGCGATCTTCCCATCGTGCTTGGCGGCGCCGCTGAGGACGTAGCGGTCCTCGGCCGAGCACAGCGCCGTCACCTTGTCGCTGTGGCCGTGGAGCTCCTTGAGCACCTGCCGGCGGTCCACGTCCAGTATGTAGATCTTCCCTTTGGTGGAGGAGCGGCCTACTGCGCCCACCCACACCTGCGGAGAGAAGCCATTTTGAGTCGCTGCCGAGATGATCACAACTGCCAGACATCGCCGGTGGATGAAAGGCTCCTCGATAGGGTCGAGGTCAGGGGATGAGCTTTCTCCACATTTGAAATGTTCATCTAACGTTTTTTTTTTATGTGACGTGTGTTCACCTGGTTTTTCACTTTAATCATGCAGCGACATCCAGTGCAGTCCTGTAGCGCCACCCGGTGGTAAGGCTTGGACGCATCTTTCGTGTGCCAAATGCAAACGTCTCCGGAATCAACGCATGCGCTCCATACCTCCTCTCTCTGACACACACACACACGCGCAAATTCACTTTACGTTATGTATCTTACGAGGAAAAACGCTCGCAAACCACTTGAAAGAGGACCAAGTGCAAGCGTGTTTGTGTTACCTCAGGTAACAACAGCACACAGCTGAATGCCGCCGCAGAGCCTTTGTGTTGCTCGGGCAGGTTGAGACGATGCTTTAAGGTGCCGTTCCTCCACACCTCCATGATGCTGTCTCTGGAACCTGGAAGAAATCAGAAAGAACACACAGTTGGATGCATTTCTTTGGTGACTTTGAAGCGGATAAAAAGGGACACTGAGATACCTACAGCACCAGAGAGTCACGTTGTAACTGTACACCGAGTGCAGGCGGTCACAGGAGAGGCGAAAGTTTTTCTTCACCTGAGGGGTTGACATTCGGATTTTTAGGATACATGTGGTCACTTTCTTCCTATTATTTGTGGGTGTTCTAATATTCAAAAACCATGGCTGCAAAAGACATTTCCACATTTTCTGGAATTACAACTGACCTGCAATGTGGAAACATCCCACGCCATTACGGTTCCCTCCGCGCTGCAGGAGTATGCCACCTTCTGGCTGAAAGAAAATATGATGATTGTGTGAATATGGGCAAAATGTTACAAAAGAAATCAACTGGTAGGGGTGAAAATTTATTTTAATGTTAGAAGCAATGAAGTCCGACCAAGTTTAATCTGAGAATGATGTGGATTTGGGCTGTCAAATTCATTTAAATTCAGGGGCCACTTTCACCTAAATTTTAATTTAAAGTTGAATTTATCCGTGGACATGTTGAAATATTTCCTCTTTTTTTTTAAATAAATAATTACAAGCACATTCTAAAAATATTCCCATTTTTAGATTGTCTAATTGCAGAGTATTCTGAAATTTCTTGTTTGCATCAAATCCTAATTAGCAGCCAGAATGTAATTTAAGTGGTCGTCAGTGTGCCATCCAGTGGACAAAATTAGCAACAGTTCATTTTAGTGAGAAATGTCAGTTTGTGTTCTGTTCTCACGGGCCAGATTGGACCCCATGACGGGCTTGTTCTGACCCCCGCGCCGTATGTTTGACACCCTGATCTAAATTGTACATTCACATCATTCAAAATGAGGAATAAATGATTTCATATTTTGATGACTGTGTGGCCACCATCCTCAAGCCTATTGAGAACCTATGGGACCTCCATGTTCCTTGTAGAACTGTATTTTGGAAAAAAAAAAAAAAAAAAAAAATCGAAATTGTTGCTTTAGCCGCTAATTGTCTTAAGGGAGAAAAACACACGATGTGGCCACTGTTATCCCCTGACCTCAACCCAACTGAGAAACATATTCACCTTATAAATGAATATAGATTAGGCACCAATTTATTATACTGCTTTTCATAACTGTATTTTGAGCAAAATTCCAAAATGATTGTTGCTTCACCTGTATTTGTCCGTGTCGAGTGCGAGTCCGGTCACCTCGGACCTGTGATCCGTCAGCTGCCTGTTACAGACCATGGCCACTATGCTGATGATGTAGATGACGGAATCCTCGGAGCCCATCCACACTTGGTCTTTGTCTACGGCCAACATGCAGTTCTGAACCAACACAATTTGAGGAATGATGAGGCTTGGAATAAAAACAGCACATGCGTTTAGTGGTGGATGGCAGTTCATTTTGTCATTCCTGAAAGTCTCCACTAGATGGCAATCATGTTCCACAATTCCACTATTTGCACCAACTGATTGCGTTTATGACCAAGCAGTCATAATTTAGGTTACGTTGCAAATACGCAACAAAAAAATCCCAATAATTATTGTTTATATATATATATGTGTTTTTTGTTAATTTAATATGGCAATATGACCCAGAACATAAGGTCAAATATGCCTTGCCACACTTTGGACTCTCCTGGAGACTCTCCTGAGAAATAACTCAACTGAAACACAGATGAATGATCTACTTTCCAGTTTAATGAGATGTCATGCAAATGTAACCGTGTGCGCATCGGAAAGAGCCAAGGTAACACATTTCATGTGACTGAAGGTCGAATGAAACAAACACTGTGGCCGCATAAAACATGTTTAAGTGAGAGGCCAGCAAAGGAGCCAAAGTTAATGGGAGGAAAACTCGTTTATGCGTTGCTGATGTCAGTGGCATGCGTGTTTGTGCCTGTTTAACGGCCCTAGTCCGCCCGGTAACAAGGCAGTTAGTCGGGTGTCGACCAAACAAAATATGAACGTTTTTTAAATGTACTGTACACGGTATTTCGGGGCAATTTATGTGCATTTTGTATGTTTTTGCTTTTTTACCAGTCTGGCGTTGCCGACTTGACAAGTGTGCGTCAGGGACCAGCTGGAGGCATCAAACACCATCACCTTGCCATCACTCACAGACACCCATAACTGACCTGAAACAAGCACACATACAGTTATTTCATACTTTTATCACCAATGTGTAACCGCTTTAAGTCAACCCGGTTATCCATGTTACATGTCAAATTTAGTCATTCAAATTTTTTTTTTTTAAAGAATGACAGAAAAATGATAGTACTTCTTGTGCTGGCCTTATTTTGTTCTTTTTACTGGAGGCGGAAAATGATGATTCATCGGGTCATACTAACCCCTGAACAATTTGGGTGTAGAACAGAAACAAAGAGTTTTTGTTACACATACCAAAAGAGGAGTGAACCACCTCAATACTGATTTAAGAGTTTTTGTTTCGTATACCAAACAACAAGTGTAAACCCTCACCACAGACACACACAACCACTTTTGAATTCTAAAAATGTCCTCCTTCAGGAACGAATGGAAATACTTGCTAAAGTCCAACCCCACCCGTCTTCAGCTAACGGTCAGATTCCTGTACTCAAGACCCCAAGAGGTGTTTATTTTTAAAAAACAGAGAGAGAGTGAGAACGTGGAGAGGATGCACGACATAGGCGGGAGAGAAAGGAAGCTATTTGACCGGCGAAGAGGGAGCGCTGTTGGGAGAGCGCCAGGAATTCAACTCAGTGACCTACATTCAAATGAAAGCGGAGCGAGAGGAGAGGCTGACGGCCGTCGTCTGAATGGTCACGTTTGTTCTTTTCCCCCACGCAGATGGCAAAGAGGCGACAGGAAGAACTGTGTCGCTGAGCCAGCCTGCCACCAGAAGGACGTCTTAAGTGGCGCCACATGCTCGCAGAGTATTCACATGTATTACCATTGTTTTTTTTGTTTTTTTAATTATGCAGTTCATAACCTTTGCTCCTTTAGGAAGACTGATGACGTTTTACAAGCACTTCACTCTCGGCCATTATATTATTATAGGCCATAACATTTCCACAGAATGTCCTTATAATTAATCTGCTTGCTTCTTTAGTAAACTAAAAATATTCATTGGCTATTGTGACCTGCTCATTTTAGGGCTTTGGAAATTAAAAAATATATAATTACATATAAAAAAAATACGGATCAACATAATAAACAGAAGAAAAGGGGGTGAAAAAAAATGTGTGTACATTTTGCAAATCATTTCTCAAATTTTTACAAAAGGGGTCAAATTGACCGACGACACTGTAACAGGAGATTGACAGCATTATGAAGTTGGTTGACAAAAAAAAAAAAAAAAAAATAATAATAATAATAATAATAATAATAATAATAATAATAATAATAATAATAATAATAATATATATATATATATATATATATATATATATATATATATATATCCATGTGTTTCTTTGTAAGGTAAAAATGTTATTTGGTCAATGTGACCCGCCGCATATTTAGTCATTTGATTTCTTTGGAAACTCAAAAATATGTTTTTAAATACGCATGATAAAAATAAAACAAATACGGACAGATGAAGAAGATTTATCTTATTTTTAAAAAATATATTCAAATAATATTTTTGTATATATATTTTTTTTTTATTAGTTTCTTTGGTATGCCGAAATCGCTCATGGGTCATTGTGATCCGAAGCATATTTATTCATTTTAGGCTGTTAAGATCAAAATTAAAATATATAGTAAAAAAAAAGAATTTCATTATATTTCAAATTTTTCAAGAACATACAGTAAGATGAGGGACCGAATGCAAACAACCAAAAATCCAAAAGTTATGCTACTAATGTGAGGTCTTGTTGCCATCCGTAGCTCCTGGTGGCAATGTTTGCATAAGCCATATTTGCTTTTGAAAGATTGTCTTAACATCAACCCGTCTATTAAGTGTGTTCATGCAGAGGACACCACAAGAGCTTGGGAATGTTTATGGGTGTCTTTATGACAGACTAATCGACTTCTTGGTGACACAGAGTCAGCGGTGGAGGAAGCGTCCGCGTGTGATGTGAGGACAAAGGTCAAAAGTGTTTCATTTCAGTTACCTGGCGTGTAGAGAAGAACGTCAACGGTGCGAGGCTCGGCGAGTTCCAGCGAAGGGTTAATCTTGTGCTTGAGCGTCTCGGCGGTCGTCCTGGGAACCATCATCGGCACTGGAGACACACAAACAATGCATTAAAAAAAAAAAAGTTGTGGAAGGAAACCTGAGGGTAAAACTGGTACCATTTGGATATCAAACAACAAAAGCTAAACTTCAGCAATCTGTATTCAAATCATGTTTATTATTTCCTTTGGTGATGGCATTTTGTTTTTGGTCTACCTTCCATCTTGATGCGGTCAAAGTGAGCCAGCTTGGAGGCGGCGTAAGTGGCCTTACTGCTCTGAAGGCTGCCCACTACCGCGTCCATCAGCAAGGCATTGGTCAGGGCCTGCTGCATGTACTGGGGGTCCTGGAACAAAAATTATTATTATTTTTTTTTAAATACCTCGTTGAACTGGTTGTTACAATCATCTGTAAACATTTTGTGTGTAAACAGAAAGTCTTCTCTTTAGGAAATAAAAGATGCATACAAGTACAACCGTAACCACTTGAACAGCAAATTATTTATGAACAAATAGCGACGCTATATTTTTTTGCATTTGTTATTGCTTTGGTTCAATTTGAAAAGCCCGAGAGGTGTTGTTTTATTTTTCTCTTGTGGTGCTCTGATATTCACAACCATTTGATGCCATTAACGTTCTGCCAAAATAAATTATCTCTCTCGCCAGAAGCTGAGCATTTGAACAGGGGTGTGTACACTTTTCATATCCACTGCATTTGAAGCACATTTTTATATTTTACAAAGGAAATCCTCAGTCTGTTATAGTATATAGACACTCCCTCATTCGGCGCTACCTTGTGCTGGTCGGCCATGTCGCGTCCAGCCCACATCTCTTTGACCATCAGGTTCCAGAGTTCCGTCTCCGTCTTCAAATTGGCCTCAAAGGCCTCCTTCCTGCCTCGCACGCGCAACTTCAAGCTGGGAATTCGCAGGAGCAAGAAAGGAGCCGAGGACACTTTTACCTCCTGCGGGGAAAATCAGAAGACGTTCAGCGTGTGGAGCATTAACCATATCAAAACCTTTCTTCTTTTACCTCTAAATCCCTGTATTGTGCCACCTCCACGTAGCCGGGCCGCCCGTCGGTAAGCAGGAAAAGCCGCCGCTGGGTCATGGCGATCTTGCCCACGCCACGGCTGGTCTTAACCGAGGAGGACAGCTTGAAGACGCACTCGCTGGGTTCGATGTGCTCCAACACAGATGCAGGCAAGCATACCTGGGGGAAAAAAAAAAAAAAAAAAAAAAACGGAACTTGTTGATTCATCACAGTACAGTATTATGATGGACTTATAAGAAGCCTCTCTTTGCTATAGTGGAAAAAACGAAGACAAAAAAATGTTTCAAAAAAGTCTATCCCCAAGTCTCGAACTACATGCCTCTGTAATTCTTTATCCTTTGTATAGTTTGACGGTGACCCAAAAATGACAGAGACCTTTTGTTAAGACGCCGAGGAACTGTTTTCAATTTCAAAAAATACAAATGTAGGCTATATAATTTGTCTCGGTGAGTTCACGGATACACACCTCTTGTGCCTCAGCCTCAGTTTCTTTCCAGATGGTGTAGAAAACACGAAACAACTCGGGACCAACCTGCTTCTGATGCCCTGAAATGAACAACAGAAACACATAGCTCGTATCTCGTGTCTTTCATTGAACGCGTCAAATTGTAAAACGAAACTCGCATCGACATTATGAAGGAGGTTTATCAGGGGGGGGAAAGCAAGAGGAGCCATGTTCAAGCAAGCAGAAGCCCGAAGTCGCCTGAAAATAAATTCAGGTGAAAAAAGAAATCTGTTGCATCTTAATGGACCATCCAAACAAAGAGGACACAAGGGGGAAAAAAGGAAACAGCGATGTTTAATTATTTCTGACTCTCCCCTGCTAGAATAATATTTACAGTCTCCAGGTCTCTCTTATCTCTTATTCTCGCCTTGTGCTAATCGCACACAGGAATGCCGTCAGGTCACAGTGGCAGCTCTTTACAATGCGCAAAACACCCTTGAGCGTTTCTTGTGTAATGTAGTAGAAAGAAAACCATCCACTGGGAGCGGACATCAGAGTTTCTTATTATAGAGATGACTATATTCATCGTCACGGGAGTTGAGACTTGCATCCACAGGTCCTGTGTTAAATCTCGCTTTCTTAAAAAATGCGAGCAAATCTTTAACCTGAGGAAGTGTTTTGTGGCGGAAACTCCTTCAGAGCATGTGGGAGACATTTTAGGTACAAGTACAACCCAAATTGTGGATTGAGGCATTTATTTTACATATAGTTACTTCATTAAAGATGGGTGCAACTAATTGGGGAGTGTTGCCCATAAGCGGGACAAATGAGATATTTTCTGTCATACTCACCAACAGTGAGAGCATCAAAAAGCCTGTAAATGGTCCCCTGGTCTTTTACCATCCCGGATTCCTGGACGCACTTGACAAACTCATCCAGTTGCATGTATTTTTTCGGCAGCTGGAAGCGCTTTACGGTGCCTTCCTCGTTCTTGCTGTCGTGTTGCTCGCGCTCCTGGTCCCGCTTGAGGCGGATGATGAGACGTTTTAGTTCCGGCCGCCTGTCGGCCTGCAACACAATAACAGTCACTCATTATTACAGAAAATTCTGGACTATATGGCGCACCTGACTATTAGCCGCGCTAGCTAAATTTGGGGAATACTCGTGTGTGTTACACATATAAGCCGCAGGTGTTTTAATGCTACCGCACCGGGTTCCCGTTACTTTCTTTTCCGTAATGAGGGCGCAATCTGTCTCGCTCTCGTTTTGTCTCTCCTACTGTATTTGGGCTGACTTGGTTTGTTTTGCTCTGCCTGACGCTCTTGCGCTTCCTTTATAGTGCGCCCCATTGTGATCTGATGGATAACCTGCACCTTTGTATTAGTCGCAGGGTCGAATGCAAGTAAAAAAAAAAGTAGCGGCTTATAGTCCAGAAATTACTGTAGATGGATCTCAGGGGTGCCTGCGGACTCATCAAGTGTTATATAATATATATATATATATTGAAAAAATTATTATTAAAAAAACTGTTGAAAAGTTGCCCATTTCCACAAATCTGTCAGTGATTTAGCAAGCCATCCTTCATTTTTAGTTCACTGTGATGTAACTGCGGGACTAATTTACATTATATCCATCTCGACTGCTGAGTTTCTCCGCCCATGACTTGGAACAAGGCTGGGTGAATATCCAGACTGTAAGCAGAGTCGCAGTGTTAGCAAGAATTAGCATTGCTCACAGCTTTAGCTTAGCACAACTCAAATGGTTAGCTATGTTGTCGAAATTGGGAAGGGGGATATTCATGTTTGACGTGTTCACTACATACTCGTTACAAAGCATTATACGGCAGCTTGGCGATGAAGTGCTGCTTCCCCGAGTGAAAATACATATGATGCTTTTGCTTTTTTTCTTTGGACTATGTACAAGTAGCCACTCGCCTAGTCACGGCAACCAAACAATATCAGAGATCTTTAATTAGGACACTTGGGAACTCTTCTAAATTATTAAAAATTAAAAAAAACAAATTAAGACCTGCAAACGGTCAGCTTCCGGCAGCGAGTCCACCAGAGATTTAACCATCTGCAAAGGAAAGATGTCGGAGTCTGTCTTATAAAGACTCTGGAAGTCCTCTAAGGCGTCCAGACGTCTGTTTGACACGGTATTAACCAAGCCACGCAGGTAATGATACCTGGACAAAAGAGGAATCCATCAGAATAACAAGCATGTCAACTAAATCCTGCGAGTTTCCTCATTACCTGGCCAGCAGAGCAGATTCATCAGGAGGAGTTGCGCTTATGACCTTGCCCAGGCTTGCAACCATTTCCGAATAATAGTTTTGGACATAATGATACGCCAAAGGAGGGGGGAATTCGGGAAGGCGGAAAACCATGACAGCTTTCTGAGGAACCTTCAACCCTGGAACAAGATCACACTCATCAGTTGATTTGAGTTGCCAACAGCTTTCTCGTCTGCGCATGAACACACCAATGTCAGGGGTCATCTTCCGGAGAGAAGCCGGCCTGACGGGGCTGATGGCAGTGAGAGATTCGTGGACTGACTGGTCCAGGTTGGGCATGCTGGCTCCCAGCCGCTTGCTCAGTCGGCTGTCCGGGCTGGCGTAGCTGTTGTAGCCGTTGCGGGACAGCTCGGACATGGGCGGACGCCGGGGTGACTCCGTCACAACACGATTCCTGCAGAATGGCGACAATGGCGGCGAAATGTGCTTTACTGTGACAAAGGAGCAGCTTTAATGAAAGCTGCATGACATAATCATATCAGCATGTTTTTTTTAACCATCCATCCATCCATCCATTTTCTGTACCGCTTGTCCTCACAAGGGTCGCGGGGGTTGCTGGAGCCTATCCCAGCTGGCTTCGGGCAGTAGGCGGGGTACACCCTGAACTGGTTGCCAGCCAATCGCAGGGCACACAGAGACGAACAACCATACTCACAATCGCACCTATGGACAATTTGGAGTGTCCAATTCACCTGCCATGCATGTTTTTTGGAATGTGGGAGGAAACCGGAGTACCCGGAGAAAACCCACGCAAGCACGGGGGAGAACATGCAAACTCCACCCAGGAAGGCCGAAGCCTGGACTTGATCTCACAACCTTTGCACTGGGAGGCGGTCGTGCTAACCAGTCAGCCACCGTGCCGCCTTTTTAACCATACAAATTGTATTCTCTTTATTTTAGGGTTAGGGTTAAGAGCATTTCATCACCCAATTCCACAAACAAGTACCTCAGAGGAACTCTTACAAAATATCTAAGCCATAAATGCTCATATTATTTTCCTTTCTTAAAATTAAGGCTGTCTGATGACTTAAGACCTAAAAGGGCCGGCGATGGAGAAAAAAGCCCTTGCCCGAGCCCCACACACACAAATGGTCTTATCTACAACATACAGTCAGGAAATTGACCAAAAGCTCAACTGACTAAATATTTTCCAGAAACGGAATCTAAAATTGGACTTTTGAACATTAAGGACTGCACACGCACGTTTCCTGTGCCGGTCTGTGACATTGACAAGCGATAATTATGTGCAGCGTTTCTAATTGCATCGGCGTTACGGTTGCTTGGTCCCACGGTGCTCGGATCACGGCAGAACCTGAACATACTGTACCTGTGTGCTCGGTTGCGCGTGTTGTGCTCCATGCGGCTGAAGCTGTCCTGTTTCCTGTTCAGCCTGTCTCGCAGGAATGAGTGAAAGATGTGAGTCTCTAAAACCTGGGGGCAGAACACACACACACACACACACACACAAATAAAAAGATCAGTTAGGGTCAGTGCTTGCATTGAGAGTTTATGTGACGTTCTTGTGTATTTCATAGTGTACCTTCTTGTAAAAGGGTTGATCCGCTGGCTCCCTGGTCCGCAAAAACTCCTCACTGTTAAAAACTCGGTGCTCGTGGTTTAGAAAGTCCTGGACCCCTCTGATAGAAGACACACGACGGACATTTTTAAGACTCCAAATCAAAATGGGCCCCATACCTTTTCTTACTTTAAATACGGAAGCAACTAGAAGTCAACTGGTAATTACTTAAACAGCCGATTTTCTTTTAGCACTTGACCACGCTAAACATTCAGTATACACTTGCCGGAAGATGTTGACCAGCAGCTCCAGGCAGATGTTTTGTATCTGCTTGTTGAGTCTTCTCTGCCAGATTCGCCGCTGAGCTTGCAGGCCCATGGCATCGGTGGCCGATCCCTGGTGACAAAGCTCCAAGTCGTAGTGAAGCTGGAGCGACTCGGCTCTGAATATCCGCCCACACGCAAAGACATTTTCAGAATCAAGCAGTTGTACCTTAGTACCTCATTATGTTGTTACCGTGAAATAAAACACTCCGCTGCGGTGAGAGGAATTGTGGAAATGTCGATGACGTCAGCCCAGGACGACTGGACGATACCATCGTCAATATTCACCAGGATGAGATCTTCTGTCTCCTGGAATTAAACAGTCAAAAAACGATGCCAAAATAAAGCTCCTATATGGTCTGGATGACAAATTTGTAAGCTCACCGCAGCCACTTCTTCGAAATGACTAATGTGGCAGCCCATCATGAAGGCCGTGGGCGCCATCAGAAAGTCCAGCATTCCTCGAGACAGCACGGGAACGTACGGATGCTGCCAGGTGAGAGGCTGCATCGGGACGGGAAAAAAAAAGATAAGGGAAGGAGATAGTAGAGACGATTCCAAAAGACGGCGCCGGCACAATGTTCCTCGGTTACCGACCTGCATGTAGAGCAAGAGGCACTCAGCAACCAGAGTGAGTCTGGCCCAGTCGGATGAGAAGAAGACCAGACGTTGTTCTTGGAGAAGGCAGGACAAAATCTAAAAAAACAGAAAAGGGCAGAAGAGGTTTGTTTGTTTTTAGAATGACTGAACTCGTTTCATTATAATCATTAATTATATTGAAAAGCTAGCATATCTTACTCATAATTTACACAGTTTCATCTTTGTAGGTCAGAAATTCTTCGCTAGCTTTCCCTGGGGAGTGCTATGCTAAAAGGTCAAACTCCGGCCACCGCAGTGTAAACAAACACATGCCGGTCTACTTTTTATGTTGCGCAATCGCAGCGTAAAAAAAAAAGCAAAGTCGAATGTCCTGCGGTGTTACCTGGAGGAGTGTTGCGTACGAGAAACACAGCAAAGGCAGGTGCAAGTCCACGTCGATGATGGGGCCGTCCTGGTCCTCCCTGGATGGAAGAACCACCAGGAGGGGGCGGAGGCTAAAGGACTGACACACACAGAAAGATTGAGTATGAAGAAGAATCTAATAACGTGCTGGATTTGCTAAACAAAAAATATATTTATTTAAAAAATTGTTTTACTTTGTTGCTAACCAAAACAGGAGCACAAATAAAGAGTCTTTCAGTGTGGAGTTTCGTTGGGATCCCAACACTATACTCAAAAATATACATCAAATGTAAGTAAAGATGAGTTCTCTGACCACGTGTAGTTGTCCAGGAGGCGGTAAAGGTACGAGGGACAACTTGGCGGAGAACTCCTTCATGGTTTCCATAAAGTCGGCTTGTCTCCCGGGACGCAACTGGGCTAGCAAACTAAAAGAGTGGAAATAACACGGATCAATTAGTCGCCTTTCAAAAATGGAAACGCTCTAAAGTATTACCACGACAAGCAGTCCTTCAAGGCGTTGTAGTACGGGAACTTGGAAATGACGCACACGGCGAAGGCCGTGAAAAGTCGGCATTTGGATGAGATCCACCGTTGGCCGTTCTGGATGGCGGCTTCCTGGCAGGACTGGGAACGAGCCAGTCAGAGACAACGACGGGAAAACACAAACTCGTCTTGTAATAAGTATCTACCGGTACGGATCTGTAGTACTGCGCCACAACGCCATGAGTTCGATTCCCCAACAGGTCGGTAAAAACCAGGAAGTGATATGCATCTTCTCTCTGCTCATTGGCCAACTGAAGACCACCTGACCAAAAGAAAAAAGTGATACTGGATTATTTGAATGCATGTGGAATGCTTTATGATAAAAATAATAATAATGTGACATGATATCAAATATAATGGATGTTAATGATTATTATATGAAATTGAAGTTGGACTAAACCCATAGAACACTGTTTTTATATTAAATAATGTGCTATAATACTGGAAGCTGTCATTGATACCGAGTGCGGATATTATGCGTTTAATCATTTAAGCTCTTCACCAAGTGCGCCACCGCAGCAGTATCAAACACCTGGCAATGAAGGCAAGTTGTATGTGTGGAAAATTGGACTTAGAAAAAATTGAACGCCAGTCCTGTTGAAAATTAATAGAAGAATTTAGATATTACATCGTGCAAAAACTCTTCATAAGCGGAATGAGAAAAATATGTGCCCGACTGGCGTGGACTTTTGGAGCATGTTGAAATTGGAATGGCGAAAATCGGACGAAGATGGAAAAAATGAGGGGGAAAAAATAAATAATGAACGTGAATAACCTTGTGTGTGAGTAACTGAATAGATGCATTCAGCATTCACACAAATATTATAGTTCCCAAACAAAAACCCAATAAGACATGCCAAGAATCAGACAGACGTACCTGGAAAACAGAGCTGAGGCAACGCAATGAGGTCCAGATCCTTCGGGACGCTGATGTCCTCCGTTGCTGAGGATGCCTCCGAATGATTGGCGGTTTCTCCGTTGTGCGCGGAATTGGGAGCACGGTCCCGCCTCTTCTACATGAGCAGTCATAAGATTGTAAACCTTAAAAAAAATAATAATAATGTGTCCACAGTGTCCCATATTACAAAATACCTTCTTGATGAAGCTTCTCCGCCGCTGCACACGACTAAAGGAAGGACCAATCACGTGACTGGAGTTGGTCTCCTTGGAAACAAAAGGCGGGATGAAGACCTGCAGGACCTCTGCATCCAGAAGGGGAAATTCCACAAACTTATTTTGTTGATGAAGCTGGTAAAAAAGAATAGAATGTATTAATAAAAATGGAGACAGCAGAGTAATATTGTAGATTTACGACAAAAAAAAAGAAAAAAAAGTTGATATTTTCCCATCATCTATAAATACCTGATATACGTCTCTGAGCTTATCGCTGGAGGCTCCGACCACCACGCATGCCTCAAACAGTCCCGAGGGTAGTTCCGCCATTTCCACACATAAACTGAAAGCAACATAACATGCATGGCAGTGGGATGACAGTTAATGACATCGCAGTAATAGTTAGTCAAAGTTGACTGTAACCCAACAGACCACCCTGAACGCTGGGTGCGCGCAAAATGTGACTAACTCAAGTTTCCAGTAACGTGTGTGCATGAGTGGTTTCAAAGCCAACCAATTAAAAGCCAGCAAAATTGCCCCATGATGTGATGACACACGTTTCTGTATAAATATACATCCCTTTGTGAAACTTCCTCCAGATGAACTTAAGGCATACAAAGTATTTTTAAGCGAGGCTTGACATTTTCAGGAAAATAGCAACAAACGTGAGTACACCCCTAAGTGAAAATGTCCAAATTGAGCACAATAGAAAGCAGGTATGTTAAATTGTTTAACATTTTTTTTTTGTGACGAGACAACCATACAAATACAAAATAAGCATGTGAGAAGCAGGTATTACTTTTGTCCCCTTGAGGTCACCATATTTACCTTCTACACTGTAGCACCTGTGACAGTGAATGTGTGTCGCTTTAACTCATTCACTGCCATTGACGGCTATAGACGTCAAAAATTCATTTGAATTATTTCTATTAGTTTAAAAAAAAATCCACTTTTGTTAGCAAGAGTATGAAATCCTAAATAAGTATTTTATTGTTCAATTAGAACAGATATAAAATTCAGATTAATTACAATTACAAATTTTAATCGCCTGACGCCACAAATTTTTAATAATATTTTCTTCTTTTTTTGTAAAAAAGAAAAGATTATTAAAAATAAGGGGTGTCAGGCGAATGAATCACATGACTTCACCACTTAACTCACGATTAATCACAAATTTTATGTTTGTTCTAAATGTACAATAAAAAAAGTTCTAGGTTTTCATACTCTTGTCAACAAAAGTAGAGAAAAAAATGCTACACTAACACAAATAGTTCAAATGAATTTTTGACGTCTATAGCCGTCATTGGCAGTGAATAAGTTAAAAGGCGGTGCTTGGGCTGGTGAGTGACGTGTGTGTCAGCGAATGAAAGTGTGTGTGTGACAGAGGTAAACATCTGCAACTGCTTTGTTTGCACTATGCTGTTGTCATCAAAGCTAAGAAGAGAACATTGTCTTAATTCACTGCAGTGAGCTTCTTCATACAAAGTTGACAGGGTCAAGGTGGCCAAGGAACTCTTTTTTTCCTACTTTCCACACCATATGTTTGACATCTGGGGCTCCACTGTGTCCTCTATGTCATGTGCAGTGTAAGGCAGCTTGGCGTTTCCGTATTAGCCACAAAACATCTGACTTGAATTAGTTAGAGCAACAAGCAAAACTCACTTTTAACGCACATCCCAAATACTTTTGTTTTTAAATCTTCTACTCTGCTCCATCCGTCTCGTCCCTAACCTTCAAAAAGTGTTTCTCTTTCGTCCATTCCGGCCTCCAGCTGAGCGTGTCATGGAAACGCACACTTAAATCACCCCCCCCTACGAGGTCTACGAGGTTTGTTAAAAAAGTGTTTGTGGGAACAAGACATCGAAACACAAACCCTTAACAAAACGCAGATGTGATTCTGAAACTAATAGTGCTTACGCCAGCAAGTGGTAAAAACCCAGCCGGCCCAAAACGTGGCGGCTCGAGCGCTGACCAGAACGACGAGAACACACGATATCAAACCAACCGCGCCCTCTTATTGTGCTCATTGATTACATTAAAATCTTGTTTTACGGTATTTCCAAAAATAAAAACCATGAATGTAAACAATTAAGAATAACATTTGACCGCCACATAAAAGTGGGTAAACAGGAAAATAAAACCTTCCTCTTTGATAAAGGTTACGGTCAGGACTGATTTTTAGTCAGGATTGACTCAAGATGGTTATGACATGTCATTTTTCTCTGTGACGATGATAGTCTCATTTTTGTTCTTGTTGTACCTCCGTGATTAAGGGAAGTTACAACAGTCCTTGTTTTTTTTTCTTTTCTTTCAATCTTTGCAATGACTTTCCAGCTGGTCCAAAATAGTCAGAGTGAAGACTGGAACGAGGAGAAGAGGGTTACCTTATCAATCCACACGCAAAGTTCACGTTTACTTATTTGAGGTGTTACTGCCTCCTCCTTTTAAAACGAAGAAGAAGAAAGAAACTCACCAATAGCAACGAAGCTGTGCATAGTAGGAGTGACAAGGACAAAACAAGTTTGGCCTCATATTTTCTCATCAGGTGTTTTAAAGAACTGAAATAACAATGAAGACAAGCTGAAGAAGGCCCACATGGAAGTGGCGGCCGAAGTGAAAGCGGATTTAAAACCCCTCCTGTTATGTCGCATTTCAAATTGGGAAATACTTCAGCTGTCCTCAACCTTTATTGCTGAGGTTTCAGATATTAGTAACTTATATTTTGGTTTAATTGTCACTATTTGCAGCTATGTTCACTGTTTTGTTGTTGTTGTTTTTTTATACAGTCAACTCCTACTTGACCCATTATTATTATTTTACTTTCTGTTTATTATGATTAATCTTATCTGTACATTAATCAGTGTTTGAGAGAAAATTAGTCTTTGAGGTGCACATCTGGATCTCAAGGCATTCCCTAAACTTTTTTATGACTTCTGTTTTTTGTTAAGTCCCCCAAATTAAGTTAACCAAAACAACTGCATATATTACAGTATTTTTTTTTTTAACTGCTAATAACATGTTATGGTTAGATTATCTATGTAAATTGACCATTTTAAAGCAGTTACTTGATGATCATTCATCTGATATTTTCTCAATTTGAATCACAACACAGAGCAGAAATTGGTGGAAACCATTTTTGCTTGTTTAATTAATTGTTATTCGCCACAGTGTTATTATGAGAAATGTTATTTGTTTAATGGAAAATACTTTAGAAAAGCTCTACTGTATATAAAACAAACTTAATAGCAGTCCTTTTTAGTACTGTATATGCCGTGGGCCACTTAATTGATGTACACATAAATGAAGCACATTTAACACATTAACGTTGTGAGTTTTCTCCAACTTTAGAATTATTGACTTGGTCAAAGTGACTTCCATTCATTTAAGTTATTTTTTCTTTAGTCCGCAAATCGACGATAGTACATCGAGTAGTCGTGTTGTCTTCTGGCAGAATAGTTGGCACATGAGTGACGCCTAGTTACGACGTAAAAAATAAATGACTTGCCTTCAATTAAACATTTCTACAGTCAAGCTGCAATTTCCTCAAAGTCCTGCGGCCATTACGAGATCTTCCACGGCGAAAGCGACCCAAACGTTGGCAGTTGGCGTTCACACGCTGGACAGACTGAATCGAGTGAAGTGACGCAAACGTCCCCCCCACAAAAAAAGGAAGAAAAAAAAAGTTTGCCCGCGCGAATTGTGAAACTCGCTGTAATGTAAGATCTACATCCGAGTGGGCGTTTCAACATTAAAACAACTTCCTGTTTAGTTCCACGGACGTAAGGCAGCAAAACGTTTTCTGTTAAGTTGAACATGTACTGATTTCATTTATGTACTGTCATTTAATTATTACTTTAATTGTTTTATTTTATTTTTGCTATGTATGTTATTTACAATTGTGTGTGAACATGGTATAATTGATACTTGGATTTTTGTTGTTTTTTGTTGTTGTTGTTTTTCTGTGACCTACTGTTCCCTTGGCAGTTATTGTTGATTTGTAAGAAAATTTGATTGCTGTTGTTGTCAAGTTTGCATGTTATACTGCTTCATTCGATAAAAAAATAAAAATAAGTAAGGCAACAAAACGTTACAATGTCGCCACCTGTTGTAGCTGAGTACAAATTACTGCCTTGTTTCCATTGAGACCTCGTTTTACGACGTTCGACATTTTTCTGTTACGAACGGCGCAAAATCAACGCTATTAATAATTTACTGCTGGGCTTCGGTTTTTTTCCATTTTATTGTTTTGTACGTATGGCCTAGATGCGTTTTCCATATAAATATTTACTCCAAATATCACTTTACTACCGTGTAGAGATAAACCGCAGCAAGTTCACTTACGTACAATATCAAGCAGAAACTGTTTCATACTGCCCACTGGTGGCCATTATTATGATGCACATGGTGCGTTAGACCAGCAATAAATGTATGTAAATCAACAAACTAATTCACATCGACACCATTTTTTATTCATCAGCACATTAATTTTGTCGATCAGTCATTCTCGGGCACTCAAATAGTGGTGTTAAATTGTTTTTCTTTAAAAAAAATTAAATTTCCAGCATTACATTGTGTTTTAACGTCAAATTGACCAGCAACTCCTTTGATTCCTTTCATCATAAGCACATAACGTATATTGGATTTTTTTTCATGCTTGTGGCACAAGTGGCAGAGTGGTTGGGTGTTTAGGCCAGTGTGACGTAGGTGGCGTCGGTGGTGACGCCGCAGTTGTTGTCTTTGGTGGACATGAGGATGTAGCCGTCGTTGCCCCAGTAGGTGGACCACGAGTTCTTTACTAACCAGTACGGCTCTCCTTTTAAGGTGCCGTATCCCACGGCGAGTACGGCGTGGTCGAGCGAGTCCGTAGTATTGCCTGATAAAAGGAAAAAAAAATGGATGTAAAAATAGTGTTGTTAAATGCTTGGGTTCATTTTGCAGGTTTCAAATACACAATTGTATTGCCGTACCGCAGGCGGGCTCGTAGTAGACGCCGTGGCTGTAGAAGACGAAGGATCGGTGCCCGGCGTCGATGCTGATGGCCACGGGGCCGTTCTTGAACAGCGCCAACTTCAGCGCCTCGGCGTCGCCCGACGTCACGTTGGTGTAGCTGTGGACGTGCGCCGTCAGATGTGACGCGTTGGCGTGGCAAAAGCCGTTCTGTGTGCACAAAAGAGCTTTCACTCAACATGTGGAAGGTGCATTTCATTTATACGCGCCTTTCAAGGCCCGCAGGTATGGAGGAGCAAAACTGCCAAAATTCACACAAAAAAAAAGAATAAATAAATGAATAAGTGACAAAAAATAAAAATGGATATAAAAAAATATAATTCAAAAATGTATTTACATTTTTGTATATATATATTGTTGCTTTTATTTCTATTTATATATATTTTTCAAATTTTAATTTAATTTTCAAATTATATTTTTTTATATCCGTTTTTATTTTCACTTTCAGTCATTTATTTATTTATTTTGAATTTTGGCAGTTTTTCTCCTCCATACCAAAGTATGTTGTACAAAAAAATAACATAAAAGCATAATTATGCAATATGAGAAAAAAAATCATATCGTTTTAATATATATAAGATCGCTGTTCTTATTTACATTTACAAGGTGCATTTTTAAATGCATGTAATAAAAAAAAGCTTTATTATAACATGTTAGTGATCTATAAACATTGCATCTTGTCAATAAAATTTTGTAACGTTTGTTTTTTGATATTCATTACATTTCTAATAAAAATAAAAAATATCTTAAAAAAATTAATTAATGAATAACATGGAATTAGATTAATTAAAATGTATTTTTTTTTACGTTAAGAATTGTAAACATTTGCAATATTTACTCACTAGAACTACATAAAAATGCACATCATAAAAGATTTATAAAAATAGTAGAAACTATGACAACAGAGTACTAACTGCACAACATTCCAACAAAAAGAACACATTTCCAAAATTTTTAAAATCAAAATCTTAAAAATATACAAATTATTTTAAAACACATTGTTGTGACTAGACATAATTAGTAGTGTGTTCATAGTTTAAATTGTATATTGCCCCCCCCCCCCCACACACACATATTTATAGAAGCCTATCCAGATCTATTGGGTAAATACTATCAATAAGTTAATATTACTTTTATAGTCATTTGATGCAATTGAATCAAATAATAAAAAAATGATAAGGATATTGTTACATGTAGTAATTGAATTGAATTTGAGATACAGTATATGACGAATGGTGAATAAGAAAGTGCCAGTTCCCATTCACTCGCGCCATCACGGGACGTTATCTCACCATGCCCATATAAGGTCCGTAGGTCTCAATGGTGGCGATGCCGCCGTGTTTCATGATCCACTCGTACGCTCGCCACTCCTCGCCGCCGTCGCAGCCGTTGTTGCCGAAGCCCCACGTGCAGTCCACCAGCATCTGCTGGGAGAGCACCTGCAGGGAACCCGTCTGGCAGAAGAAGAGAGAACAAAAAAAAGAAAAGGAAAAAAAAACATCAGCAGAGCAAAAGTATTGGAACACGTGATTGACGAGTTTGCTGTCTCGTGTCTACGCATATGATTGGATTTTTTTGTTCCGGTCACCTTCAAGAAGAGAGCTCCCTCTAAAGCCCCAGTGGTGGCAAAGCTCCAGCAGGAACCACAGATGGCTTGGTCCTTCACTGGCGTCACGGCGCCTGCAAACGAAAAATGGGAAGAAGTTCAGGAGTTAAAAAAAAAAAAAAGAAAAAAAAATTAAAATAAAAAGCCTTTCGTGTGATATGGACACACCGTAAAGGCGCCAGTCGAGAGACTCGGGAACCTTGACTCCTTTGTACACGAGGGAAGGGAAGGGGCGCCCACGGTTGGGGGTCTTTCTGCGCTGGCGTCCCCTCATGGCGGCCATCTCCGACATGGTGCGATCGGACAGGGAGTTGAGGGCCAGCGTGAAGGGCAGTCCCGCTCTGTTCTTGGAGTGGACGTATCTACGAGGAGATGGAACACAAATCAGATCTGTCGCACTGGAGAAGGAGGCAAAATTTTATTACAAAAGTGCAGAAATATTTTTAACAGATTAGGGGTGTCAAAATTAGTGTTAATTTTGAGTTAATTCAAAGTTCTCATTTTTTTAACGCGTGATTAATTTTTAAGCCTGTACTGGGGGACATGTCCATGCAAAATTTAGCAGTAATAAATGTAATAATAATAATGCATATATTTGTGGAGACTGGGGTCAAATTGTATTTTACCATTTTAACTCATTCACTGCCATTGACGGCTATAGACGTCAAAAATTCATTTCACCTTATTATTAGTTTCACATTTTTCCCCACTTTTGTTAAGAGTATGAAAACCTAGAAAAATTGTTTTACTGTACATTTAGAACAGATATAAAATTTGTGATTAATCGTGAGTTAACTAGCGAAGTCATGTGATTAATTACAATTAAAAATTGTAATCGCCTGATGCCCCTAATAAAAAAAAGAAGAAAAGATCATTAAAAATTTGGGGTGTCGATTAAAATTTGTAATTGTAATTAATCACATGACTTTACTAGTTAACTCACGATTAATCACAAATTTTATATCTGTTCTAAATGAACAATAAAAAAAAATCTAGGTTTTCACACTCTTGTTAACAAAAGTGGAAAAAAAAAGTGAAACTAGTAGAAATAGTTAAAATTAGTTTTTGACGTCTACAGCCGTCAATGGCAGTGAATGAGTTAAAAATGTGCTGAATTTCACAAGTTACTTCATGTTAAAAATTAGATAGCTCTTAATATGAAAAGAAAAATGAACTGAGCTGTCACCAACGTCTTACAAATGCAATTATGCCATCTAGTGGCAGAAAAAGGACGTCAAAACAAATCAATATCACACTTTCTTTTTAATTTGAACTCAATTTGATAAATTATTATGAAAGCACTGTATCAATGACTAAAATATGCAGACATATTTCTATTAGTTTGTCTTTTTTTCCCACTTTTTTGTTAAGCGTTAACAATTGAGAATCGCCTTGAAAAAATACTGGACAAAACTGAGACACCAAATTCAAAGATATCCAACGCAATGAAAAAACTTAAAATTGGACCCCAAAAAACTTTCTTTCTATCTTTTGAAAGCACGTCTTCCGATCCACGCGGCGCTCACCTGAGATTGTGAAGAAAAGCGTGCTCCCTCTCTTCGTGCTCCCTCTCGTCGCTGTACTGACGCCCAAACTTCTCTTTGAAATGGTCAAAGATGCGCCGCGAGCGGCCCGAAGACGACGTGTGGATGAGATCTTTCATGGGATTGGCCAGCATGTCATGCTCCACCCCCGGACCGGGGAACCCTCCGCAGCTCATACCTGTCCGACAAAGTTTTTTCTCTCTCTCTCTCATATTACCGCCGTCGTGTTTTTTTTTTTGTTGTTGTTGTGCAAACCTTCAGGGAGGGAGAACGCTACGGGATCCACGTTGGAAGAGAAGTCCTTGTAGTCCACCAGGTATTTGTCAAAATGGGAGCCCAGCAGCGTGTTGTAGCCCATCATCTCGTAGTGCAGCGGCGCGGACGGATCCGCCCGACCGTCGGCGCCATGCTCCGAGCGGGTCACCCACAGCGTGTAGGTGTTCTTCTTGTAGCCCACGCTGGTCACGTTCTGCCACACTTCGCACAGGGCGCCGCCATAGTACTCCATCCTTAGGAACTGTGGAGGACATGAATCAGTGCAATAGGTGAAATCCACAATACAATAAATACACAGACCATATAATATATATATTTTTTAGTTTTACGTTTTTTTCCCCCACGGACACATTTTTTTACGAGCCAATATATGGAATTTGACCTGTAAGCTATGATAAAGACCTGAAATCCCTGCACATCAGGCAAGGCCGATTGCGTGGCGACGGGTTCGACTTTGGTTCCGTTGACTTGGAAGCACTTCATCACGTTCAGCTCCTCTTCGGTGGTCTCGGGCGTGATCTTGTACGAGGCCCCCCACGGCTGCTCGGCCCCCAATTGGTATGTTGACACTTGTCCTGGTGGAATAGATGAGGCGCAGTAGAAATTGGAGTAAATGCTGAAACGCTATTAGTTATTAACTCATTCACTGCCATTGACGGCTATAAACGTCAAAAATTAATTTGAACTATTTCGATTAGTTTAACATTTTTTTCCACTTTTGTTAACAAGAGTATGAAAACCTAGATTTTTTTTTATTGTACATCTAGAACAGATATAACATTTGTGATTAATCGTAAGTTAACTAAAGAAGTCATGCGATTAATTACAATTAATAATTTTAATTGCCTGTCGCCTCAAATTTTTTATCTTGTTTTTTTTTTTTATTATTCATTCACTGCCATTGACGGCTATGAACGTCAAAAATTTATTTAAACTATTTCTATTAGTTTAACATTTTTTCCCACTTTTGTTAAAAAGAGTATGAAAACCTAGATTTGTTTTATTGTACATTTGAACAGACAAAACATTTTTTGATTAATCGTGAGTTAACTAGTGAAGTCATGCGATTAATTACAATTAATAATTTTAATTGCCTGTCGCCGTAATTTTTAATAATCTTTGTTTTCTTTTATGAATTTATGGCAGTGAATGAGTTAACATTTAGGTCATAATAGATTTGTTAAAAAAAAACATTTTCTGATTGAAAAAATAATAATTTTACATAATTTTATCATTTTGTTACAATGGACACAAGACTGTTCACGTAGCAAGCAACAGGCTACTCCACCTTCAATCTTTTGATAGCCATCATTACATTGACTCCTTAAAGGTAAAAGGATAAAGTAAAACTTTTTTTATAAAGTAAAAAAAAAAAAATTCTTGAAATAAATGTCAGCTGTGTAATTAATACAATTATTTTAATTAATTAAAAATATATACGTTAAAGTATACATTCAAAACAGCATATTTAAATAACTGATATTAATTAATAAGAATTGAACTAAAATAAAACAGACATTTTCATCTGAATAAATAAAAACACTTTCATACTACTATTAAATTTAAAAAATGAAATACAAAAACAACTTTTCTATAATGCCTTTGCCACTAATTTAGGTAATTTTCAGCGATACACCTAATGAAATAAAATATAGCTACAGCAAGCATCTTAAACTATTTTTCTTTTCATGGAAACACGACGATAAAAAAAAAAAAAAAAGATACGCTAAATACACAAAACTGTGTGTATTTCACCACCACGCGTAAATAAACAGAACAAGGTCACATGAGAGTGAAAGACGACGAGTGTTTCTGTTCCGCACCAGTCATCCGAATGTGGCTACAGTGGCTTCTCAAGTTTCACATCCCACTCAGTGTGAAGAAACAGAATGAAGAAGGGCTTCTCACCATGATAGTAGTCTATACGGCTAGACTTTGCCTTCAAGTCGAACCAGGCCTCAAAGGGCTCCTTGATTTCAGCGTAAGGCAAAGAAATCACTCCTGCAAAGAAACACTTTCATGAGATAAAGTGGTGGTGATAACAACAGCAAACAGTGAATCCTTTTGCTTACCTTTCACGTGATAAGATGTCCCGAAATCGGGAAGGGAAGGCAGCACTTTTGCTTCAAAACCTGGAGGTAAGTAGATTTGCAAGAACTGTGTATTTGTATTACATTAAACGCTAATAAGATTAACTTTGAATGAATGAAAACAATCATTCATTCGAGAGTAGAATAGCAGGAATTGATGTCTCGTGTAAATAATTAGCCACCAATCACCCGCCACGTCACTATTCACATTGTGTTGTCAGTTGATGTGCATGCCGAATTAAAGTGCACATTCAACATGCAATTTAAATAGTAAATCATATTGATCACTTTATTACTTTCTGCTTAAATGGGAAGCAACCTTTAAATTAACGGACTTCTAAACGGGCTGTGGTGTTGGATTTGATTTATTTTCTTACATAAACCAATGGGATCTGCTGTTGTTGCAAAAACATAAATAACTCTAACTCAATGAAACATAACGTCGATTGCCATGAAATATCTACAAATTATAATACTTTCGATTACAAAAAAATGAGAAAATGTTAGCTTATTTTATAACAGAGCACGTTAGCCTTACCGAAGACAGTCCAAAGCAGAACAGCTGCGACGAACCACGATCGTGTCATGTTCCGAATACTGAATTAAAATATTTAAGTAAAAATACAAAAATTACATAAAACAAAATGCATCGCTGTATAAACCGTGCGCCGCACTTCAACACGTAAACAAGAACTTAGCTATAATGGTCATTTCTTTTCCCACCAACCAACGGAGAGTCCGCAAGTGTACACCCCAATCAGAAAGAGAGAGGGCGGGCTTTTGTTGGGCATCATGTGATTTTTAGTCATGTGATCAAGCTGTCTCTTACTGACCTAGTCATGTGATCAAGCTGTCCCTTACTGACCTAAGTAAAAACGAAAATAAACGATCCCATTTATTTATTTAGATTATAAAAGACTCTCATTAAAATATAAGAAAATGAAGGAAAATATACACACATTATGGCGATTGTTACAAAAAATAATTTATGTGACTTTAGTTTAAAATTTAAATTAATAATAATAAACTTGCAATTTATTTTAAACGTAATTTATGATACCTTTATATTTGTTATTATTATGATGTTTTTGTAACCTGTGATTATTTCTACTTGATACCAGAATGTCATAGTATAATTCAAGTACATACCTAATACGTATATGTACAATGTAAAATGAAATACAACATAAAAATCACCACAATGAAGCACATGTTTATTGCTTATTATTTTTGCGTTAAACATGAAAAACAATGTTCAAATGCAAGAATACAGGCATATAAATATAGGACAATCTGCACTACAGGGTGCTACTTGAGCATAAAAAAATACACACACAATTACCACAAAAAAAACACGCTCACCTTTTTTTGGTTTAGTGCGCGAACTCATTTTGTGACTATTTACATCATCGATTGCAGTCTTCAACATGACCCAATTGCAGTACAACATAAAGACATTGGATGGCACACAAGACGAGTTCTCTTGAAGCAAGGAGGATTATGGGAGATGCGGTCGTTTGAAGAGCACCAACTTTTGCATACTTGTGTTTTATTTGTTCACCGTACATCACCACGGATTCAAATGGCTATGCTGACGTTTTATGGCACCTTTCGTGGAGGCTGCAGTCGTCCGGATTAGACGCCATTGAGGAGGAGGGTGTTCGACGATGAGGGGAGTTCACTGCTGGTGCATTCTGTCTCCTTTTTATCCTCCACCTCGCCGTCATCTTGTTGGGTTTGCGAAACCGTCAAGTTAAGCGTGCTTAGGTTGCCCTCCAACGTGGCCTCAGCGCCCTCTGCTCGGTCTCCTGGACGGAGCGAGAGACAAACGAGTGTTATACTGTATATTTATTATTTATCAATTTTTTTGCTAATCTCTTCAATAACACTAAATATTTAAAAAAATTATTAATAACTTTTTCAACATTTTTTTGCGTTAATCTTTGTAAATGATACGTTAGTTATATTTAGTTGTTTTTTTTTAATCTGCAAGCGGAAAATAAAAAGCTCCATTTAAGAATATATTTTTTAAATGACCTTTTATTAGATTTAGATCATTTCAATCCCTGAAGGAAAAGCAAAAAATCTAGCCTTAAAATATTTAATTAATATATTCGATTACATACGTCTCATTTTGAGAGGAAACGTTAAAAATGCCCTACTTTAAAATATAATAAAAATGTTATTTCATTAGAAGTAGCCTCACTTTAAAGTATTTTTAATAATATTTTATTTAAAAAAATGTCCCAATGTAAAATATGTATATATATGATATTTTATTTATTATTAAATTTTATTGTTTTATCTATTTTTAATCCCGGTGAAAGAGAATTTTTTTTTTTAATTATATATTATTAGCATTTTAATCTCATTGGAGAAAGTAAAAAAAAAAAAAAGAACCACTTTAAAATTATTATTATTATTGTCATTATTATTATTATTATTATTATTTATTTTTATCACTGTGTGAATTGCCACAAAAATCGTATGGGAGCATCCTTGTAAGAATCGCTATCTGTCAAGTATTTGAAAACTAGTTTGGAAGCTGAATTCATGGTGATAATTAACTCATTCACTGCCATTGACGGGTATAGACGTCAAAAATTAATTTGAACTATTTCTATTAGTTTCACATTTTTTCCTACTTTTGTTAACAAGAGTATAAAAACGTCACAATCACAAAGGGTGTTTGAACATAAGTGATGAGACATAACACATACAAGTGGACACAGTGATGTGATGCACGCACACCTCTCTCCTGGTCACAGTCCGGAGAGGAGGCTCCGCTGCACTGGCTCCGAGGGCCCAGAAGAGGCGAGCCGTGGCCGGAACCGCACAGCGAGTCTGAACCGTGAGACCCGCAAGGGCTGGCGACCTCCAGGGCAGCGGGGCAGGAGGAGGATGGAGAGGAGGGCGTGCAGAGCAAGGATGGCGGCGAGGGCGTGTCGGGGGTGCACGGACTGGATGGGGCGGGTTGAGCGTCTTCCTCCGAGTCGTCGTCAATGGACACCGACACCACTGCATGCGCGTGAAACATGAATATGAGGAACAACAATAAAACATTAACCCTGGCGCTTTTTCGATTCGGTTAGCTCGATCACAAAAGGTTCCGATTACGAAACTCACTCGACAGGCCGTCGCAGTCCATGGCGAAACCCTCGACGTCCTCGCCGTCCAGCTCGGCCCCGACGCCCCGCCCTCGGGTTCCGACGGCGCGGCGCTGGGCGTGGATTTCCTCGGAGATGCTCTCCAGGCGGCGCAGGGCGGCTCGGTACTCGGCTTTCGCCGCCACCAGCTTGGCCTGCCGCTCGTCCACGTGCCGCTTCAGTTGCTAAAATGAATTGATGCTAATTTCCGTTAGCCTGTTTATTGCGTTTCCCATTATATGTTAGCATTAAGCTAGAAGGTTGAACATTTTAGTATTTAAAAAAATATTTCATTCTCTTTTGTTTTGTGTGTCAGTTTAACAGTAAGCTTCAACAGTAAAGTGACAAACAACATGATGTTGTAAGAAAAGTTCATCAATGGATGACCGGTTTGAAGAGAGGTAAATATTTAAACCACATTTCACAGTCATACTTTTAATTATTGTCCCGTCATTTCCTCCAAACTTTTCAGTCAGAATGGTTGTTTTAGATGTTCACTGGCAATTTCATTATTTATGACAAATTTCATTGTAATTAACCAAATACTGTGCCTTGCAAAACTGTTAGCCCCCTTGAACCAAACTGTTAGCCCCCTTGAACCTTTTGACCTTTTGCTCCATTTCAGGCTTTAAAGATAAAGATACCAAATTACATTTTTCTTGTGACAAATCAACTCCAAGTGGGACACAATTGTGAAGTGGAACGAAATTTATAAGATATTTTAATCATCAGGTAACTTCTGAAGTCATCTGCACTGAGAGAAAAGGGGGTGACTATTTTTTGGACGTCCTACTATGCAATTAATTTGTATAAAAAATATCTGAGAAATTTCATTCCACGTCACCATTGTGTCACACTGAGAGTTGATGTTTCACCCCCCCCCCCAAAAAAAAATTATATAAAATTTTCTATATTTATGTTTGAAGCCTGAAATGTGGCAAAAGGTCAGAAAGTTCAAGGGGGGCTAATTTTTTCACAAGGCACTGTAACAAAAAATAGCAGTTGATTAAAAATGTTTGATTTTATTGTATTCTTTGCAATAATACATCCTTACATCATTTTAAACAATCATCCAATTACAAATGAAACAGCAGAGTGAACGCAAACACAATTTGCATAACACAGCAGTGAATATTGACCAGACTGCGTGTCGTAGCGCACGTACCTCAAGCTGGAGATAATACTTTGCTTTCAACTCAAAATACGGCCTGCAGGGGGAGACACAAAGAGGGCAAAGAGTGAGAAGGGGAGGGGAAAAAAAACACACTCCCCCCCCCTGACCACTGGCATTCCTGGCCTCTTACAAAAGGGAGTTCCACCCCAAGAAGAAGACAAACATCTGGATTTCATCAACACAGCCTCGCTTTGCTTTCCCTCACGAAGCACACGCAAAGAAGGCTACACGAGCGTTACTTAAAAGCAAAAAACAAAGAGGACCAACTTTGATTTGTTGATGGAGCGTTTGAGCTTTTTCTCCAAATGCTTCATGCGGCCGACGCAGGACGTGTAGTTGGCCGCCGTTGACTTGTGCTCGGCCTCGCTGCGCGTTCGAGTCTGCTCGGCCTCCATTACCTGCACACACACACACACGCGCGCACACACGTTACATACATGTAAATAAAAAAACAAACAACTATTCATACTCATATTCACATCAATAGGAAAACTGATTATGGCGGCGCCATATGGACAAAAGCGGTATTGTTATGTTTGAAGGAAGACCACATTTCCTATGAGGACAAGCGCATTGCGTCATTTTTTTTTAGCTCACTCCAGCCAGTGAAATCCGGGCCAATGTTGATCCTTGACTGTCCTTTCATCCGGGATAGCTTTTGACGTACGCCATAAAGCAGTCGGCACATTTGTAGTTTTTTGTGTGGCAGTGTTCCTACCATCCTCCTCAAAGTTGCTAAGTGCCAGTAAAAATGATACAGACCAAAACCAAAACTAGTTGAAGGTACCATTCAACTAGTTTTAAGTCCATGTTTCATCAGAAAAGTTATGAAAATATTTTATCAAGGTTGACAAGTTCCTTAGTGCTACTTTAAAAGTATTTGTCGCTGTCTGGAGAAAAGCATGTGTTCACAAATATGGGAGAGTTTGGTTTTGAGCCCAAAAAAAGTAGGAGACGAAACGTACTGTATTTGTTTTCATGCCTTTTTTTTTTTAAGATTATGAAAAACATTTATTCTTAATTATTATACTAATGTAAAATACAGAGGGAATTAGTGTGCAAAGAAAGAAATTGTATGGATTAAAAAACATTTGCCCCTCCCCCTTTTGCTCACTTCAGTTTAACATAATTATTTAATATACAATGGATGAGAGAAAAATGTAATGTTAGCCTAGCAGTCCTTCTGAAATAAGCAAAGTGTAATTGCACATCCACTACAGTAGGTGGCGCTCTTACGATCATGAAGAAGTATTAGCCCCTCTGCAATGGTGTACTTGGGGAGGGGGGGGGGGCACAAAATGTTTTCTTCTTCCTTGGGAGGGGGGCGTAACTTGTGCCCGTAATGACGACAAGCAGTGCAATGAATAGCTTTTTATGAATATTCCAACCGGTTTGAAATCTTTCAAAACGGCGACATTCCAATTGTAAACAAAGTTGTGGCACGCGCACCCACCCTCTGCGTGGCATGGTTGAGCATTTCCTGCCAGGCCGAGTCAAACTGGCGGCTGTCCTCCTCCAGCAGCCTCTCCTCGGCCAGGGCGATGGTCTCCTTGGCGGCCCGCAGGATCTCCGCCGCCCGCTGGAACTCCTGGGCGGCCTTCTGGGCTTCGACCTGGGCCTAAAGGGCGACAAGTGGACATGGCGCATGATCTCGGAAAAATCGGATTTCTGCTGGGAATTTGCGCACGCACGGGAAAAAGGCACAAACTGCATCCTTGTGGTCGCCGGCGGGGTGGGCTACCCCCGGCCCACGCTGACTGTCAATAGGACTGTTATTCCCACCGCTGACATTCAGACGTCCAATACAAGAGCGGAATCCACAAATTCCATTTGATTCTGTGCGGTTGTATTGTTAAATCATCATGCAGGGTGCGCTTCACCTTTAAGGGTATTTAACGACGTTATTGTCTCGAGATGACGTTGCAAAAACAACGCCATTCGAATGGCGTATTCACGTTTTTACGGTGCATACGGCTGACGGCGTAACACGCTCGGACAACAACGGAAGTAGCATTATTGCATCCTGCATTTAAAATGGCCGCAGTCGGAGTTAGATAAGCTAAACGCTAAAACAAAGGTTTTATTTAGGGTAAAAATGGTTTAAAAAAAAAAAAAGTAAGCTTTGACGTATTTATGACATATTTTGGCAAGAATTGAATGATTCATGAAATGGGAGTTAACCAAGGTGGAGAAACTTTTACTTTTGCTTTCTCGTCAGTGCACAATCAAATCCTGATACTAATAAAACTCTTCTAAATTATTGTAATTAAAGTATACAATTTTATAATATATACTTTTTAAATTTAAAATGGTAAAAAAAACATTTAATTAAGTCAAATAAAGCTACGTTAAGTACATTAATTTTTTATGTTTATATACATTAGGGATGGGTGAAACCAGGTATTAGTAATCAGGCCGATACCAGGCCTTATTTGAAAGTATCGGCACTTGCGACGGTAGTTGATAACAGAATTGGCCAACCGATACGATCGGGAACAAAAAAATTAGACAAATAGAAAAAACACAATTAACTCATTCACTGCCATTGACGGCTATAGACGTCAAAAATTCATTTTAACTATTTCTATTAGTTTAACATCTTGTTCCACTTTTGTTAACAAGAGTATTTTTATTGTACATTTAGAACAGATATAAAATTTGTGACTAATCGTGAGTTAACTAGTGAAGTCATGCGATTAATTACGATTTAAAAAAATTATTACCTGACACCCCTAATTTTGAATAATCTTTTCTTTTCTTTTTTATCGCGTCAGGCGTCGTAATTAATCGCATGACTTCAATAGTTAACTCACGATTAATCACAAATTTTATATCTGTTCTAAATGTACAATAAAAAAATCCTAGGTTTTCATACTCTTGTTAACAAAAGTGGGGGGAAAAAATGAAACTAATAGAAATAGTTCCAATTATTTTTTTACGTCTATAGCCGTCAATGGCAGTGAATGAGTGAATTTAATGCAATTTTAAGGAAACGTGCTATATTGAATATATAGGTAGGCCTATTTCTTTAAAATTTATTTTGTCATTTTGGGTCATTTTACGTGTCAAAAGTACTAGTGATATCGGTACTTGGTATCTGTGACTACTTCAAGAGTTGAATACTTGTGCTGGTATCAGAGTATAGAGTTTTATTGCCATGTGTAAGTCAAGTCGCTAATAATTATAACAATAAAAATAGAATAAAATAAATAAATACATTAATAATTTAAAAAAAAACTACAAACTCCCATAACGTAAATAACTACATATTTTACGAACCCCAACCCCCCAGCCACTCCCCCATGGTCTCGTGTCACGACCACCAGTCGGGGTCACCCCCACTGAAGATAGCCCCCCAGCACTGACGTCAGCAAGAACAAAGGTGCCGCCACCTGTCTGGACGCTGTCATGATATCCAAAGTCACGCGACGGACGAAAGGAGTGTAAAGATAGACGTGTGTGTGGGGGGGGGGGTGTGTAAACTGATTACACGGCTGGGTGCGACCCACTTCCCAGGCTCCGCGCTCACAAGATAATTAATGGTGCGAGGATTACAAAATCAAATGATCACTCACTCGTTTTGTCAGGGCGGAGGTAAAAAAAACAAAACAAAAAACTGATAATGTTACTCACATGACATCCAAGTTGAATGAAAAATAACAACACTTCCTTTCCCAGGCTGGCTAACGTCACAGCGTGACACAAATAGTTAAACACGTTACAGATCTCAAGTCAGCCTTGCCAAAAGAAAATAATAATAAATCTCACAGACAAAAAAAAAAATCATTGGCATTTACGATGGAACTTCTAGCAAAGAAAAAAAGCTTGGATATTTGTTTCCCCCCAGTCACATCATTTGTTGCTAGGCAGGATTCAAGGATCGATGATTACATAATTTGTTTATGCCATGTAGAAAATATTTTATTATATTTCTCCACCCCAAAAAAGTTTTACAGCAATATTGATGACCAAGAATTGATTGCAAATCCCTATTTTATATTTTGTCTATTTGACATTCAATGCGCCATTTAAAGTGATACTTGTCTGCCATTTTCAGCAATAAGAAGTTCATATTTGATCTCAAATACATTTTTGATCTACTTTTCATGTATTATTAACACCTTTAAAACCACATGTCGCTGTCGACTGAAAATGACACCACAAGTGCTCAAGGCTCAGTTGACCGACCAATCATGGTTTAGTTCGTCAACGTCACATGACCAACCCCCCCCCCCCCCCCCCCACCGGAAAAAAAACAGGTGAGCCATGATTGGTGCAACAGCATGCGGGCAAAATGTGTTTTTAAAGGTATTAAATACGGTAATGTTATTAAATTACCTATCGATAAAATATGAACTTTTATTGCTGAAAATGGAGTAGTTGTTCCGCTGAATACTTATTTTACTTGAGTAATATTACTCTAAAGTTAAATTAATCTTACTTGAGTAAAAATGTTTGCTACTCTACCCACCTCTGATTCTCAGCCACTCACGTAGTAGTTGTTTTTTTTTTTTTTTTTTTTTTCAGTTGAGACACAGTGACACACAAAGAGGAGACAGACGAGCAATGTCGCAGAAAACAAAAGACAGGAAAGCTCAGGCCGATTTCCACGTTGCTGCTCCCCCTTCTCAAATTTGTCGGAATGTGAGTGGAAAAACATGGTGGTTGGAGGGGGCGGGCGCGAGCGTGCACGTGTGACACGGCCAGGCAGGCATTTGGATCCTCTTGGAAGTGGGTCAGGTTTTAAATATGAAAAAGTTCCCGTCTATAAATCATGAGTCCATGACCGAACGATTTTGCCAGTTAAACCCCCCCGAGGCCTTCATCTGCTTCGTAGTTAAGTTAAGCCGCCTTCGGATGCGCACGCGCACAAATTCTGATCCCCCTCACGTGCACGTTGGCCACCACGCAAAGGCCGCCAGCAATGCGTCTGACAGGTACTTTGTTATACTGCTTTATACATATATATATATATATATATATTTATGTTTGGGCGTGACATGTGACTCATTCGCTCGCTGCTGATTGGACAAAACGCTGACTTTGACTTCTTCTAGAAATGAGGACGATATGCATTTTTGTGCGTGTGCTTGACAGCCGTTTAGCGTACAGTTTAAAAATAGACGTCACGCGTATGCGCCTTTTAAGTAGAAATGAGCTGAGCCCTTTCAAGCGTCTCCCTTGTTAATCCCCCAGTAAGCCAGCTCACCCTCGTTCGGTGCGCATGTACCTGTCTGGCCACTTTGCGGGCCTCCCAGTACGGTTTGGAGTCGTCCACCGCCCGTCCGATCTTCTTCACCTGCTCGTCCAGCTTTAAGGTGGCTTCAACGAGCACGGCGCGGAATCGCTGGCGGAATTCCTGCAAACGTAACAGATCAGTTTGGGCGGAGCCGGTCTTCCTGCGCAATTGCGCTGACGAAGCAGCTCTCGCGATTGGAGGATTTGGCTGCCTGGCTAAATGAATGCAACGTAGTGAGAGGTCATCTGCTGACGAGCGTGAACACGAGTGCGATTGAACGGCACCTGCATCCGGTTGACCTACAAGGGAGCTAAAGGGCGGAAAAGGTGTCACAGGAAGCGGGCTTCCCTATGACATCATAGCGTTTCCCCACTTCCTGACGTTGCTTTCATGCTGGCCTTTTCCGTTTTCAAAATCGATTTTAGTTGTGCTTTTAGTTCAGTGTGAATTGAGTCGTCGTCGTTTTTATTTTATTTTATAGACTGTTTTTTATTTGGGGTTTTACTGGATTTTGTGTGTATGATAGTGTGCGGATCTCAATGTGCAGCACTTGTTTATAAAATGTGCTAAAGAAATAAAGCGGATTCAATTGGATTAAAAAACTTCCTAAAGGCGAGATTTTGTCATTTTAAACTAACAGTTCTTTAAATATACTGCATCCACCATACAGTCTATATAAAAGTGAAAATCTGTGAACAATGGATTTTTGTAATTGTGTATTGATGAAAACGGAGCATCATGAAGCACCAACACCATGCATCAAGGATGTACACAATCATGAACCCATGTTACATAAACAACTGTATGAACTCATTCACTGCCATTAATTCATAAAAAATAATAATAATAAAAATTAGGGGCAACAAGTGATTACATTTTTTCAGCGTAATTAATTGCATGACTTCACGAGTTAACTCACGATTAATCACAAATTTACTAAATGTACAATAAAAATATTCTAGGTTTTCATACTCTTGTTAAAAAAGTGGGGAAAAATGTTAAACTAATAGAAATTGTTAAAATTATTTTTTGACGTTTATAGCCGTCAATGGCAGTGAATGAGTTAAGTGGCCAATTGAATCCCATGAAAACTACCCCCCCCCCCTTAAATCATCCAAATTGGGTAAAATGGGTTTCATTGTAGATAAAAACACTTGTAAAGTTTTATTTTTTTCATTAAATTATCATTTTTCCGACAAGGAATTAATTGAATGTCGTTTCTGAAAGTTAAATGCAACAAACAAATGACACCAATTGATTTTAAGAAACGGCAATATCCTTTACTGCCTATTTTTTTTTACTGAATTTACAGCATGGTGAAAGTTAGTTGAGCTAAGATGGGGAGGAAAACAACGTAGAAGGAAAACCGCAATCTCCGGACTGGTTTGCCAGGGAGTAATTCTATCCTGCCACACAACCAAATACAAGAATGGCCCTAGAAAGTAAAAATGCATGGCAACCATCTTGAACCTTTGGTTTGTTTTTACAGGAAGCTTAAGGGATGTTTATGGGGAAACAAGGCCAGCATTTGGGATTCCCAAATAGAACGGAGTCAATATGAGGACAGACAAGACATCATTATTTGCACAAGTTAATAAGGTCCTATGCAAGAGCTGTGCTAAATATTCTTAAAATATTATAACAGCGCGACACGAATGCTATTCATTAGCCCATCTGTGGTGCTTTGCATTGTTCATTAGCATTAAGCTAAATGGACATTGTGGTTGTTTTAACTCACTCACTGCCATTGACGGCTATAGACGTCAAAAGTTCATTTGAACTATTTCTATTAGTTTAACATTTTTTTCCCTCTTTTGTTAACAAGAGTATGAAACCCTAGAAAAAAAATATTGTACATTTAGAACAGATATCAAATCTGCGATTAATCGTGAGTTAACTAGGCAAGTCATGCGAGTAAAAATTGTAATCGCCCGACGCCACTCATTTTTAATAATCTTTTCTTTTTTAATGGAAGACTACTGAAATCAGTTAATTACAGATTAGCCATTTTTAATTTAAAAAAATGGCTCCAAATGAATATTATATAATATATAATATTATTAAAAAATTAGGGGTGTGAGGCGATTCATTTTTTTAATTGTAATTAATTGCATGACTTCACTAGTTAACTCACAATTAATCAGAAATTTTATATCTGTTCTAAATGTACAATAAAAAAAACTGGTTTTTATACTCTTGTTAACAAGTGGAGAAAAAAAAGTTAAACTAATAGAAATAGTTCAAATTAATTTTTGACGTCTAGAGCCGTCAATGGCAGTGAATGAGTTAAAGACGCAACCTGAGCATTGCTTTTTTTTTTAGCACTTATTCCTACAGTGTGGTGTTATTTTGACAATTGGATCTTGTCCATTAGAAGAAGCGCTCGATTTTTCACACACATCTTTCCAAAGCATTCGCACAGGATTTATTTTGAGGTACAGTTTACGTTGCTAGGCAATTTTCTAAAACAGTAAGCCAAACGAGAAGAATCACCCCCTCCCCTACCCCCCCCCCCTTCTGTAGGGAGGGTCTCTAAACGCGTTTAGGGAAGGTTCGAAAGCTGCACCGTGACTGCAGAGAAAGAAGTCTTCTGTTTATTACCTCCAGCTCGCTCTCCAAACGGTTGATGTCATCCGTGGACTGGTTTAACTTCTCCAGCTCTCCCTGTTTGCAGTAAACATGGATGGGGACAAACACATAATGGATCGAGGTTAAAAGCGGTTTAAAGATTAAATTAGTCGAGTCTGGAGTGGCATGAAAGCGCACACATTGTCGGAGCTCACTGATTGGTTGAAATGTGATATATTATGTAAAAAAAAAAAAGTTCCCTGGTGTCTTTGATAACATGTCTGCCTGCATGCTTTCGTCAAAATGAAAAAGATGAACTCATTCACCGCCATAAATTCATTTGAAAATTAGTTTCACATTTTTCCACTTATGTTAACAAGAGTATGAAAACTCACCCCAAAAATGATTGTCAATTTAGAATTGCGATTAAACATTTTTAATCGCCTGATGCCCCTAATTTTTAATCATCTTTTTTTAATTAGGCGATTCAATTTTTTTTATTGTAATTAATCGCATGACTTCACCAGTTAACTCACGATTAATCACACATTTTATATCTGTTCTAAATGTACAATATAAAAACATTATAGGTTTCCATACTCTTGTTAACAAAAGTGGAAAAAAAGTTAAACTAATAGAAATAGTTCAAATGAATTTTTGACGTCTATAACCGTCAATGGCAGTGAATGAGTTAAGAATCACAGGTGACTTTACACCGCAGGACGGTCCTGTCTCATTACATTGTTACCATGGCGACCATGAGCAGAGCCAAAACGTTTGGAGTTTTGATTTTATTTTCACTTGTAGAGGCAGCACTTCAGCACCAATGCAATTTGTCAATTTGGAGCATTTGTTTATTCAATATTGCTGGTGCATTTAATTGTCTTACTACTAGTGCATACAAATAGTCTATAAGCACATAGACCTGCATGAAGCTGGATATCATTTTGAATAATTAATCAGCATTCCATAGGATCTTCTCCCAGCCTCGCTGCCAAGTCACTTGGCAATATTATGTAAATTAGCCACATTTTATGTCACACTCTGGCAAAACAGGGATAAACAAAACAAAAACAAATATTTACCTCGATGTTTAATCTGACACTGTGACCAAGCCATTTAAAAGTATTTTTTTTCCCACAAAATGATCCATAAGTGATCTCACCTGGATTCTTGGGTCAACCTCCTCTTCCTCCTCGGCACCTTGGCAGTCTTCCTCATTTTCAGTCCCATTTTGCAAAGGCTCCATTGTCGCTGGCACTGTCGGCTCACACAAAGCGAAACATCCGGTTCGAATCCACACTGGGTTGTGTTGGGCTGGTGGGTGTCCGCCGGTGATGAGCCCAATGCTCTTCAGCCTCCAAACACACGCGGCCACATGGTGCGCTTCGGGCTTTTTGGGCGCTTCAAGGTCTTCGGAATGCTGTAGGGGGTCCCTAGGCACCGGTCTGGCCGCGGGGAAGCCAGCCGACACACTGCCGAAGATCACAACTTAAGGGACTAGTGGAGAAAGTAGTAGAGTTAGATGGCTTGTGACGCACACAACTACAACATCCGGTGTTCTTCTTCAAAATAAAAGTTACTAGACAAAATTTAAATGTTATACATGTACTTTATGCACACGCTCGACTCCTGTTTCCGGTTTGATCGCAGGTTCACGTGGAACTTGATCCAAGGCCAATCACACAGGTTTAAAATTGAGCGTCGCGCGCCCTCTGATGGCGATGATTAAAAACGCAAGGCAGGAATATAAAGATGATGTCTACCTATTTATTTTGTGGCCTTGAATTATTTGTTGTATATTTGTGTGTTTGAATTATTTAACATTATAAAATGATTAAAATAATGAAATAAAATGATTATTTTTTTGAGTAGGATATTAAATCAATTCTATTAAAATGCAAATGTATTTTTCAATTTGTGCCGTTTAGAATAAAAGCTAATTTGAAACTATTACAAAAAAACAACAACAACATATATAGTAGTCTGGTTTTAAAATGTGATTTTTAAATTTAAAAAATGAAACAAATAGTAAGAAGAGACAACAGACAAGTAATGTTTTTAAACCATTTTAACGACTACAAATAAAATGAATGCACAAATTACATTCACAACATGATAAATACCTAATGATATACCATATTTATTATCCAACAATTAACAAACACGTACAAATCACCGTACATTTATTTCAAAATATACACACACAGACAACATTGAGATGATACAGGTGTACCTAATGAAGTGTCCATTGGGCGTCCATTGGCAACAATACAGTACCACGTGACGTGGCTCATCACAAGTGTCATTTTGCATGACTTGTATTATCAAAGTATTTTTGATATGAGTAAAAGTGCGCACAAAAACTACAGAGAGAAAAAAGCCGGACGCTCCAACATGGACGCCTTCTTGGATCAACGTTCGTCATTGCGCTTCCTCCCCCCCCCCCCCTCTCTCTTTCTCTCTCTCTCTTTTTTCCAGCGTCCCCTTTTGCGCGTGCACTATGCACTCACTCGCCCGCCGGACTGCTTTCATAACGGAGCGGAATGGCGCTCTCTTACTTCTGACTTGTTTTTTGTTTTTTTTTCTAAAGAGGAGATGCGCAGACCGCAAGGCGGCTGCTGATGCGACCACCAGCTCGCCTCCTCTTTGTCTCGCTTCAACATCCGCATCGAGGAGCACCTTTGGGTGCAGGAAGGAGGAGGCGCAGGCGGAGGAGGAGGAGGAGGAGGACGAAGGAAGGCAGCGAGAAGGGGGGCTAACCGAGGATGGAGTTCAAGCATCTGGTGGAGGCGGCCGAGAAGTGGTGCTCGGGGAACCCGTTCGAGCTCATCTTCGCCGAGGAGGATGACGAGAGGCGGCTGGACTTCTACGCGGAGCCCGGCGTCTCCTTCTACGTGCTGTGCCCCGGCGGAACCGACACTTTCGTGAGTGGGCCTCTCCCCTCTCTCTCTCTCTCTCTCTCTATATATATACACTGCACATGCATGTGTGTGCGTGTTGTAGCATAGGCGGGGTCCCCGTGGACTCGGAGGAAGGAATGGATGATGTCATGCGCCCAAACACAACCCCCCCCCCCCCCCCCACCCTTCCTATCAAATGACGTCCCCCCTTGGTTGGATTATGATGCATTACTTGTCACATTCTGCTTGCTCGCTGCAGTGTCATATTATGCAATCATGCACCAACGCAGATTTGCACCATCATCCTCAAGGTTGATGCTGGGCAGAAAAGGCCACACTGCACAAAAAGAGTGGCGGCTGTTGGAGTTTATGATATAAATCAGCCATATACGTGTTTTATTCAAGGAGGCAGGAAAACAGAATAATGAGGCCTCGCCTACTCCATGCAGCCAAGCCTTGTTGATAAAAACAATTCCTGGAAAAGATGGCCTCCTTTGGACTGAGGATTATTTATGATGTTCTTTCCAAAGTTATTGTCAAAAATTCTTTGGAATATGTACTATGCAGCCCTACTAGTCTAAATATGACATTCGGATTAATATTGCCTTTGTGGAATATGAATTAAGCAGCAACAGCCACCCGTTTTTATCCATCTCGGGGCGGCCATTTTGTCACTTGCTGTCAACGTAAATATATATATATATATATATATATATATATATATATATATATATATATATTTAAGAACTTTTTATTGAACAATTAGAACAACAAAAAAAGGCATTCAAATGACATCGCAGTTGCTCAAGGCTCAGGTAATGACCAATCAGTGATGTTCACAAGGTGAGCCGTGATTGGTCGTTACTAAAGCCTTGAGCAACTGTGATGTCATTTTCAGTTGACAGTAGGTGACAAAATAGCCGCCCGCGAGATGGATACAAACGTGTGGATTTTGCTGCTTAACTCATTCACTGCCATTGACGGCTATAGACGTCAAAAATTAATTTTAACTATTTATATTAGTTTAATTTTTTTCCCACTTTTGTTAACAAGAGTATGAAAGCCTAAAAAATATATTGTACATTTAGAACAGATATACAATTTGTGATTAATCGTGAGTTAACTCGTGAAGTCATGCGATTATTTATGAAAAAAATTAATTGCCTGACGCCCCTAATTTTTAATAATCTTTTCTTTCTTTTTTCTTTTTTTAAGTCATTTTATTTTTAGTTTTTAATAATATTTTCTTTAAAAAATATATATATATAAAAATAAAAATAAAGATTATTAAAAATTAGGGGCGTCAGGCGATTATTTTTTTTAACCATAATTAATCGCACGACTTCACTAGTTAACTCACGATTAATCACAAATTGTATATCTGTTCTAAATGTACAATAAAAAAATTCTAGGTTTTTATACTCTTGTTAACAAAAATGGGAAAATATGAAAATTAAACTGACTAATAATCTATAGCCGTCAATGGCAGTGAACGAGTTAATGAACGTTCCCTTTAAAAGATTTTGCAGACTGACTTAATTTGTCTCCCTCCGTTTTACATCTCGAACCCATCATCTCTAACTCCTGTGGCTTGCCATGTGTGTGCCGGGTGTGACGAAAGCATCAGACGGGAGGGCGAGTCTCTTGTCCAACTTTGAACAAGAAAAAAAAAAAAATACCATCGATTTTTTTTCATGTCTTTTTCAAGGCAACATAGTGAGCTGTGGGGCTCTAGCGCCCTCTATTGGCCAGACACGACTGGTGGAAAAACAACTCAATTGTTGACAGAAGCATCATCGTGGTCGTCATCAGCGGTGCTGCAGCCCCCACCCTCGCTCTCAACCCTCCCACTCTCCCCAGCTTTAACGACAGGGGCCAGATGGAGATGACCCACGAGGCCCTCCTCGCTCGATCATGACACAGCAGTCGCCGTTATTTAGCCGGGCCTCTAATATGTAGACAAAAAAAGCCTCGCGTGGCGGCACGTTGTTGCGATGATGATATGAAAGACATCCAATTTAACGGCTCAATCGTTAGCTTCCCTCGCGCACGTCATTTGTCCCCTTTTATAGAGCTAAACAAAATGCGCCGTTTGCATACAGGACACAACATTAGGTACGCCCAAATCACTTCCAACACAAGAGCCGTAGCCAAAATGTCGACTTTTTCATCGAGGATTGTTGTTTCTAATATTTTGTCCCTCTAATAGAGAGCCATAGAAACAGCTGTAGGAAATGCACTATTCTTTTCCAAACCAATGTGACTCACATGTGCAGGATTACCTAATATGGTAGGCAGGAAGTTGACTTCCAGTATATACGAAGATTTTGCTATCTGCCTCCATCCATCCGTCCATCCATCTCTCACTTTGTCGTCTTTATCTCCTGCCCTAGTTCGCAGTGTAACGCCGTATTCTAATACAACGCGGGCCAATTGCTGCGAGCCTACGCACGCACACTCACGCGCACACACATCAGCTACAATAACTGTCTCTCTGCGGGACTCTTAAAGCACCGAGCGCTCTCACTCACTCTAAAACCACGCACTGAAAACACTCAGGCCGTACTACACTTATGAAAAAAAATGAGGTGTAGCCATGTTTATTATTCTAAATTATGCAGCGTATTTGACACTTTTTCTGAGATTTTAATCGTGTTTAGACTTGCATGGCGGGCCACATTAAATGATCTCGAGGGGCCGTTTTATGGCCCACGTGCCACAGGTTGTACACTAGTTTTTGCACGCAAGTGATACGTTCTCCCGACCTAAACAAACAAACAAACAAACAAAAAATACAAGCATAAAATGTATAGAAAATACTGTACATATTGTGGTGATGTGCCTTTAAGAGGTAGTGCCAGTGACATCATCGAGTTGACGTGTGAGAGTCGGGGCGTGAGCTGTGGCCGACAGCAGCCCCTGCTTAAGTGCTTTAATGTTCCAATAATGATTATCATTGGTAATCTATTTCTCATAACATAGTGACAGGCAGGCCTATTAACTCATTCACTGCCATTGACGGCTATGAACGTCAAAAATTCATTTGAACAATTTCTATGAGTTTAATTTTTTCCCCCACTTTTGTTAACAAGAGTATGAAAATGTACATTTAGAACAGATATCAATTTGTGATTAATTGTGAGTTAACTAGTGAAGCCATGCGATAAATTACAATAAAAAAATTGAATTGCCTGAAGAGATGATTATTTTAAAAAATTAGGGGCGACAGGCTATTACAATTTTTACTCGTCATTAATCGCATGACTTCAATAGTTAACTCACGATTAATCACAAATGTTATATCTGTTCTAAATGTACAATAAAAAAAATCTAGGTTTTCATAATTTTTTAGCGAATAAAAATAGTTACAATTATTTTTTTGACGTCTATAACCGTCAATGGCAGTGAATGAGGTAAATGTGCTTCTACTAGATGGCAGCAGCAGGTTCAATTAACCTACGTATCCCACTTGATAATACCTTTTTCCTTCCAAGTAATCATCCCCAGATTTCGCAAATATAATGAAATAATAATGATAGGTTTTGTGCTATTTTTAATTTTTCAATATGCGTGCACTAGAGGACGCTGCAGCACAATATTCCCTCCCATTCAAATAGGTCACACGCAGGTCACATGATCCGGCGCCTGACCTTGTAGATGTTTCACTTCTCGCTCATTAGTGAGTCAAATGGAGGCTTTGGGTGCCTTGCTCAAGCACGCTTTGCACAAGGGCTCAAGTCACCAGGGCATGAACATTTCCGGCCATCTCTTCGCACGACTCCCTCGTGAGGGTGTGCCCGCTTAGAGGTGGAGATGAAAACCAAACACCCGAGGTGACCTTTTACATAATAAACAACATATTCAAATCAGCTTTTTTTTTTGTTGTTTTATTTAAACACCACCTCGCAGCTATTTCGTTTTTTGTTTTTTTTTACACAGACCTAATAGAAAATACATGAACCTGGCTGGCCACATTATTAGGTACACCCGAGTTGGAAGAAAACAATGTTTGTCAATTGTTATGGTGCATCGTGAACAAAGAAACACTGTTTGTAGTTAATAAATAATAATTTTGGGACCGATTGTTTTCGACGAGTGCTGGAATTATGTAACTGTTCGACCTTTGGAGCCCAGTTAAACAACACTAAAAAGCAAGTAGCGCTTATGGCGTGCTCCCAAATAAGTGCAAAGATGATCTTTTTTGATTTCCTGTTATGAGGAAGTGGACTTGATGGCTTATTACCGTCAGAATGCTTCAGACCAAGAACACCCCCCCCCCCAATTCACGCTGATTTATCGCCTTTTCGGTGGCCTCGACATGCCTGATGTGCATCCTTGTGTATTTTTTGTGTGTGTGTGGAATTTGCCAAAATAGACCCCACTTGACCATTTTCTCTTTTTTTCCCTCCCACCAGTTGGATGCGAATTCTCTTATTTGTGCTCAATCCGCAGCATGTCGCTCACCCCTTTATCTGGTCTGATTACTCTGATCTGCTTTCCTTCGGCTGCACTGACCCCGACCCAGCAAAAAATAAATAAAAAAATAAAAAGCGTAGGCCGCAAACTGGAGCCGGATAGCGGACTTCTCGTCCTGAATAGATTATTATTTTTTTTTTTTTTTAATGAAAACACATTGTTATGTGTTTGTACAGCACGTGTGGAGCGAGAGCGAGGACTGCCTACCATTCTTACAGCTGGCTCAGGATTACATCTCGTCCTGCGGCAAGAAGACCCTGCTGGAGGTGCTGCAGAAGGTCTTCACGTCCTTCAGGCCTGTAAGATAAAACAGTGTTGGTTTTGAACACGCTTTCGCACACACACACACACACACACACACACACACACACACACACACACAGTGAGTGACCTCACGATGCTGCGTTGGCGTCTCTCTCGAAACTGGAATTGATAAACAATGTTGAATTATTCATACAGTGGCGACGTGAGTTATATGAGGTGAAAGTGTGAAAATGCTTAATAAATGAGTTTGCGTTTCATATTCTGAAATTATTCATATACCATTTTACCCTTTTTATAGCCACATTCAAAAAAAAAAAAAAGTTATACAAACATGTTGACAAATCTGTTAACTTGACAGTTTAGCTCACGATAGCTTGTCAAACATGAACTATGCTTCATGTAATAGTAAAAGCAATAAACCAGTGACCCCCCCCCCCCTCCCCAAGTCACCGTATCATGAAAATAAATGTCTTATGAGTAAAACGTCCAAGTATATAAAATGAGGTTTCAATGTAAAAAAAAAAATCAGGCCATTGTCTCCGCTCTGCTACTTAGCCGTTAGCTTGCTCGCGAGCTAACAGGCTTCTGGGGTTCCTGTCGGCGGGCTCGTTCGTGACGCCACATCCTCACTCGGCAATTTAATTTGAATACTGACCCTGAGCCGTTCTGTATATTGTGGCATCCAGGGAAGATGCTGTAAGCATGGCTAGCTAGCTAACTCCAGCTAGCGAGTGGTGACTGTGAGCAATCAAGATTCCACTAGGTCAGGGGTCAGCAACCTTTCCTGTCAAAAGGCCCTTTTATGCTAAATTTTAAAAATAAATTGTATGGAGCCGCAAAACATTTGAAGATTGTGATGAAGGAAGCAGTGTGTTAGTGTTACTCTAATAGGGCCCCACGGGCTAATTAGAGCTGTAACAGAACAAAAAACTGTGCAGCGTCCAAAACATAGAAAATCATTTTGTTCTTTTATCTTCCGTTTTTTTTTATTATTATAACTTTTGTATAAATGTTATGGTAATTTCAAGGATTTCTTCTTTTGTTTTTGGACATTTTATAGTTACTTTTTTTGAATGTTTTCTTTTCTGCCTTTTCAAAATCAATTTTCTGACTTTTTGGACGATTCCAAAGACATTTCATGGTAATTTTATGCCTTAGGACATTTTATGGTTATTTTTGAACATTTTCTTTTCTGCTTTTTTTTTTTTTAACTATTTAATCCTCTGACATTTTTGGCAATTTCATTGACATTTTATGGTCATTTTCTGCATTTGCTCTTCCCTTTTGGACATTTATGGGTCATTTTTAAAATGTCTTCATCTACTTTTTCTGACAACTTAAAAATTTGGACTGACATTTTTTGAATATTTATTCTTTTTTTTTTTATATCTAAATCAGTTCATTTAACGAATATTTTATCACACAAAAAAAAAAATCATCTCTACTATTTTTATTTTTTATGTTGCAGACCCCTGGCCTAGTTTGTCATTTATCGCGGAATCAACTCGATTTGCCACATTTAACTGTTGAGTCTCGCTTGAAACTTCTGACTTGCACATACTGTATGTGACTGACTCCCACCGCTTTGCTCACCTAATTAAAAAGTACTGAATGTTGAGCCTATTGACACGAGCACAATCTGTACACTTCCAAGCATGTTCTCAAAACTCAACATTGTCCTCCGTCTCCTCCCGCCAGCTGCTGGGGCTCCCTGACATAGAAGACGAGACGTTTGAGCACTACCACGCCGACGTGGAGGGCGAGCCGGGGCCCGACCACCAGCAGATGGGGGTCAGCCAGCAGTGACGAGGGAGGAAGCCGGCCTGGGATCCTGGGGGCCTCACTACTGACACACCTACACACACACACACACACACACACACACACAGGGCCAACTTACTAAAAAAAAATGCACCATCATGTTCTTGAATGTTGCTTTGCTTTGAAAAAGGCGTGCGCTCCGTTGCACTTGGTTGAACCCCGTCCCCTCCAGTTCCCTGCACACAAACATAACAGGGCTTATGTGACCCGCGCCGACGCGAAAACCATCATAATCGCTCACCGTTTTCGGTTAACCTTCCACGGCACCACTTTGAGGCGAAATGTGACCGCTAACCCACTTTCAAACGCTCGCCCTGGCGACAACATGCAAACGGCAGAGAGGAGGACGGATGAGTGGAAAACACACAAAAATGAGGCGAGATTTTTCCATTTGCGCTTTTTTAGGTGAACCTCAAGTGTTTTGACTGCGATTCCAAATAGCATATTACGCATTTCCTTAACACGAGGGGCATGGAGAATTTCTCGGGTTACATCATCATAGGAGGACTGCACCCCCCCCCTTTTTTTTTTTGCTATCTTGTGACTGTCACAACAAAAGGCCCTGTGCTGCAGTCCACGCTCTTCCTGGTTTTAGTGTCACATGACACCCTCGTTTATCTTTATCTTAAATGTGGTCTTCCTAGTTGTTGCCTTGCCTCTCCCTGCACACGCTGTTCACATACCTTTAAATTTTAGCCTACTTTAACAAAATGGCAGAAGGGTAGTACACTATGTACATTTTTTGCTCCTGGAAAAGGTACAAAGTTATCCCGGAGTCCGATAACATTATTGCACAGAGGCACAGAAATGGACTCCAGTTGTACTCCACATATTTTCCGACAGTTGAAATCGGATTTGTGTTGCTATTTGCCGCTTGGCGCAAACCCCGCCACTCGCCACCGCCTTTGCCACGCAGATGGTTTATCTTTAGCCTGTGTTTGTGTCATCCTAGGCCTCTTCCCGATGTTCCTCATGCAATGTATCTTTATTGCGTTTGTCCCCCTGAGACGTGCGTGCGTGCGTGTGTGCGTGCAATTGTTCCAATAAAGCGTGTGAACCCAATTTCGTTGTCGTGCAGTGGTTATTTGTCGGGGGTCAATTTTCATTCGTTTCATCGGGCCTGCGGCAAATGTCGCAAAATGAATAATTTTCAAGATTCTTAAAAAACAAACAAAAAAAAACGTCAAGCTTGATGGAAACTTCCACTGACCATAAAGAATTGGCAAAAAATAAAATTTCAGGGGGTCGATTTTCTTCCCTTTTGTCGTGCTGTTTTTTTTTTTATTGTTGCAAAATGACAACAAAATACATTTTTAAAAATGACAATAAAACAAATCTGGGAGACAAGTTTTTACCATTTCATGTCACAAAATGTATTTATTTATTTTAAGTTGCAACTGAAAAAATTTGGTCCTTGAGTACCCTTTGCACACACAGACGTTGACCCGAGTTTGCCGTTGACCCATGAATAGCAAAATAAATAAATAAATAAAATCAGGGGGGTCTTCTCTTACTGTTTCTTTATTTAAGTTGCTAAAAATGGTTTGTGCTGATTTCCCAGAAAATGCCAAAAATAATACATATTTTTGTTGGGTCCATTTTTCATTTTGTCCACACTCGGGCAGTGTGGTGGCCTAGTGGTTAGCATGCCTGCCTCATAATCTAGGTTCTTAGTTCAAATCTTGACTCAAGCCTTTGAGTGGAGTTTTCATGTCCTCACCGGCTTCCTCCCACATCCTAAAAACATGCACGTAGGTTCATTTAAGGCTCTCAAGGACGAAAATGAGTGTGAATGTGTGTGTGCTCTATTCGGTTTAAGTCTGGGGAATAACTTGGATGCAAGCTGCGGTGATGTAGTTACTGCAAGTGAAGATAATGAGAGTGTGAAAGGTACTGTTGTGTCTATCCCTGCGATTGACTATGGCAACATGTCTTGAGCCAACAACAGGCCGCAGGGCTCAGGTGCTGACGTCACGACCTATCCGACGCAGTCGCCCAAATGCCGGGTCGGAAACGAGAACAAATAATACAGCCTTCAAAATTAAAAAAGAAAATCACTTGTGGTTCAGCAACCGAGTACACAAATATACATGTAGAATTGAAGCATATTGATTGTAGAATTAATCTTAATATCGTATAAAAGGGATCAATTTTAAATTGTACCATTATTTGAGATCGAGGAGTCGCACGTGAATTTTTACTTTGAAGGCAACAAAGTCTCCTCTTGACGTCCGCTTCCGGCGGGAGGAGGAGAGCAATCCCTGCTTTTATTTTTCTCTCCAGACGGTCCACAGTCGAGAACAAAAACAAACTTGAACTACGTGGGATGCGTGTCAACTCTTGATTATAAGCTCGTATGTCCGAGGAGGATCAACGGATGGCGTCCAGTTGAAGAGATTCTACGTTTTTTCAACCTTTGTTCTGTTTTCGGGGCTAAACGAGCGAAGTGGGAGGGCTCTGCCGAGCTAAAGAAAAAAACAACAACAACAAAACAATAACAAACAAAAAACGCCCGTTTGGAAAATTAAAGTTGCGTGTCAACCAATGCGCACTTTTACGCACCAGGCTGGAACTTTAAGATGTCTCGACGCGACAATGTCGCTTTGACTTGCGTTTCCTTTGTCGCTCTCACATCGTCAGGACGGTAAGCATGTGTTAAGCCCCACTCAAGAGCTTGACGAGCTTCGCCCCGATCACAAAACAACAGAAACGAAACAGCATGGGGGGCAAACAAAGCAGTCCCGTGTACGACGGTAGAACCCGGGCATATTCCAGCTCGGATCTGCCGTCCGGGAACTCCGGCGGAGGGGAAAGGTTTGCGGGATTCAGGTACACCAACGGACCCGAGGGGCCCCGGATCAGGTACACGGGTGGGGGCCCCACCAGCTCAGGCCTCAGCATACCGGCCGGGGGCAGATCGGGCTCGCACGCCCTCAGTCAAAATCTGGACGGCACAGATGGCGACGACGACGACGGACAGATGACCCCCGAAGGCCATAGGCTGCTAATAGGGTCCCTGCCGGCTCATCTGTCCCCCCGTCTGCTGACAGGTAAGATCAAGATCGGGTTGCTCGAGATCAAAGTTTGCGCTTGTGCATTATAAGCAGTTAAAGGTTGCTTCTTCTTTTTTTTTTGCAGTGAAATATTAGTCAAAACATGTTTCACAATTCACAAATGGGTTCTCTTGAGTCCCAAAAACTCAAAAATGTCCATAATTATGAATGCATGCTCAATAGGGTTCAAGTCTGGGGATCTATTCGGACGCAAAAGATGTGCTGATGCATACGACTGCAAAATTGTCTTCACAAATCACTTTTTTTCTTTTTTTAAATGTGACTTTCTAGAACAACAGATTTGTTATTTTAAATATTGAACGCCCTCATGGGGCAGTACAGTACACGGCCCACGTGCCGCATGTTGCCCACCTGCTCTGGGCCTATCCATTGTTCTCTTCCGCAGAACATATTACTTCACCTCTTAACTTTACCATGCGTGTCCTATCGAAATTAATATAAGCTTAGTGTACTATATATATATATATATATATATATATATATATATATATATATATATATATATATGCGCATATTTTTTATTTACCTGTATTTTTCCACTGGGGCATATGGCACTTAGAGCATAACAGCCGTCGCTGTTTGATTGCAGCCACAGGTGGCTGTTTTGTTTAAGAGTCTCCCTCCCTCCCTGCTCCCCCCTCCCCCCTCTTTAACCGTCTTGCAAAACCGGCCTGTCTTTCACGGCGACCGCGAGAGGGAAGAGTGCATAATGTAGGTCAGCAGATAAGAGCGGCCTGCTGGTTACACATTTGCACGCACACACACACACGCACACACTTCCTGGTGGGGCGTGTCCTAAAGTAGACAAAACAGAACTTACACAAAACAGTCAACTGTCTCACCCCCCCCCCCCCTCCTTATCATAAAATTGAAACAAAGCTTTCCATGCCATTTCCTTATTGTGACTCCTGATATGACTCCTCGTGGTGATGATTTCCCGCACGAGGAAGGGCAATCATTAATGACCAGCCGATCTTCTGTGGTGCTGTTCCTCTTCTTTTTTTTTTTTTTTCTGATGTTTGCTGGCGGACACATGGCGCACATATGATGCATTGGAGGCCATTTCCCGATTTGGATTTCATCATCATACTCCAGCCAGTGGACGCTTGCCCGGTTAATCTGGCCGAGAAGCTGCTCCAAATCCACGTATACGGGCTTCAAATTATGACTCGATTAAACACTAAACCAGCCGGTCACATGGCGTGCGTTTCCAGAAGAATGTGTCGCGAGGTACATTATGACCTTGCACAATTGAAATGAAAAGAATGGCTGCAGATAATCGAGCCAGAAAGTCCGTGGCATGCTCGGCGTCCTAAAATGGTGTTTCCGGAAAGGATGCGTCGTGTGTTGTGTATCTGTCAATTTGAGACCACATCTGGGTCCTCTTCATTTTCCTCTCTTTGTGTTCTATGTCCTCCACAGGTTTCCACTGTCCTGTGTGCTCCAAGTTCATGGCGTCGGATGACATAGAGAAACATCTGCTCATGTGTTTCAGCAAATCGCGCCTCACCTATAACAGTAAGAACGACACCTTTCACCTTCAGACCTACTCGCAATCGATGACAGTTCAAAATATAGACGTATTTAAACAGGTTAACTTCTTTAAAAAAAATGTTTTTTTTAAAGTACTCCTTAGCAGCTGTTCTGTCACTTTGTGGAAATGGGAACAAAGACCCGTTCACACACTTCTCCAAATAAGAGGAAAGATGTGTAAAATGTTACCCAACAAAAAAAGCATGCTAGCTTAATGCTAGCAAACAATTTGAAATGCCAGTGACTGGCTAATGGCACATTAGCATAAACATTACGAGAAATTAGCATGGATCGTGTTACCGTAACAATAAACCTTCGAACAGTTGCTACTTTACTCCACACGGGGCAGCAACGCAGACAAGCAGCGCATTACAATACTCACAACAAGCATGTCTTCTCTCCTCTGTGAGAACTTTTTTTTTTTCTTATGCTGTATCCCTTCATCGATTAACCGACATTGACAACCATCGCCTAAGCATTGACTACGACAAAAAATCTGAAGTCATTTATCTCGTAATGGAGGAAGCAATAAAACGTGCCTTAATTCTAAATACCGCGCCTATATTCGATGCTCGTGTGTCTGAGGGTGTCCACACGAGGCAATGCACACACGTCATACAGTAACTGTAATGTGATCGCTGCTTGCTCGTTATTTACTCATTTACTGCCATTGACGACTATAAACGTCAAAAATTCATTTGAACTATTTCTATTAGTTTAACTTTTGTTTTCCACTTTTGTTAACAAGAGTATGAAAACCTAGACATTAAAAAAATATATATTTTCTTTTTTTTAATATATAAATTTATTAAAAATTAGGGGCGTCAGGCGATTAAAATTTGTAATTGTAATTAATCGCATGACTTCAATAGTTAACTCACGATTAATCACAAATTTTATATATGTTCTAAATGTACAATAATTTTCATCTAGGTTTTCATACTCTTGTTAAAAAAAGTGGAAAAAAAAGTAAAACTAATAGAAATAGTTCAAATGAATTTTTGCTGTCTATAGCCGTCAAGGGCAGTGAATGAGTTAAGCAGCAAAATTAAAAACATTTGTATCTCAAATCATCTTTCCCCATTGAAATGAAGGGAAATTGCATTAATATGTCCCAACATACACCCAAAACAAAAAAAAATTAAAATAAGGAAAATAGCACTGTAGAATATTGTATTTTATAAAAACTTAGTCACCACGACATAATTAATTTTTGCTTAATTAAATTATCATTGTGCTGCTGATTCTGGTGTGTGTGCTTTGGCCACCTGAGGGCAGTGTAATACATACAGATCTACATTGAACTGCTCAGAACTCCTCGGTAAACTGCAATGATTAAGTCAAAGCAAAAAAAAATTGTATGAACCACAGCTTGTATTGTCAAAAACTGCAATTACAACAACTACAATTAGAAATCAGAGTTGAGAGAGAAAAAAAATAATCCACAAGCAGTTCAGTCCACACGCACATAATCATGCAATTAATGCGATTGCTCCACCATCGGTTATTCATGACCATCACCGTGCACAGTAGAAATAAACGCGGCATCCCATTCATCCCTCTCCTAATCCACGCTGATATTATTATCTCAATGCAAGGTTCGATATTCTATACATCCAGTACATGACAGTGCTACCAGTAAGCCGAGTATTGATACGTGGGCCTGTCGACGCGTGAAATACAGCCAAGTACATCACATGCTTCAAATAATGTTTTTTTTTTTCTCCTATAAGTTGAAATTGTATCACAGGTTGCAAAAAAAATGCAGGGTCCAGTAAGTCATCTGATATTTGATACCATGTTTGTTTTGTGTATTTATTTATTTTTCCCGTGTCAGAGGACATCCTGTCCAGAGATTCTGGGGAATGTGCCATCTGCTTAGAGGAGCTGGAGCAAGGCGACACCATTGCCAGACTCCCCTGCCTCTGTATCTACCATAAAGGGTAATTTATACAGTATACAGAGTTGCCACGACTCGAAGCTTAGGCTTCCTTAGCAGGATTCTTTATATATATATATATATATATACACAGGTTAAAAAAAAAATCAAAAAAATCTTTATTGATACTTATGTCGTAAACACAGAATTCAGTCACTCATTTCAGAACGACCCTTCACCACTATTTAACTTTTGGACCAACTTGTCTTCCAATAGCTGTAAGCGATGGCACATATTAAGAACACTTTTATTGTCGTTGGCAAGCAAAGCTTGAGAAAACATTCACACATTCCAAAACGCTTAATCCTTACATACTGTTTGGGTCGAATTTGGCTTGTTTTGACATTTGACAAGAATAGAAATACCCTAAATGTCATTTTACTCTCCTTTTTCTCTGAAACGTTGGTTAAATATGAAGCATGGAAATTGAACAAAAATTGTTTTAATGCTAACTTCCATGTAATTGTCTTCTTTTGTGTGTGTGTGTGTGTTTCCAGGTGTATAGACGAATGGTTCGAAGTGAATCGCTCGTGTCCGGAGCATCCCTCCAACTAGCAAAGAGTACAGTGAATCAATCGACTGTACCCAACCTTATTCTTAACACTGTACGCTGCGGTGTTGTAATTTTGTTTAAGTGCTCATCAGGGATTGTAAACATGATTTTGTAGCGGATTACTCGTGCGGCCTCGCGGGAGAGAGACGTCGATGGATTTGACTTCCATTTTATTTTCGTTCGGGGTGTCGTGGAATGTGCGGCGGAAAACTACTGGCGGGAGACTATTTGTGTCTCCAAAAGTGAATGTTCATCGGGCTTTTTTGCTGGCTCGAGCCTTTCCCGAAAAACTGGGATCCGGTGGAAGGAACTGTGTTGGGATGGGGGAGTAATGTGACATTTCGATAAGAGATTTTTCTGGTTGTTGTCGTTGCCTGTTCTGTACTGGCTGAACCATGTGATGAAAAAAAAAAAACAGCCATACAGAATACAAGATGCCTATTATATCAGCTTTAAGGGATGGTTAGCGTTGATGGCAGTAGTTTTTTTTCCCGATATTAAAACAAATGTGTCATAGACCAAATAGTCTTAACATGCTCGGCTATTCTGAACCACATCCATGCAAATGTGCAGCATGTAGAAAGTGGAATTGACGATAGGCTCGGACATATCTTTATGTTGATTCGTACGCTCTTTGAAAAGGAGCGTCATAATATGCTGCTATGTCATAGACTGGAAAGTTTCCTATAACCTTTGGATCTTTGTTCAGTGTCATTTCTATTTGTACTGTAATGAATTGCACAAGAAAATAAATGTTTTGTCATTGTGTCTCTTTACGGCATACGACGTGATCTTCAAGCATTAAAACCAGAGTATGTACCATGAAAAACAAAAAGTTAAAACAAAAGACATAACCAAAGTATATGGACCTCAGAAGATCTATCTGCAGTGACATACATTTTGCACCTGTTGCTATACCTCCCCAAACCAATCCTGCTTTGTCACTATTTGACAGTCGGGATAAATACCAATGTTAGACTCTCATTTTATTTTAACTATATTTTTTAAACATTGTGTGCAATTATTACATTGCCACTCTGTTAACATTAACACATAGTCTTTCTCTTTCAGTTAAAAATAAACCATTATCCGGTTATATAGTAGATGATCATGTCACTAACTTTTCTCTAGAAGTTTAACTAGGATGAGGAATAATGTGTTGCATTATCCTGCTTAAATTCACACAACTACTTTCAAGCAATATTCCTTAAAAAAAAGGAAAAATAAGCACTGTGAGTAACTTATAGTTCTCCCTCTTTTCTGAGGTTTTAAAAAAACATTACATTTTGCTATTTTAAAACAGTTTTACAAAAATATTCGTCTTTATGCTTTTAATGAAAAAATTCTTTTTTTTCTCTGACCAGACAGCGCCGAATCAAAACAACTGACGTCACAGCAATGTAATTCTGTCGCGTGCTGATGACGTCGGATAACGCTCGGCAACGTTCTCGGCAAAAAGCCACGGTTTGGAATTGCTGTAAACACGCTTAATTTAGCATCTTTTACCAATTAATTAAGACTGATCGCACTTTTTTTTTAACGAGTATACTAAGGTAAGTGTCTCACTTGTCATGTATTATCAACGGTTGTTTGATTAGGTATGGATGTTTAAAGCTAACACGACAGCTCATTAGCCATCAAGCTAGCAGCTCCGACACAATATCTTCGCTTTTCTTCGAATCATTTCATATAGTTTGTAAAATATGACAAAAGAATATATTGGATCCATCCGACACTGCTCTCGATTTCAGGAGTGTGGCGTGGACGACGACGTTTGAAAATGTCGTACATGCTACCGCATCTTCACAATGGCTGGCAGGTCGACCAAGCCATCCTATCTGAGGAGGACCGAGTGCTCGTCATCCGCTTCGGACACGACTGGGACCCGACGTGTATGAAAATGGACGAGGTTCTTTACAGCATCGCCGAAAAGGTTAGCAAAAAACTTGATTTTGCGTTGTCAAAAAAAAAAAACATGCTCAATAGCACCCACTCGCACAAATGTAGATTTAAACTGTGGAGAAAAAAAGTAAAATAATTGTTTGTGAATTGTTTTTCATATCTGTACAAACGCCTCCTGTAACAATGTATCCATTTCTCGCTGCTCTGACAGGTGAAAAACTTTGCCGTCATCTACCTGGTGGACATCACAGAAGTGCCCGACTTCAACAAGATGTACGAGTTGTACGACCCCTGCACTGTCATGTTCTTTTTCAGGTACAATGCTTCAGAAATCCGTCATGTTGTTTGTTTTCGATTCAAGCCTGTCTCACAGTCAAATAATGTCCTCCGTCCCCACAAGGAACAAGCACATCATGATTGATTTGGGCACCGGCAACAACAACAAAATCAACTGGACAATGGAAGACAAGCAGGAGATGATAGACATTGTGGAGACGGTGTACAGAGGAGCAAGAAAAGGACGAGGTCTGGTGGTGTCCCCCAAGGATTATTCCACGAAATACAGATATTGATTTTATTCTGTTGAATTTTGTAGTCGTTTTTTTTTTGTGACTCGCTTGGTTGACATTTTTAAACGTTTAGTTCAATGAAGTTTTTCCTCATTTATTTCAACTTTTAAGTACTTTTTTTTATGGTGCTCAACAATAATCAAGGCCTCATTTTTTCATAATAAAGTCCGATATGAATGGGAAATGTTGTTATTGTTGTGAGCAGACTTTTCATACTTATGTATGTTGTTGTATAAGCGTTCATGTTTTTATACACTCAAAAGTTAATCGTTTCACATTTAATTGATTACTTGCTTCCATCAAGGTTATGATAGTTAGAAAGTAACAAAAACTAACTGAAATGAAAACTAACTGAAACTACATCTTACGGTAACTAACTATAATTATCATGAAATTGTCCGTTTTCAACTTTGTCAATATCATACAAGAGCTTTTGGGGTCCATTTTAAATGTTTATTTCAGGATTACTGTATGTAAAAAAAAAAAAAGCATGTTCAAACAGTCCTTTGAGAATTGTAGCTTACTTTTAATACCTAATCTGTAGTGATGTTTGGTTTTTATCTCGACAGTACTGTAAATGAAAAAAATAAATTAAGAATTTTAGGGGGGAAAAAGCTCTAATAAAAAAATAAGTGAATCACAAAAAAAGTCGAAAACTAAGTAAAATGAAAATTCCAAAACCACTATAACACAGGGTTGCATTTAGTTTAACTGAAAATCTGTATGTGCAATGTTGCAAATGTTCCACTAGATGACGCCAAAGTAGTGACAAAATGTTAACCGTTTTTGTCATACACAAGCGAAATACATTTATTACTGAGAATTTTGTGTGAATATCATAACCAATCCAGAACTAAACGCTCTACATAATAAAACTGATATTTAAGTCTGTTTTTGGTCAATAAAAAAAAATACACCATTAAATGGAAAGATAGACCGACAGTAACAACCACCATTTAATAATACTGAAAACAATACTTTTTTTTCCAGATGTGGCATGGAACCCCAAGTGACATTATTTCCCCTGCTGTATATAATATTATATAAGATGAAATCTAACCATCCACCCATTTACTATAGTTTTGTGCTGGTGAGCTGGGGCCTTTTGCATCTTACTTTTGGTGAGAGGCGTTGAAGAGCAAAATCCACAATTGTGCAAAGTGACACATTTAAACTGGAGCCAAACAACCAAAGCTCCCCCATTGACATTTTCCTCCCCCGGAAATCAACTCAACCATCGCGTCCCTATTTACACCCCCTGCGGGGGCCCTCTTGTCCCTTCCACTTACATTAACCTACAAAGGTTTTGGCATACATTTGCGACTGGCCCTCCAGGGGCCGGTGACTTTACATTGGTCCGTTATAATTCACATCATCACGCATTGTTGTTCCTTATTACTGTTAATCGACTGAGTGTGGCGGGAAATGCGGAGGCGCATAGTAAATCATTTTTGGACCAATTTCCCACCCTGGTGTGCCTCCAGTCTTGATGTGGGGCACCAGAGTCCAAACCGTAAAGTGGCCCCCGTGTTAATCCGTGATCTGTTTTCAACTGATAGGGGATCGCAACGGAGAGGGGGTGTGGTTAAACTGTGAAGCGGGGCACCCATGGGGGGCGACGTGTTGGCATGCCTCTATAGTCGGATACTAAATAAAACCCCAACATGGGGGGAGGAGAGGGTAGTTGCACCCCCCCCCCCACCAAAGCATCCTTCTATACTGGAAAGACTTATTCCATTTCTCCCATTCCAACAATGATCTTTGCATAAGAGGCGCACACCAGGGAACGATATCGAGCCCCATATGTTGCCGTGTTTGTTTTCCTACAAAGAAAGCGAGACAGCGGAGGGATGACGAGTCCAAATCTAAGATGGCGCGGGGGGGGGGGGGGTAGTTTTTTGTTGCCGACGGGTAGGAAGAGATGAAAAAGATGTTTAAAGGAGATAAAATGCTGAAGCAAACATCATTCTTTCCATTCTCGATGACACACTTCGGCAGTTGGCTTCATACGCCACCCGTCTGCCTTCCGCTCCACTCGGGGTAGTGTGACTAAACCGATTTGCGTTTCTGTCTTCTCGAGACCGGGCGCCGTTCTCCAAATCTGCATCAGCATAAGAGATTGCGGTGGGAAGTAACAAAAGTACAAATACTTAATAATTACTCTACTTAACTCATTCACTGCCATTGACGGCTATAAACGTCAAAAATTCATTTGAACTATTTCTATTAGTTTAACATCCCCCCTCCCCACTTTTGTTAACAAGAGCATGAAAACCTAGAATTTTTTTTATTGTACATTTAGAACAGATAGAAAATTTGTGATTAATCGTGAGTTAACTAGTGAAGTCATGCGATTAATTACGAATTACAAATTGTAATTGCCAGACGCCCTGAATTTTTAATAATCTTTTTGTTTGTAATTTTTTTTTTTTTTAGGAATTTATGGCAGCCATTGAGTTAGGTGGATTTTTCCGGTGTCAGTACTTTAACCCAGCACATTTCAGAACTTCTGAACTTTTTTCATACTCTTCAGGTGAAATTTGACCTCTTTTGATATTTGACAGCAATTAAAATAAGGGAGAGAGAGAGAGAGGAGAAGCGGCAATAAAACAGGCCAAAATCGTAATTCTTTCTTTCTACGCAAGTATCTATACTTCTTGTGTGAGTAATTTTGCCCCCTCCGATCTATTTAGCTCAAAGTGAAGTAGCCGTACTTGGAAAGAGGTGTCGCTATGATTTAAACGCGCACACATGCGGAGCAAACACCACAACCAGGCTTTCTCGCGCGCAACCCCCATTTTCATTGGAGCCCAATTAGCACCTGTTCATTCCTGGCAGGCAGCCGTCCGTCCGTCCGTCCGTCCGTCCGGCCGGCCCTCCTGCCGCACGGGAGGTGCGATACCGAGAAGTGCTGCAGCTGAACTAACACAGTCACTTTCTCACAAATGCGCGCGTGCGCTCAAATTGGGCCCAAACTCCATTTTGTTTCATGTCAAGCACTGGCGCATGAAATCAGAATCACAGGTGACGAATTGCAAAAAAAAAAAAATTGCTTTGGTTTGGTCTGTCGAGGCAAAATCCAAGTTGTGCATAACGTCTGAACGGCGGATTTGAAAATGATGTGCCAGGCAAAACAAGTCGAAATATTGTGGAAAAATGATGACGTGTTATGGAATTGTGACTTTGGTGGCTGTTTTCACAAAATGTCCGTCATCTTTTTCTCATAGAAGATCGATTTACATATTTTTCCCGTGGAAAGGAAGTCAAATGGCATTGATTGATTCCAGGCCGCCAAGAAAACCACCACCATATATTTTCAGAATAAAATACACATAAAAGAGAATTTTAAAGAAACAAACTGGTTTAACATCGTTAAGCCAAAAGTCACACTTTTGTCCTTTTAACTCATTTGCTCAAATATTATTTATAATATTTCAAATATTACAATGGTCCCAAAAACGTATTTATATGTTTTTATATATTTTTTATTCTAGAGCATACAGAAGGCTTTGATGCAGCATCTGAACTGAAGAGAATGCTTAAAGCAATGGTAGTTATGGCAAAAACGGCCAGCCGGTGGCAGCAGAGAATAAAAGATCCACCAGGGCCATGTTGCAAAAAAGCTCTTTTCCCCAGTGTTTTTTTTAACAGGTTTGAGAATAATGAAAAAACTTAGTTATATTCTAATGCTAATGGCTGCAAAACGGAAACAGATGAAAGAAGAGACTCTAATATTTCTTTTGGTAGGTTCCATATTTTTAAAGCAATAGAACACAATATTCTGTGGGTCAAAATCCAGTAAAACAGCCAGGAGCGAAGGGGGTTGCTTCAGAGAAAATGGATGGGAGTGAATGAGTTGAGGGGCGTGGCCTAATAAGTGATGTTAAGAGCTGAAGTCAAGTGGTTAGTTCAGTCTTAGCATTTGCACCATGCTCTTTGCAAGTGGTTTCATTTTGCTGTTGTGTTTTAATTTTATTGACTTTTTTTTTTTTTTTTAATTACTTGACTCAAGCTCAACTGCAACAAAATTGTTTGGCTCGCACAGAAAAAAACAAAAACAAATGAATACATACATTAATAAATAAAATTAACAAGTGACAACTGAAAGTGAAAAAAAAAATACCACTTTGGTATTTCCTTTAATCATAGTTAACCAATAATATAATAAAATAGATGAAAAATGGTTTAATGTTTATGTAAATGTACTTTTTAATTAATATTTTTAATATATTAGTTACTATAAATCAATTAACCTATTGATGCAACAAAATGAATAAATACCAGACCGGTAATGTTATTTTCACTCCTACTGCCACTTTTGGTCGACTTTGGTCCTACTAGTAACACAACTAAGCACACTAGTAGTCACGTGTCAAGCACTAGTCACTTCCTGGATCCTCAATAGTAGTTTTGTAGCCGTCCTACTAGTGTGTCATGAAAGGTAGCACGTTGCGCTCCATCACACTATTCTGTCCTCCACCATCTTCATCCCTCCCGTCCTCTCGTCACAGCCGCTGCCCCCTCACCTGCTTACCCATGGCGTGCCCCCCCCCACCCCCACACACACACACACACTCCCTCTGCCCGCCAATGCATTTTGCCCTTACAAGGCGAGAGCACAGGCAGAGCGTACTGAGTGCGTGAACTCCGCGGGGGTGCGGGGAGACCATGGAGACGGTGACGACCCGCCGGGATGAGAGGAGGATGGACGGATGGAGAGTGGATTGGGGGGGGGGGGGGGGGTGTCTCAATTCTATCAATGACTCCAAATAGGAGGACAGAAATAGGCACACAGTGGAGGAGGTGACGGAGGAAGGACACAAGGACGGGAGGCTGCAGGTCAATGTGATGCTCGACTGTATGCGCTAAAATTCACCTTCCGAGTCAGACGCTAAAAATAAACAGTTGCTAAGTGGGAATTTTGCGGAATGATGCGTTGCCAGCTGCCAGTGAGGCTCGTGGGCATTTTTGGGAGGGGCGTGGGAGCGGGGGGGCGCTGAGTGGACACAGCCCAGCCTTCACACATTTTGTCCTTTAAGGACCTTTAACTGGCTATATGGATATTACAAATAAAACGTTTACACGAGTGACATGAGAAAATGTAGTGTTTGTATTGGCCAATCAGAAAAGCCGAAGAAAGTCATTTCTGGAAAATGGCGCAGCAAGAATTGCGATTTAACAAAAAAGGTATTTGTTGTATTTTTGCACATTGATTTCTACATTGATAGATTTGTGTCGACAGCAATATTCATAATATTGAAACAATTTTAATAATAAATACACCGCATCATTTATATACACATAATGTGATTTTTTAATACATTTTGAAAGACTGAGATAAACAGAATAATAATAATAATAATAAAAATGTATTAATGTCAAATTGATATGCAGCAACTAAGCTCAATTACCATATTTTAAATGATAATAATTTTAATTAAATGATTTATTAAAAAAATTTAAGAATACTCTTTTACATATAAAATTTATTTATTTATCAAAAACATCCAACATTTTTTTTTTTTACTAATGTATTATTTCTGAACAAAAATAATTTCCTATTTACAGAAACCCTGCAGTGAATTGATGCTGACATGAAATGAAATCTAATTTAACGACCTGTGTCTCCCCCCCCCCCCCCAAAAGTGACCTCTCCTTACCTTTCTTCTTCATTTTGTCCTGCTTTTACAGAAACCAAACACACGTGGCGTCACGTCGTCCCTCCATTCATGCAACGTCAAACAGAAAGGGACACTTGACCTAAAAAAACAAAACAAAAACAGTCTGAATAATCCAAGGCGCTCCTCCACCTTGTGCTGAACGCAAATAACACCCACGTTTCAATATTTCGGTTGAATCGAACGTTTCAAAAATGTATTTCATCATCTCGTGAGCAACGTTTCTGCCGTGTTTATGCAGAACTTTGTGCAAAGAGGGACCTCGAATTAGCGAATATTATGATCGCATGATTATGCACGAGCTGTGCTGCGACTATGCCGAGAATCTCTGGAGGCAAACTTCTCTAATCTCATGCTAAAAAAAATTCCCTTACGCACTTTCCTTTGCTTTGGTGTCTGCACACTGCAAAACACCCGCTAAAGTCAAATACTTTGTTACTGTACTCGAGTAGATTTTTCCCAGGTATCTATAGATCTAAACCACGAGCTTCGAGCGTTCAAAAAAACGAAACAAAAAATATATATGACATCGCTTTTTTTTTATTTCACATTGTTTACAACGCTAGCAAAGCTACGGGAACATGTTTTGATAGCATGGAAGTTGAACCAATCACAGCGGATCTCTGTCCCGATTCCAAGAAGCAGCATTTGAAAGTAAACAGTCTATAGATGCCAGAAGGTGATGGCGAAGCACTACTTTTGTCTAAATGGAGCTCCTCAACTCACCTCAACGTAATTCCTTGGCACCAAGATGGCACAAGATGGTGGCAAAGCACTACTTTTGTCCAAATTAAGCTTCTCAACTCGCTTCAACATAGTTCCTTGGCGCCAAGATGGAATCAAAGCACTACTTTGGTCTAAATGAAGCCCTTCAATTCACTTTCGCACAAGTTCCTTGGCAACAAGTTGGTGTCAAAGCACTACCTATGTCTAAATTAGGCTCCTCAACTCACTTCAACATAGTTCCTTGGCGCCAAGATGGAATCAAAGCACTACTTTGGTCTAAATGAAGCCCTTCGATTCACTTTCGCACAAGTTCCTTGACAACAAGTTGGTGTCAAAGCACTACCTATGTCTAAATGAGGCTCCTCAACTCACTTCAACATAGTTCCCTGGAGCCAAGATGGAATCAAAGCACTACTTTGGTCGAAATGAAGCTCCTCAACTCGCTTCAACATAGTTCCTTGGCGCCAAGATGGAATCAAAGCACTACTTTTGTCTAAATGAAGCTCCTCAATTCGCTTCAACATAGTTCCTTGGTGCCAAGATGGTATTAAAGCACTACTTTGGTCTAAATGAAGCCCTTTGATTCACTTTCGCACAAGTTCCTTGACAACAAGTTGGTGTCAAAGCACTACCTATGTCTAAATTAGGCTCCTCAACTCACTTTAACATAGTTCCTTGACACCAAGATGGCACCAGAGGTCACCCATGTAGATTTTTGCCTTTTTTAAAACTTTTACTCGAGTACACAAATAGAATCCATACTTCCACTTTCACGAGTACATGCAATTCCACTTAAATGTGAGTACTTTTTCCCACCTCAAGAGTCACGTGACCATCATGTGTACAGATTGGATTTCACGGCGTGGCGCGACCTGAACGGATGGATTTGTTCACCGCAGTTGGTCAGATGGTCGGCCTGGGGTCAGCGCTTTTTCACACCCAACAAAAAAAAACCTTTAAACTGACCTCCTCCCCGCCTCGCCGCGTGCCGTAAATGCGCTTTAAAGACAACATCTGGTCCGATGCGTATGGAGTCGCAAGTGCATCCGAAGCCTTCTGAAGTTTCTAGTCGAGAAGCTCGACTGTATCCGATATCCACACTTGTGATTTATAAATCATTAATTTGTATGCATAGAATGTCATTTTGGGTCATTGTTGAGTTTTTTTTTTCTTCCTTCAAAAAACGCTGAATGACTGTTAAAATAGATCATGGTTTAACCTGAACATGTTCAAAAGATAATAGAGCGTACGCTATGACTGGCAGAACAATTAGCTTTTATCGGGTTTTGAAAAAAAAAAAAAGTCACTTCTAATTTGAGCTAAAGGAGTTGGGGAAAAACTCATATTAGCTCAGGGGCCACAAAATCATGGTATATAACTTTAAAACAATTGCCGTCAATTATGCGCAGATTTTCGCTATTTGTGGGCCAGCCCTAAATTACGGGGCTCAACTGTAATTATATTGTTCCCAAAAAATATGCGGCAACACTTTTTCCTGTATGAGTTCCGGACGTGTTATATCTACCTGTTTTGCATAAATATTGTTCCCAGAATGCATTGCGTGGCGCAGTTATAAGGACATTAATCCTTGTCATATGAGTTTATGTTACCAGTTATTGAATTTTTGTCATATTTAACATGTTTAATGTCTGTCTATGATTTAAATTTTTTTTTATTTTTTAAACAAACCGTAACTTTAAGTTGTGTGTAAAATAATGACATCCAGGGCAAGTTCTGCGCTCATCTAAATATTGCTTGTGAAATTACGAATTTAAGTGTTTTGATTGTGACCGGCTGATTAATTGATCCAACATTACTATTTATTATTTTTTTTAACTTTACAAGATCATCGCGTGCCGGATTAATAAACCCCTTTGCGGGCCCGATCCGGTCCGCGGGCCGTATGTTTGACACCCCTGGTATAAATATAATTACGCATGAAATTGATGATGACACATTTGACAAAAGAAAGAAAGTTTAATTATGCGGGTATTAATTCTTGGTATGCGTGACTGACTATAAAATGTTTTTGATATAAAAAATAAAAAAAAGTCTGTGACTGTATGAAAATGATTTAAAATCTAGAAATGAGGTATTAGCTATTTGAGATGCACCGATGAGTTTTTCCCCCCAAGGTGCTCTTCTGTCCTCGTTAAGCAGTACTGCTGTAAACGGGGAAAGACTTTGCGCCGCAATGCTTCATAAATGTCATTTTGCCGGAATTTATCGTTGGCCAACAACACAAAACTCGTCAGCGAGGGCCCAGTGATGCGACTTTCCCCGGGTGATAGCTCGCAGTCACCCACACAGTGTGCAAAAATACATCCCTGAGTCATCGTGATTCACTTTCACATAAGAAGCCAGAAACAATGCGGGGAGAAAAAAAAAAAGAAGCAGAGGTTTGTAAAGCATTTTAGGTCCAGGTAGAAATTTTTCCAACCCCCCCCCCCCCCCCCCTCACCAATAATCTTAACACCAATGAAACATAATTAACATTGCAGAAATATAAAGATGCTCATGCCTAAGAAAAAAAGTTGTAAAGTTCCATTAATAAATTCCATTTAGAGAAAAAAGAATCAAAGACGTATTTTGTTGCAGTAAAGTAATTTTATGAGAAATAAACTAACCAAATTTGGCCCACCACTTGATTAAAAATAAAATAAAAAAATATTGTCTTTTTTGGTGGTCCACTAAAGCAAATATAATGTGTTTAACTTCATATTTCTGGCTAAATTTGATTTATTTTCACTTCAGCAAAAAAAAAACCTGCACCAAAATTGCAATTTTCTTTGCTTTTTAATTTATTTATAAGTTACATTGACTACATTTGAATGACTTCAACATTTATGACAGGAAACTACAATGTAATGTGATTCAAATGAGCTTGATATCCCTTCTTTTGCATGAACTCCTAAAAAATCCAGCGGTTTAAAAAATGGTCGCATCAAACCCGAGGCCCGGGGGCCCAGATTCGGCCCGCCACTAAAGCAAATATGTGTTTACTTCATTTTACTTTCATTATACTTAAAATTTTTATTTAATTTTTTTACAATTATTACAGGCATTCCACCCCCCCCCCCCACCCACACCAAATCCCTTCTTGACATAAACTGATGATACTTTTGAATCATTCCAGCAGTCATGACGACCCTCAACGGGAAACCGTAACAACAATGTGGGACGATGAAAATGAGTGTGATACCCCTGGGTTTTGTATGAACTTAAAAAATATAAATAACTGAGATACTTTTAGTGTGCAGTACATTTGAAACAAATCAGTAATTAAAAAACTTTTTTTTCCATTTAAATTCAGCGTTAATGTTCGAATTGTGCATCACGTTACAGTGACTTATATTTCTTAGATATAAAATCTCTGCGCCAAGTTACTATATTTAATGTTAGTCATGCAAGTGGCATAAAGTTTCAGCACCACTGGTATGCAAGAACCACATTTTTTTTTGTGTGCACATTTTGCTATAAAGAAGTAAAAGAAAAAAAGCCATCAACACACAAGGTTTGCCAGGGAGTCAAAAAAACGGGGGAGGGCGGGTGTTGTAAGGACATGTGTATGGTGAGGGTCTTTTGTGAGGTGTGGGGGGGGGGGGAGGAGGAGGGGAGAGGGGAGGGTATGGCGTTCTATTTCTCATAGCCCAACAGCTGCTGTCTTTAGTGCAGAGAGGCAGAGGAGGGGAGGGCCGAGTGGCGTGAGGCAGTGCGTGCTCCTCCGCGTTCAATCCACAGCCCCCACAGTGGATACGCAAGGAGAAAGAAGAATCCTCCTCTGAGCCAGACGCAGGGAAAAAAAAAAGCCAAAGGGACTTCTTCTTCTATTCCCCCCCCCCCACCCCTTGAACCCCCTTCTCTTATCCCGTCATCCTCACGCCGCTTTCGATCTGCCCTTTTGTCCCTCCTCCTCTTTTGTTCCCTCGCATCTCGGCGTCACCTCGAGGGGAAGGAAAAAGGAAGGCGCATCCGTCCTGCACAGCCGGTAAGCCAGCTGCGTTTATTTTTTATTTTTTTTTAAATTTTGATTGCGATGTGATGAGGATGTAGGTTGTGCTGAGTGATTTGAGGGTGCAGGAAGCTGGCCTGGCGGGGGCTCGTCCTGCTTTCACTGCGGCGCTCGGGCCAAAAAAAAGTGGCCGGAGGATGGACGGTTTTCCTCCTCTGACGGAAATCCATCAGCGAGCGGCGGATGCTAATGTGCATTAATGGGTTTATCTTTCCACTGACGGATGGATGGGCGCATCACGCGGTACATATGCGACCTCGAACCATCACGCGCGTCACACATATCACATTGATGGACTGTGGGAGTGTTCAGTGAGGCACAATGCAATGCAATGCAAAAAAAAAAAAGCCTTTTTCCGTTTTTTTGGGGTTGTTTTTTTGGGGTGAGATGCCCCCACGCTCGCGGGCTTAAAAACAAAAGCATGGCTAATGAGGAAGGGTGCATGGACAACAAGGCGGGAAGAAGGGAGGAAGGGGAGGGGGGGGGGGGGAAACCTGAATGGAGCAAATGGATGGATGAATGAGGTCCCCAAAAATGTTAAAGACTGGGTGTGTGTGAGATGAGCGGCGGAAGATGCTGGATCTGATTGGTCGCCCCCCCCCCCCCCCAAAAAAAAAAAAAAAACCCCGCAAGCGCTCAACTGTGACGCCCTGACGTCAACATACGAGCACACGTCGATACATCCGTTCGCAACCGTCCACATTATCAAGTCCTTTATCAGTTCCTGTTACTGTGGTTACCATGACAACCAATCCGACGCGGCGGTGGGGTTTTGGGTCCAAAACTAGTGAGCATTCCATCACCGTCTACAAGAAGGATGGACGTTACACATTGCCTAGTAAAGAGTTACAAAACGATATCAATGTGTACGTGTGCATGTTTTTTTTGTGTGTGTGTGTTATTTTTTTTAAAGGTACAGTATTTACTCCGCTGTTGCTAGGACACTCCCTTTGAAAGTTGGAATCGAGCTGCCCGATTGGCTGGCTGGCGGCGGTGATGCAAGATTCCCTCACCCTCCGAATCTTTTTCAAGCGGCCATAGAAACGTCACGCCGCCTCTTTCTCTCCGCCTTCTCTCTCTCTCTCTCTCTCTCTCTCTCTCTCCCCCGTTTTTCTCTCTCCATCATCTCCGTTCCTATGGAAAGCGGCTTGACATTTATTTGCCATCTTAACATCCATGTACTAGTACAGTCTTTGTTCTCCTACAAGACAACTCAGCGCACTAGTAGAATGAATGTTTTAATAGTAAAAAGAATAATAATAATCCTCACTACTAGTGCCTCTTTTGGTTAGTATAACCTTAAACTAGATATCCTTGATATCAGATAAAAATATGTGTACATGCTGTTTGTCCCTCACTAGTAAGACGATACATCACACTCGTAGACTTTCTAGTTGTGTTTTGTTTCGACTACTAGTACCACACCTGGCCTACCTTGATATTAAATAAATGTTCAGAAGTCTTTTTTTTAAGCATTTATTCAATATAATTGATATTCATCTTAAGGTCCATGTACTAGTGCACTTTGTTCTCACTAATAGGATAACTTTGGCATACTAGTAGGACAATTATAAGTGACTAGTGAAGCAAAACTATGCTATGTGGCTTATTGCAATTCATACTACTAGTGCTATTATAACATTCTAAAATCAGTAGCACACAGTTGTCTTAATAGTGTAGAGTTTTATACCCAAAAAAAATAAAAAATTATGTAGTTCCAACTCCTGCTAGTATGCCAAAATTGTTATTAGTGCACCCTAGTCATTCTGCTATTGTGCTGAATTGTCAAAACGTTTACTACTAGTACATGGTTATCGAGGCGCCATCTTCCCTTACAAGTACTCTCAAATCAGTATTTTTTTTCCCCCCTTCCCTTGGTCCATCCGTTGTGTAGTATGGCATTAACGGGGCCGAGCATGTGTCAGCTTTATCGGGTTCGACGAGGCGGAAGGCGCAATTCGGGGGGGGGGGGGGGGTGATCGCTGTCTTTCGCGTCTTGCATCATCTAATGCAACGGGACGCTGGTGTCGTGGCGGCGATCTCACATCATTTACCGTCTTTATCGCGCTGCAGTAGCGGACCGCCACTTATTACTTGCCAAGGGGCTCAATTATGGGAAGCCATTTGACAGTTTATTGGATATCCAGCTTACTAGTAGTAGTATGCCCCTTTGTCCTCACGAGAACATGCCTCTTGCGGCCATTTTATAATCAGGAACTAGAAATTAGAAGAATAGAAAATCGCCATTCACTTCAAGCAATTTTAAGGAAAAATGCTATATTGGGATATATAGGTTTGTATCAAAAGTACTAATGGTATCGGTGCTTGATATCAGTATCAGATCCCTACTATTAAGACAATTTCATCTTACTTGTGCACTAGTTGACATCCGTGTGCTACTAGTGAGGTACTAGATGTTTAGTAGTATGAATTCATAACATCACTAGAACTAGTAGCCCACAGTTAAGTAGTGCACAGTTGTTCAACTTAAAGTCAATGCACTAGTACACTATTTATGCTCACTAGTTAGTAATTCAGTGCACTAGTAGAACAACTAGGGCACACTAGTATATTACTACTAGTCATATTTTTCACTACTGAATGCCATTTCTGCATACTAGTAGGAAAATTACATGTCACTAGAGTAGGGTCCAGGAGGCTACTAGTGCGTGACTCATACCCACAAATTTGTCCTAGTAGTGTTAATAGTGCAGCACAGTCATTTAACTAAGGGGTTTAATTGTGCAGAAGTAGGCAAAACGTGGGCCACATGCACTAGTTGCAGTCGTGGGAAGTAAGTAGAGGTAAAGCCGTTGTGATCTTGATTGATTGAAATCTTGGGTGAATTTGATGAGGTGTACAGACCCCCAAAATACGGAGAGACTGCAGCAATGACTTTTTGGGCAAAATCCTATTAAATTGCCGTGACAAGTGTTAGTGTCAAAACAGTCGTTGGCGGGATGTACAGCGCGTGTGTAATTATTTCCTCCAGCCTTCACATCGCTGAGTTTGCAGCCGCGAGGCGGAGAAGAAACCGTCGCAGATAACGCCGAAGCAGTTTTTGTTCACGCCCGAACAGTTTTTACGTCAAAACATTTTGGCACCCGAATGGACGCCGAGAGGGACTTTTTAGCCAGTAGAAACTCAAAGCTGAGTCACCAGCGCTGACGAAGCCGCAATTTTACAGCTGTTATTTGCAAATCTACAACATCCACATATGCTTGTCTGTGCAGAATTCCTCAAATTCATTCATTCTGTGACGGGCCTAATCTCTCCTAATCTCGTTGACTCGTCTATAAAGCACATGTTCAAACATCTGTCACTCCGGTCTCGCTTACGATGCTCCTTTTGTGCTCTTCGCTGTTGAGGGGCCGGATCACAAGGAACATTATTACAGGATTGGTTGAAATAATATTGGAAATTGACATAGGAGCCTTTTTGACTGGGCCATGTTGTAATTTAATCCGGTAGTGTCGAGAATCGGGGGCGGGGGGTAAATCCCTGAAAGGGAAAATTATCACATTACCGAGGCACATGGTGGTCTGACAGAAGAGGCGGGGAGGCGGTCTGAATACACCTACAACATGGAGGGGGCTGTAAATACCAGCAGATTATTCAGAATGTACATTTTTCTGTAGAATACTTTCCATGTTCACGGGCGACAAGCATGTTGTTAGCCTAACATATTTTCCTAAATCAAATTTGAAAGGTTTTTATTAAACAAGTAAAATATATTTTAGAAAAGAAATTTAAAATGACTGTGTGGTATTACGCTAACGATGTGGCACCTAACGCGTCATCTCTTATGCTATAAGCTAACATAGCGGTATTTATCAAGTCCTTTTGGCTCATAAAAAGTTAGTCAGTACCGTCTGTCTTGTGGAATCAAAGGGAATGGGAGCAAATACAGGAAGTAGGCATCCCAAATATTATAGTGGGAAAAACACACAGCACGTGGCAGCTAGCACAAGAAGCTAACATAGCAATCTCTACCTTCACCCAGCACTCAATCTTAGAGACGGCCATAAATCCAGGAGTCAAAAATAAATAAATAAATAAACAAAGTAAAAAAATAAATAAAAAAATGGCTGTATGGTATTAGTCTAACGATATGGCAGCTAATTAGTCATTGCTAATGCTATAAGCTAACATCGCAGTCATTAACAAGTCCATTAGCTCATAAAAAGTTGGTCAGTACCATCAGTCTGTTTTGTGGAATCAACGGGAATGGGAAAATAAAAATACAGGAAGTAGAATCCTACCCATATTTGATAGTGAGAAACACACACATGGCCGCTAGCGCAAGATGCTAACTTAGCTGTCTCTTCCTTCACTCAGCACTCCGTCTTCGATTCACGACACCAGTCGACAAAACAAACAAACTGAAGACATTTTGTCCGCATCGCTTACAAATATGTACACAACTTTGATCTCCGTTTTACAATTCAAGTGTTATTACCTCAGCACTTCCCTGTGAGGAATTCCAAAAGTACCGCGTTCAGTTCATTTGTCGATCGGATCAATTTTCCACAGATCGGCCAAATTCCCCACCCCGTGGTGCTGTGCGAGATCAATAACACCAATTTAGAAGCAAGGTGAAGCCAATCGGAAGCAAGCTCATAAGAGCAGGAAGCCAGATCGCTACAATTAGCAACTCCGCGATAGGGGCCAGATCTTACAATAGAACTGGATCAAATGTCAAATTATGATCACATTTTTACACACATTTAGACATTATTAGGAGTATTGAATTTTTTTGCACCATCTGCTCTCTTCTTCAAGTGATTGTTGTGCGGCGTTGTCGTGTGTTTCCCACTCCGTTTTCTGCGTACACAATCGTACGCGCACGCTGACTAATTAGCCCAGCGTGAGCTCGAGCGGGTTGACTTAGTTGAGCCATTTGGCATCAGACAATGAGGAAGCAAAAAATAAATAACTCATAAAAATAGCAAGAACATCAACATATGCACCGCCAAATATGGATTGTTATTCTGTTCCAATGATTTTTTTCCCTTTTCGTCTTTAAAGTATCTGTACTTCCTGTTTATGCCATGCTGCCCCCCCCTCCCATTGGATTGCATCTTCAGTGCGGCTCATTGCGACGGAGCGTGGCCTCTTCCGGGGACGCGCCGGCTGATGTATGACTTGGACGCCTGGAGCCGTATATAGATTCTAGGTCAGGCGCGGGTCAGAGGTCGTCCGCCCATTTAGTCGTTCGCCGCGGCGCGGCTTTTCGCGCTACATTTGTCATTCTTGACGGTCCTTAGGTATCCCGTTTAGGACTACAAAAGAAGAGCTCCAACTAAGCAGCACACCGTAACAATCCATCCACGCATTTTCTATATAGCTTATCCTGTTCATATATATATATAGAGAGAGAGAGAGAGAGATAGAGAGAGAGAGAGATAGTTACATAGAGAGAGAGAGAGATAGATAGAGAGAGAGAGAGAGAGAGAGAGAGAGATAGATAGATAGATAGATAGATAGATAGATAGAGAGAGAGAGAGAGAGAGAGAGAGAGAGAGAACCATTGACGCCACTGAGTGGAAAAATTAACACGACGCTCTCCCTCCACATTCATTTCTTAATAATCCTAATTAGGATTAGGCAAAAATGCTTTCCAATGCTAACAAAATGGGAATAACAAGAAATTGTCTTACAGCATGACTTATAATACAAATTTGGCTATTGTGGTCGCGTGAACAAGAAGTGGCACTTGTCCTATGGCAGCCAAAATGGTGGCATTCAAATGGGAATAGCGACATGAAATACAAGGTGCAGCACATTCGAAGTGAATCTCCTTCATTTGACAAGATTTGTGAGCCGATAAATGAAAATAGCACACAGGCATGAATGTATAGAAACCTTTGTAAGAGAGCATGTTCTTTACAAGCTTTGCCCCCCCCCCCCCTATCTTTTGTGTCCACGTGAAAAATGATGTCTCAATGAAACACAATGAAAAATAATCCGTCTTCTCCTCTTTTCTTTACCTGACACTCAACAACCTCCCATTTACCCCGTCTCGCTTTTTTGGTTGACTCGGACCCCCCTTGTGGTCTTTTCTCCCCATCCTTGTTGTCCTACTTCCAAACTGAGAAGAGAAGTGAACTCCAATCCTAGTTAAGAGAAACATTAATGAGCACAATTGAAAATAGTAATCCATCAAAATGAGGCAGTCGGACCCCAGAAGCAGTTTGAGTCCAATGAGATTAGACGCCTGCTCTCAATTTGACTCGACGCGAGACCATTAATATTTGTGACAACGGCCTCCATTCATTTCATTAGCCGCATTCACGGCTATGTTTGTGCGGCTGTTTCGTGTGATAAGTGAAGGCGGCGAGGTCAAACGTAGTGCACTTCACCGTACCTCTGCTTAAAAGTACAACCCCCCCCATCCCCCCCACCCCAAAAGGTGTTTATTTCAGATCACCGCCATTGCCTGATGTGCAATACTTGACCTTTGGGCTTTTAGCCTTCAGCTGACAGGACAGATCAATAATATGCATTAGGAGGTTTACTCAAAGGAGAGCGTCAAAACCGATGCGTGCTAAAGGTCTGCGACTGGGAGATGATAAAACAGGATTGGATTCATCATCAATCTGTCTTTCATCCTTAATCATTACCTTTTACCGATCGTACTTGAGTCTTAACCTGTCAGACTACATCTGTTACCCGTCATAATTCATTATTTGCACTCTTATTTGGGTCAAAAATAACAATTTGGGTCAAAAAATGGACCAATCCTCGACTTCTCCCCCCCCCCCCCTCTACTTGTGTGGGTTGTTTTGCACAAAAGTTGGGAAATTTTGTATAAACAACCCCCCCAAAATTGGTTATTTTATACAAAATTGACCCAAGTAGTGGATCGGTCCATCCACTGTATTTAGTGTGTACCAATGCTTTTACCCAGCATATCTTATCTCTTACTTATCGTCCTTCTTGAACCCGTCATAATTCACTCTTTGCCAACTTTCAATGAACTCATTCACTGCCAGACGTAAAAAAATTTTTTTTAACTCTTTCTATTTGTTTCACATTTTTTCCCACTTTTGTTAACAAGAGTATGAAAACCTAGATTTTTTTTTTTATTGTACATTTAGAACAGATACAAAATTTGTGATTAATCGTGAGTTAACTAGTGAAGTCATGTGATTAATTACAATTAAAAAAATTTAATCGCCTGATGCCCCTAATTTAAAAAAAAATTATTATTTAAAATTAGGGGCGTCAAACGATAACAATTTTATTAATAGAAATAATTAAAATGAATTTTTGACGTCTATAGCCGTCAATGGCAGTGAATGAGTTAACTGTCAGTGTCTACCATCCTGTACCATCATCCGTCATTCTTTACTCATTTTCTATCATTTGTTAACAATTAATTATATCCACTCTTAATTGGGTCAAAATTAACTCATTTGGGGTCAAAATTAACTCATTTTGGGTCAAAATTGGACCAATCCACTACTAGGGTCTACTTGAACCAATTTTCTAGGTTGTTTCGTATAAAACCATCCCAAAAGTTGGCTCATTTGGTATAAAATAACCCAAGCAATTGGGACATTTTGTATAAACGACTCCAAAAATGGTGCCGTTTTGTAATTAGGTTAAATCCTGTTTTCTTGTAACTCCTCCTGCACTCCGGATGACTGATTTCAAACCTCGTCCATAGCCACACTTGACCTATCCTGCGCCTTGTCTGTTGTTGTCGTCGTCAGGTGCTGGCTGCCGATGCTCGGACCGTCGCGTGGAGCTGACAAGCCCTGGTCGATGCAGTGAACTGTTCCGCGTGAGTCGACGCAAACATAAGGTAATAGTGAAGCACAAGTGCAGGGAACATATGGCGGGGGGTGGGGTGGGGTTGGGGGGGGGGGGGGTAATAAGAAGCAACAGAATGGGCAATTTAGGAAAAATGAAGGACGTGTAAAGAGGAAGTTGCGTACGCAGATTGGGATCATCAAAGTCCTTTGAAAGAAGCGAGAGACCCATATGGACATTAGAGGTTAGTCTCGGCGGCCATGTTGGCGAGCAGAGCTGGTTTGTGATGCAGCCCCCCCCCTCCCCCCCTCCCGAGGCAGTGACAGGAGGGATCTTTCAGGGAGAGCTGAAAGGAGGCCGGCGAGCGTGGCTGCTGCCCGCTTGGCTTCCCGTCTGGGCGCCGGCTTTTTTTGCTTTTCAGACGCCGTGTGGGAACCCGTTTGGTGCGTGAAGGGCTGCTTTCTCTCGGCAGACTGCAGATGAGGCTTGCTGCGGAAGCCCACAAACGCACTTACACGCCACACGTCCGATGACCTTTGCGTCACGTAGTCGGATTGCTTTAGCACCTCCGGGGCCACCAGTGAGACTTAAAACGCAGATTGAAGGAGATGTGCCGGTGGCAAGACGGAGACTAGAGGAGTGTTGAAATAGAGAAGTAAGTCGAGCTGGAGGGTGTTTTTTAAAAAAAAAAAAAATTATGATGGGAGCTTAAGAAGGAAAAGAGACGCTTATGTGTTTGCTTAAAAAAAGACAAGCAGAGGGAAAACAGCAAACAAACATAAATTGATAGTGTTCCCCCGCTATATTGCTATACACTCAACTTGAAATTTTTGTGATGAACTCAAAGATCTAAAACTTATTTTTATTTTTTTTATTTTTTATTTTTTTTAAAGAGCTCAGTATTGTTCATTCGGAAATGTCATCATCATTGCTCTTTTTTTTTTTATTTATTATTATTATTTTTTTTTATCTCTATCTCTAAAGATCTAAAACTTCTACATACACAATATCAGAATATCTCCGAAATATTGTTCACAAACCAGTCTAAATCTGTAATAGTGAGCACTTCTCCTTCGCCGAGATAATCCAAACCACCTCCCAGGTGTGCCATGTCAAGGCACCATGATTAGTGCACAGGTATGCCTTAGACTGCCCACAATAAAAGGCCACTCTGAAAGGTGCAGTTTTGTGACTACTTTTCTGGGTCCTTAGAGCCCCCCCCCCCCCCCCTCAATAAAACAAAATTGCACCTCCTTTCAGAGTTCCCTTTTATTGTGGGCAGTCTTAGGCACACCTGTGAGGCGGGATGGATTATCTCGGCAAAGGAGAAGTGCTCACTATCGCAGATTTAAAATGGTTTGTGAATAATATTTGAGAGAAATGGTGATATTGTGTATGTGGAAGAAGTTTTAGATATTTTATATTGTATTGCAAATGATATCGTTTATATTTTCGTTGAATAAATTATTAAATGTGACAAACGTTCAAGCCCACAAATACAAAATAAGGACCCTCGCTAGGAGCAAGTCGGCCAAAACTCCCACATGCTCACGTGCAGACTAACTGACCACCTTCTTGACGTCACTCATTTGGCCACGCCCCTTTAAGGCACACATACAACACTACATGGAATACTATGAAAAAAAAGTTACTTTGTGATCTCCGTAGAATTGCGTATTTTCACCTACTGTGGGTAAAAATGAAAAAGTGAGTGGGGGGCGAGTGAAAAAAAAAATGGTAAAAGTGGAAAAAGTGCGATAAATGTTGGTTCTCTGCATTAGCGAACTTTGCATCCCAAGAGCTTCTGCTTTCAACAAGCAAACATGGGGGGGGGGGGGGGTGTTGGAGCGCACCAGAGAAAACCCACGGCTTTAAATAGGCATCTGAAAAAGAGAAGTGTGAAGTGGAAAGAGATGCGCCGAGACGCACAGCGCAACAAGTCAGGAGTGGAAGTTATTAGCGTTGAGTAATAGCGGAGTGACAAGCTAATGCCACTAAAAGACCCCGTTTCCGTGGAATAGCACACAACGAGAGGGACTTAAAAAGGATCCCAAAGATCAAGAGGTGACGCATTTTAAAAGGAAAAAAAAAAAAAGAAGCAGGGTAAGCGGATTTTCTCCTTTTGTGGTGGTGTTTAGACGGCAAATATTAAAGATGGTCGTAATCAGATGAGTAAAGCGTGTGCTGCGCGTGAGCATGCCGGAGACTTTTTTTTTTTTTTCCTTCCCTCCAGCATCCTTAGCTGTGAGGCGAATGGGCCATATCACCAGGCCAACAGTTACCTGGCAACCGTAAGCCGAGCACTGCTCTCCGCTTGGACCGCATACTGCGACTCTCGTCAGTCTGCCTTCGTTGGACACTACATTAGGTACACTTGCACAAAAATGTGCTCCGTTTCGATTGATTGTCGATGAGGCGTTCATTTATTATGTATATTGTTGTGGGTGTCGATTGCAGTGGTGCACTGCGTTATACTGAGAGCAGTTTTTGAAAAAATAAAAATAAAAATGGTCTCATATAAAGCTAAATGAGGTTTATATTATGATGCTACTACCACGGCAAATATGTCGATTGGTCGTCACTTTTTAATCATGGGTGATCAATTTAACTGGATAAAACACACAATATTGAACATTAGAGGGGTGTCAAAATGAGTGTGTTAATTTTGAGTTAATTTAAAGTTACCTTCAACGCCACTCATTTCTTAAACGCGCTGTACTGTCCGCGTCAAAATTGAGCAGTAATAAATGTAATTAATAATAATAAATATATATTTGTGGAGACTGGGCTAACAAATTTGCAGAATTTCACAAGTTACTTCATGTTAAAGGATATAGATAGCTCTTGATATGAAAAGAAAAATGCGCTGAGCCGTCAGCAACGTCTTACAAATGCAATTATGCCATCTAGTGGCAGATAATTAATGACCAACACAGATCAATATTGCACTTGTTTTTAGAACCCATCATCAGATTTTACTCAACATACTTCCTTTACCCGTCATCCGTTGTCTTTTACGTCGCACTTCTATCTTTTACCAATCACACTTTATCAACCCATCAACTGTCTCAAATCCATTACATCCAATCGTGGCTCCCTTAGAATACGCGCAGCGTGTCTCAGCATGTGCAGTACAGCTCGTCGCCACAACGCGACCCCGGGCAGAAGCGGCCTGAAAAACGATCCCTTGTGATGAACCAGGTGTGTTAGTGGAGAGAAACATGGAAAACAGGCCGGATGGGGGGCTCTCGAGGACCGGACTTGAGCACCCCTGGCGTAACTCAATTCTTTCAATTTCGCTTGCACACTTGCACCGCGGCGTCTCGCAAATGTTGCGGCTTGCGTGCACTGGCCATAACATTAGGTGCACCGGCATTTATTAGATCAAAAATTCTCAAAGTGCGGTAGAAAATAAACACTGTACGCGTGAATCATGGTGAAAAGTATTGTGGCGCACAATTGAACACTTATCTCCGTTTTTTGTGTGTTGTTTTTTTTTTTTTTGATAGAAGCAGACAGTTTCATTTCCTCAGTGGGCTCATATTAAAGCTTGCATCAGAGCGTGCGAGCTGATGTTTACCAATTTGGTTTTTTTTGGATCTCATTAGATTGGAATAGCGACGTTGCTGCCAATTTAGCCTCACATTTAGCAATGAGCAAACGTAAGAGTGACTTTTTGCAGTGTTCGAGACTTCTAAATACTCAAAGCTATTATTTCATCTGTCGTGTTTAAGTTGTATGAACACTATTTATTTTTCCGTCAGTTTTGAGCTCATTTCGCACTGACATTTTAACACTGGAGTTTACTGTAACACAAATTCTGGTAAAGGACCAATATACTTGGACACACTGTTAAAATTAACTCTTTTAAGTGTTGAATTAATAATGCAAATCTTCATAAGGGTAAAACTTATCGCGCATTTCTGGTGTGGGATCTCATTCCGTTGTACGGGTAAACTGTTGTCCCAACGTCCATTCTGCTTGGCACAAAAGCATTAGCATTAGCATTAGCACGCGGCCGCAGGCTAATAAGTGTGCAGCGCTTGTTATGAAATATCTATAGACTGATGTACAGTGAGGAGCATTAGACGGGGAGACCGGAGCGTGCGTCGCTGGCTGTTATTGGGTTACTATAGCCATGTAAACGGATTAAAAAGCTGCTGCCGAGCTCCCAGCGAGCGAGTTAAATGACTCAAGGCTGGTTTCAGCCCCCCCCCCCCCCCCTCTCTCTCTAATGGAATAGGACTATTAGGCACAAACTCAGCGTCATTTACGATCTTCCTAAAGACAGACAAGGGGAAAAGAGAGCGATGTGATTTTTGTATTTTCTAGCAGTTTTTTTTGCGCATTGTGTGCATTTCTTTTTTGGTTTGCTGTTTCCTCCCGTCCAGGTCGCCAGCCATGGGGAACCTCATTAAGGTCCTTGGCAAGGATTTAGAGAACTGTCCTCATTTTTTCCTGGACTTTGAAAGTAAGTAAGAGGTGTGCGTGCACGTGCTTGGGATGTGAGTGCACGTGGGTGTGTGTTTACATGTGCGTGCGTGTCAGTGCGGAGCTGTGTGGGGTGGGGGGGGGGGGGGGGCGGCAAGGTGGAGGCACTTTACCAGTTTGCTGATGATGGTGTGATGGAGTGTCGTCGTGGGTGTTGTTCGTTGCTATCAGAACTTCTCTAGTCCCACTCTCGCAATAATTGGTAGAGCCGTGCGGTCTGATGAGACCCTGTCAAGGGAAAAATGTTAACCCTCTAGATGACAACAAACAGATATACTATTTAATGAAAATATATATGCATGGGGCGCTGGCTAGCTCGGTGTGATAATCACCCGCACCATGTGTCCTCGGAGCCTGGTTCGATTCCCGGACTATGCGGTCCTTTCCTGCAGGTCATTCGCTCTCTCTCTCCCTTCTTCTTCTTCAGCTGTCCTATTGATTAAAGGCTAAAAGCCCAAAAGCATATATTAAAATAAAAATGTACGCATGAATGCAGTTTAAATTCAACCTGATGGCTGGTCTAAAAAGTATATTTCTACTTAGATGAGGTCATGTACACAAAAAAAGGACAGGCAGTTATTTGTGAATGAGAGGTTCAGGGTGTACTTTATATCCTTGCTCTAAAAAAAAGGATGCAAGCTTATAATTGCCAGAATGCACATATTCTATAATGATTTTTTTTTAAATATTTGTTATTCTTTTCTCTCAATTACATATATCTGGATTTATTTTTAATTAATATTTGTAATCAATATTTTTAATGGCTAAAGATGTTGCGACGAGACAAGATTTGAGTTAATTCGCCATAAAAACAATCTCTAAATTAGTTTATAAATGTAAAAAAAATTAAAATAAATCACTACAAATAATTCATCGTTGAACTCATTCACTCCCAGCCATTTTCACTGAAGCAACCCCCTTCGCTCCCTTGGCTGTTTTACTGGATTTGGACTGATTTTGCAAGGCCCACAGAATATTGTGTTCCATTGCTATAAAAGCATGGAATCTACCAAAAGAAAGATTAGAGTATCTTCTTTCATCAGAAAAAAAAAAGTATATTTCTATCTGTTTCTGTTTTGCAGCAATTAGCATTAGAAAATAGCTTAGTTTCATCATTATTCACAAATCTGTTTAAAATAGTGGGTTAAAGACCTGGCCGCTCCCACAACAACCCCTCCCCCCACCCTTACAATTTTTAAACGTATAAATACGTCTTTGGGAGCATGGTAATATTTGAAATAGAACACATTTATACGTTTTTGGGAGCAAATGAGTTAAAATGACAAACAATGACTTCTCTTTTTTTGAGTGGGATTAAAGAAGTTGTGTGTCCATGTTGCCATGCACCCACCATGCCATCCCAACAGCTCACTCATCCCGCTCCCACACACACACACACACACACACACGTACACACAGGTGGCACAAGCGCGCACACCACCCCGACACCCGTCCCATCATCACCCACAGATGTCTCCCCTCTTTCTGTTCCAGGGGCTCATGGGAAACCTCCTGAAAGTGCTGGCTTGCGCCGAACTTGAGCATGGCCCAATAGTTTTCCTTGACTTTGAACGTGAGACCATCCGCTTCTTATGTTTTTTTAATTTTTTTATTTGGATTGCTTTTGACTCTGTCGCCTTTTTATTTCCACCCCTCATGCATCCTAACGAGCTGACCATTCTCCGCCTTCGAAACCCCTCCGTACTTTTCCACCCGGGATTGGCATTTGCAAAGTCTTTCAGTATTTTTTGGATTGTTCTAAACGTCACAAACGATGACAGACGCACAATAGCGCAATGGCAAGACAACAATGAGGTTACACAAAGAGCAGCAAATGCCGGTCGTGTGTGGGTTTGTCTTGCTCCTCGATGCCGAAAAAAAAAGTCAATCGGCATCTGACCACCTCCTTGTGTGTGTGTCATCTGTGTATATGTGCTAACTAATGTGTGTGAGCGGGATGACAGGACGCAAGTAAAGATGTTGGCAAATGAAACCACCTCTGTCCTCCCTTTTCCCGTTTTTCCTTCACGGGTTTCTTTCCTTGTTAACAACTTGTTTGATCATTGAGTGTCTTAAGTTTCTCAAATGTTTTCACAATTCAAAGCTTAATACAGCGGGTGGCTTAATTTACAAGTTGGAGATGTTCCACGTTTGTATCCCAAATAATCTTTCCCAATTGAAATAAATGGAAATAACTTTAATCCGTTCCAGCCACCCACCAACAACAATTTTTTTGTAACATATATTGAATGAGAAAAATAGCACCCTAACGTATTGTACTTTTTAAAGAACTAATATCACATTGGTTATTTAATATAAAGAAAATAATGAAAGAGTTTTTGCTTCAATTCAATAGACATTGTGCTGCTCTTTTTTGGTGTGCACTGTGCATGCCTTGGCCACCAGGGGGCAGTATAAACATACACGTAAATATAAAGAAAACGGTCACAACTGCTGCACTGTAGTAAAAATCAATGAGAGCTTTGCTAGCTTGTCTATGGTGTTTTGCGTTGTGTGTTAGCATTAAGCTAGTGGACTTTCGTCAGACAGATGTTTAAATACACAAAGCGTAATCCTCTCAAAAAAATAGTTTTTACAGTAAACGTTGACAAAGTGGCAATAAGTTTAATAATTAATTATTAAATAATTGCATTTGATTGGTTCATGGCTTAAACGTAAACGACCCCTTTGTGAGTAGCGTACCATCCCAAATGCGAACAGCAGCATCCCATTAGTGAGTCAGAAATAAAACAGCAACACTGTTCTGTGTTTGCAAATATTTGGATTCCTCAGCAGATGTAAGAAATAAACGAGTTACCCTCATTTCTACCTGAGTCACATGCGGCACAGACAGCGGCGGGAAAAAAACGCAAAAAGAAACAGCGGGATGACTCAAGAGGCCTCATCCATTGCGTGCCCCTCAAATGTATACTCTTCCCCCCGTACACACGACGTTGCGCACACGGCAGACCACATGGGAACACGGCGAGAACAAAGTTAGCAACTCGAGTGGCGCTCACGTGCGAAGTAAACATTATCTTCCAGTTTGTTCAAAGTGAGAGAGAAAGGATGCCATGCTAAAGTAATAGCTAGTGTATTTTTTTGTATTTTTTTTTACCCTTAAGGGCCATCAGAATTCTTTTTTTTTTCAGAAGACAAATGTCATTGATTGCCGTCAGACGGGGGGGGGGGGGGGGGGTCAAAATATAACATGACTAAACTAAATAAGCTATTCTCATATTTGGACCAAAATTTAGATCATTTGATACAATTTGAAAATCCCCGGTCCATAATCGTGCTGACAGCAGCAAATGAGTTCCGGTTAGATGTGAAACTTCTGCTTCTATTTGCCAATGGCCGAAAGAAAGCAGAAGAAATGGAAGAAAAAGAAAAAACAAATAGAAGAAGTAGTAGTCAAGGCAACTAATGTCTGACGTATGAAAAAAAAAAAAAAACGGGGATTTTTGGTTGCCAGTCCAAGCTCTACTGTCTTTGATCTCAGTTATTATCAAATAAATGTCCCTAAGAAATGGGACTTAAAAACATGGTAGATCTTGAAATAATATAAACGAGACATATTTTACACTCTAAAAACCGTTTGGTCGAAAATAACCCAACTATAGGTCAAAAATGGAACGATCCTCTACTTGGGTCGATTTGACCCAACTTTGAGTCAAGAAATGTTTTTTTTTAGTGTAAAACAACTTATAAATATTGGTCAGATCCTTTTTACTTGGGTCAAAAAATTGGGTCATTTTGTATAAAACTACACAGAAAGTAGATTGGTCCATTTTTTGATCCATAATTGGACTACTTTTTGACCCAACTGTTTTTAGAGTGTAAATAAAATCTACCCTTGAAGTGCAGTACAATATAATGGGGGAAAAAAAAACACATAATAAATTAATTTAATAATATAATGTATTTAAAAAATATTAAATAAACCAAATAAATAAATAAAACACAGTCATTTAAATATTGAATAAATTTTAAGCATTCAAAGTGGATCTCTACCTTTACTAATGAGTCATGTTTGAATTAATCGCACTGCATCCTGTATTAGTTGCACACAGGAAGTAATTCCCTAATCACATCGTAACTGACTGAGCGTGATAATTGCATTATTAATGGGCCGCTCATAGTAACACGACAAATGTGTCTTTTGATATACTGGATGTACGGATGCTGTTACGTGGCAACAAATACGCCTTTTATCTCAATCTCTAGGGGTTATCACCCTTTCATCTCTTATTTCTTACAACAACATCCCTCTTCTCCCTTCCCACTTCCCACTCCTTAACTTGACGCGTTCACTTCCTTCCCCGTTCCTCTTTCCCTCCCTCGCCCCTTCCGTTCCTCCATCCCCGCCTCAGATGCCCAGCCCACCGAGGCCGAGACGGCCGTGTGGAACCAGGTCAGCGCCGTGCTGGAGGAGGCCCACGGGATCCTGGCCGAGCTGCAGTCCTATAACGGCGCCGGGCAGGAAATACGAGAAGTGAGTGTTGGCGGGAAATGGAATAAAGCTCAGTGAGGGTATGCAACATTGAACGAGATGATGCGTGAACGCATACACATGTGATGTGTCATCCACCTGTAGGCCATTCAGAACCCGGGTGACCTGGCGCTGCAGGAGAAGGCCTGGAATGCAGTGTGTCCCCTGGTGGCCAAACTGAAGCGCTTCTATGAGTTTTCGCTGCGTCTGGGTGAGCCAACAGAACGTTTGTTAGCATACATGTGCACGCACGCGCGCGCACGCACACACACTCAGTCACATAGATGGAGGCAGCTGTTGCTACAGTAACAGTGCGAGAGCAGAGGGATGGAGCCAGCCTGCCCACCCGCCTCCTCTGCTCTGCCTACTAACGCAGGCAACGCTGAACATTGTGTTCCCACTGTATCGCCCCGAACACTCACCAATAATAATTCATGCTAATGTATCGGCGCTAATGTTTCCATGCGCAATTCCTTTTACCCATCTGTCGATCTATCTATCGCCTTGCTAGTAAGCTTAGCTCTATCTTTTCCATTCAGAATCTACAGTACATAAATGCCCGCCCCTTTTTTTCTTTGGTGGGATTGATTTTTAGCCTGACGTTCCAGAAGGTAAAGTGTGTCTCTTACCCAATCTGTGGCGGGAGGAATATCGAGGGCGAGGGCCCTTTAGATGAAACACTTTACTCTGTATTTATAGAAGGCCCCTATACATTTTTAATGGCGAGGACCGGATGGGACCCTGTGATGTTTTCTCTCAGTCCCCTCAGGACCTTTGAGGCATCGAGCCCATTACAAAAGTCCAACAGCGACGGACTCCTGGGACACGCGCTGTAACCAATACACGAGTTACCTTATTTAGTTACATGAGAGGGACAGAACATTAAGTACACCTTAAACTCAAAGCCCACAACTAACAACCTAGCTAGGTACGTACCTATCACTTAGCCAGCTACTTAGCTACCAATCTATCCAGGTAGTTAGCGCTACCTTTTGAACTAGCAAAGCACCTACCTACCATCTTGGATTGTGTATTTTGCTTCTTATAGATTATTAATAACTGTTGCACTTTTAGACTTATAACATGATGACACAGCACTTTGCATTTTTTTTAATGTAATTATAACTTTGTTCTGTAATTTTATACTTATACTACAAATGGAAATTAGCATAGTGCTAAATATGGTACAGCCATCTTTTAATAGTACTGCACGTTGTCCTTTGAAATAAGCTAAACTGAATGAATCCTATCACCTAGCCAGTTATGTGCCTACCTACAGTACTTAACAAACTAGTTAGCTATCAAGTTAGCGCTATCGTTTCAACTGGCAAGCTTCCCACCAATCTAGGACTAACTTTCTAGCTACCAAAGATTCCTATCGGTTACCTACCCTAGTTAGCTTCATCTTTTCAATCAGCAGGCTGCCCATTACCCAACACCTAGCCAGCTAGCAGCTAATTACCCACACTATCTACTTCCCTATCCAGCTATATTGTCAATCCCTAGCTTACAAGTCACAAGTCAAAATGGCGGCACGGCACGCTCTGCGCTCATTGAAAAACATTGGACTTTGGATCATTGTAATTTCATTTGTGAGGATTATTTTGATTTCAAAATGTGATGAAATGTTTGACTAATATGCCCGGTTTGTATGCTAGTCTCAGGCATTAAGCAATACAATACGCCGTTTGTTTTCACCATGTAAAGAACGCATTTTGTATTGCGCTGGAAATATGAGAAACGCCTGAATGTTCAGAACTGTCAATAGTTAATCTCCTTTGCCCTACTAGCTACTCATACCTGCCTACACTCACCTGTCAAAGTATTAGCTACCTATCTGACTCGAAGCCTGAACCAGACTATCACTTCATGACAAGATTAGAGCAAATTACACCTGCCCTTTACACCTCAATTTCTCAACATGACCACATTTTTGTGTGTGTATAGAGAACGCCCTGCGCAGCCTGCTGGAGGCGCTGACGAGCCCGCCGTACGCCCCCATGCAGCACCTGGAAAGGGAGCAGGCCCTTGCCAAGCAGTTTGCCGAGATTCTGCATTTTACGCTGAGTTTTGACGAACTCAAGGTGAGGATTTTTTATTTTTCTTAGACTAACAGAGGTGGGCATCCTGGGCGGAGTCACGCAATTCTAAAAACAAATAAAGCAACTGTGGAATATACTGTACATATTATTTACCATGATAAATATTTGTTGTCTGCCTGTGTCCAGATGACAAATCCAGCCATTCAGAATGACTTCAGCTACTACAGGAGGACTATTAGTAGGAACAGGCTTAACAACCAGCAAGTAAGGGCCTGCTATTATAGATTATAGAATTTAGTTGGATTTTTTTTTTTCTTCTAATTGCATTGTATACAGAAAATGCACAGTAATTAAAAGGACATTTCAAATAAAACGAATTTCATATTTAAAAAAAACAAAAAAAAACATCAATGTGTTACAGCTGGAAGCGGAAAACGAGGTGAACAACGAAATGGCCAACCGGATGTCGCTGTTCTACGCCGAGGCCACGCCCATGCTGAAGACCTTGAGCAACGCCACCACCAAGTTTGTCTCGGAGGTACCAAACGTTTTCTCATCTAAACAAATGTCCAATGGAAAAAACATGGACGTCCACATTTTTGTGAGGTTTTCACATTTAGAGCCGAAAGTAAACTCAAATATTATTTTTTCCTTTGTCTATGCTCAGTTTGGGTTAAAACTAGCAATTATTAACGTATGGATTTGCCATTCTTCAGAACAAGACCTTGCCCATTGAGGACACCACAGACTGTCTGAGCACCATGGCCTGCGTGTGCCGTGTCATGCTTGAGACCCCGTGAGTACTTTTTCCCCCATGAGACACAAAAAGCCTTTTGAGCATTTATTTAATATTCTTCATGTTTATCTTCAGGTCCTTGTACACCGTCTGTCCTGTTCTAGCACTCCATTAATAGTGGTGTGTGTCTTTCAGGGAGTACCGCTGCCGGTTCACAAACACAGACACCATGTTGTTCTGCATGAGGGTGATGGTGGGCGTCATCATCCTCTACGACCACGTCCACCCCGTCGGGGCGTTCGCCAAGACCTCAAAAATCGACGTGGGTGTTTTTTTATTTATACATAAAATTATCAAGTTGTGTACTCAATGCATCTGTGTGAAAATTATTTTTGAGAATAGCAACAAAAAACAAACGGCACGTAGTTGATGCCTCTTCTAAAAAAAAAAAAAAGATCCATGTATAGAGGCTACAAAATGGTGGCAAGCCATTTCTTTTGTCTAGAGGACGTTCCTCAACTAACTTCCACATAGTTCTTTGGCTCCAAGATGACGGCAATGGAATACTTATCCCTAATTGAAGCGCCTCAACTCACTTCAACTCATTTCATTGTAGCTGCATGGCAGCAAAAATGCCACAAGATGGCGGCAAATAATTACTTTTATTGCAGGTTGTTTTTTTCAGGTTCCAAATCTGCCTGTTCCATGCATTCACGTTTTGTTTGAGGATAAAATAAAAAACATAACGAAATGAAATTATTTCCAAATCGTTTTTTTTTTTAATACAATTTTAAACTCAGCCTGTTCCACATAATTGTATTTGCTTCATATTAAGTAATACATTAAATAACAGGAGTGTCAGATTATATATATTTATTATTTTAAGTTGAATCCTAGGATGGCTTGTCACTTTCTTTAAGCTCACAAAAATGCGTTTGGCAATCGCAGTGCTGTGGTTGCTTACATTCGACTTTTACGCCGTAATAAGGCGTCATCGAGTTATTTATTCCTCTGGAGACAAGAATTGAATGGGGTTGCTTTTCCACCCTTGAGCGCTTCTCAAAGCGCTGGCGGCTCCGAGTATTTGCTGTGTCATTGTTTGGACCGCTGCTGGCAATGAGGCGGCTCGAAAGAATTATTGCTGACCTTTTGGTAAGCGCTGGTGTTTGTCTTTGTTCCCGCACAGATGAAGGGCTGCATCAAGGTCCTGAAAGAGCAGCCGTCCAACAGTGTGGAGGGACTTCTCAACGCGCTGAGGTGGGTGTCCGTCTTGCCGTGTGTGTCCATCTAAAATTTGGTAGAATTCTGTAATTAGTAGAACATTATTCTCATTATGAATTAGATTTTGTTTTATTAAAATATATAGATTTTATAGAATTTTATACACCAAATGTACACCAATTAGAAGAATCTGAAGAATATGGAAATAGCTAACTGAAAAGCTGGAGAAGGCCACAATTTGTCCTCAGTGCTACTGGTCGGCCACTAGGGGGCTGCACACTTCCGAACCAGATGTATGATAAAAATGCTTTTGCATAAGAACAAAAAACTATTTTAAAAATATTTTAATAATAATTTTTCACTATCTTAACCCAACGAGTGCCTCCAAATGGTTTGAAGGAAACAAAAAAGTAACTCCATATTGTGATTTTTTTCTTTTTCATCCATTGCATAAAAATGACCAATCAAGGACGGCACAAAACCACTGAACAGAAAACCAACATTAGAGGTGGCAACTAAGGAATGTCTGCCATCTCGTGGCGAATGATGATATTACAACATCAAATAAAATCAATACAAATTTGCAGATTTTTCTTATCATTCCACCCCCATTTTTTTAAATATGGTTTTATACAACCATAATGGCACACGCTTGGGCTTCAACAATAAAGCCATCTTATATTATATGAATGCCCTTTGAAATAGCTTTTGTATCCATGAGGGGCAAAATGTCCTCACTTCAGTTTGTGTTGATTTTTCTTACTATACCGTTATCACGTGTGCTCCTCAGGTATACGACACGACATCTAAATGACGACAGCACCTCCAAACAGATCCGGGCGCTGCTGCAATGAACGAAGGAGGCGGGGATGGGCGTGCACTTCAAAAGGAAAACAAAAGAACGCGCCAAACACCCAACGAAGGGCCCCATTTGTTTACGACAAATAACTCCGGATGACGAGAAAAATACCACGAAGAGGAAGAAGAATTCTATTTATTGTCAGCTGTCCACCATTCTGTCTCTTGTTTTGTAAAGTAAGAAAATAGAGATGATTAAAAATAAAAAAAAGTCAGAAAATATAAGATATATATATATAAAAAAAAAAAGACAAACCGCAGATTAAAAATAAGTAGAATTACCGACAAGAGGACGCTTTTATTGCCAATTTAGGTGCGAGTCGACGCAAAAGCTGACATTTAATTCCTGCTGTACTCTTTTTGACAAGTTTGCACAGCATCTTTTTTTTTGATTCTCCCACTGTGGCTGATGTCGCAACGTGCAAGCGAAGCAATGTGATGGACGATCGCCGGAGAATTGCTTTGCCATACTTTTGAGTGTTGAGGATCAGCCCCGGTGGAAGGATGACATCATTCATTCTTTGCGAGTCATTCACTGGTTCACGACGCAGGCTTTTACTTGAACAACTTAATTGAGTCTCTCTCTCTCTCTTTTTTTCTCTCTCTCTCTCTCTCTCTCCATAGGTGCTAACGTGCTTTTAGCTATCACTGTGCTTACTCGTCATCCAGCTGAGCACTTTGCACCGTTAAGTCTATTTTCAAAGTGCTTTTTGTTTTTCTTTTCGAAGGCTTCAGCAATGCTTACTGCGCCACTTGTGGACATACATCACCTATTAACCCTCCTGTTATGTTTGGTTCTCAGGAACAACGATTTGACCCGTCCCGGGGCATGCGTCAGAGTCCAAACGTGTCAGCAACACTGAGAAATCCTGTTTCTATCTTAAATATTCCTGGGTCAATTTGACCTTGAATTATTCAAAATGGTCAGAAACATAACCAAAAATCGCAATGAATGTTTTTTTCTGTATTATTTTTAACTCAACTCAACAATTTCAATTACAATTGAGTTGTTTACATCTCATACTGTATATCATGTCGATAATGTTCTTGGGTCAGTTTGACCCGAGGGTATGTTGATTTATTAAAAAATATCAGAAAAAAAGAGAATCACACAAAAAAATTTGGGGGGGGGGGGGGTCACACACAAATTAAAATTTCAATAAACGCAGTTTCTATCCCATTATTAAAGCAATTACAATCAAACTTTATTGATTAGCCTCAACTCAATGAATATTTTGGGTCAATTTGACCCAGGACATGTTGAATTATTCAAAAGCAGAAGAAAAAGAAACAAAAAGTTTCAGTAATGTTAATGACACCGAACATATTTAATGATCTAAAAGTGTTATTATTTACCCAAACGTGGTTTATTCCTCATTATTTATTGCACTGGTAGCCACTGTAATCAAGATTTTTGATCTCTCACAAATTACCTGACCAATAATGTCCGGGGTCAATTTGATGCGGGCCAAGTTTAATTAATACCATTTCAACTTTTTTTTTTTTTTTGTATAATTCAATAGAAATGATTTTCTTCAAAGCAATTTTGGATTTTATACAAAATGCTTAAATGTCCCCATATTTCTGTTTTGTTCACCTTTAATGCATTTAAAGGTAAATAACTCACCTAAAAAAAACATAAGCCCTTTAAAATGATTGGTTAAAAGTCAAATTCCCCATGTTTAACACCAAAAAAACTACGACTACTTATCCCCCCCCCCCCCCCCCCAATTTAAAAAAAGAGTCAATTTAACTTGCAACATAACCGGAGGGCTAAATCATTATTTCCTCATTGCATTATTCACACTCACTGGAAAAAGAGCGTGAAGGAAGTCGTGCTTCATCGAACGTGACATCACCAGGAATCAAGCTCGATTTTATTTTATTTTAATTTATTTTAGCTTGGTCAGCCAACAAGAGTCGTATTCTAAATAAAATTGAGAAAAAAACGAGACTTAAAAAATAAATAAAAATTCAAGCAGTGCTGTATGTTGGATGTCGATAGGCTTTTAGTCATTGATTTGATCTTTGAAATTCTATTTTCTATCCAGGGGTACGTGCACAAGCGTAGTCTGTATAAAGTAGATGGCATGAGCGAGCGTGTGTAAATAAGGTGTTTTTATTCATTTTTAATTGTTCAGTGATGCTGAAATGGGTGAAATGTGTCGTGTCTCTCTCACATTGACCATGCGTCTGCCTAATTGGACCATCAGACTTGCCGTATAGTCAGAGGGATTTGATTTGACTTTTTTTTTTCTTTTTTCCAATCAGGGATTTAGCTTTCATCATGGCGAATTAACTGGAGTGGGAAAGGGAGGGGCATAAGTGATGTGTGTGTGCGTGTATGTACAAGTGTGTGCGCAAGTGTGTATTTTGGGGTGGAGTGAGGGGGGCGGGGGGGTGCGGCTGTCCATTTGCTTGTTATTTTGTACATTTTGTGCAACAAATAAACTTGTCATTTATTACATTCACTCGCTGGTGTACGTGTCGTTACAACTTAGAACATTTATTCTACATTCACATGTCCACATATTGCTCTTTTTTTAATTTTATTCATAAATCCAGCATTTAAATTTTTTAATTTTTTTTTATTGGATAAAATGCATCATCTTGATTATGAACCTTTTATTGATACATGAAACAAATGTGTGAGTTTTCATACACACACCCTTAATCATTATTATTATTATTATTACTACTATTCAGTGACAAATTAACGTCACCAACTGCTGTTATGTGTGTTTTACTATTTTTAATATTACAGCACATTGAATATTTTTGACAAAAACATGACATCAAATAAGTCCTCCTCGGCATTAGTTGGCGCTATACTGCAGCAGTTTGACACATCAGCGAATCATCGTCTGTTAGAAAGAAAGATCTTTGTTCATAAACTTTACAATATTTTATCATTGTGTTAAAATTTCCTTTTTTAAATACTCAGTGAATAAAGATGGGTGAGTACCAATACCAGGTATTATTATTATACATTTTCTATCTAAATTATTAAGCTATTTTCTCAACATAATTATACTGTACTTATATTTGTTTACCTTTTTTTTTTTTATGTATAATATCATTTAAATTGACCCATCAGTGAAGTGGACTTATTTTAACCTTATCAGGTGTACAATTTCCCTAAATCGATTTTTAAAAATGTATTAATCATATACTATAAAAGCTTTAAAAAATATATATATATATCTAGCTACAGAGCAGCAATTGTGGTCCACATGCTGTTTTTGTGGAAAAGGGCGCCTTTCTTAAAATAAAAAAAAAATAAAAAAGGAGGGGGGGACACTTTAATGTCTCCATTTGTTATTCTTGCCTTGCAAAGCAGTAAAATCGATTCTGAATTAAAAATCTGAATGGTGACAGAGTCAAAGATTCCCAACCCCTCCTTCTCAATCGACATGTCACTGCATTCACATTTTTCACCACTAGAGGACAGCAAAGGACCGCTTTGGAAAAAGACAGCAGGTCCTTATTGATCATTACACACACACACAGAAGAGTGAGTGAGAAGCACATCAATTCATGACTAATGCTGCTGCGGACGGGAGCTTTACATTATATATTATATTCGGGGAATCCACTGCGGCTGCAATGCAAAACATGGCTACTGGCGGAAGCTGAATCAAAGGAAATGAAGCGCGTTTTTGTGCGCGAAAGGAGAAGTGAGCATTTGGCGGCGAGCCCCAACTGTCAGGCCGTAATAAGAGAACCCGGTCTATCTGCTTCCTAAATGACACACATTCAACTTCAGGCTTGGAATATTAGTTGACATTAAATACTGTACTGTTATTTTCTTGAGCAGCCATTTGAATGCATGCACAAAACGTATATGAGCACGTTTACATCACTAGCACTCAGTTGGGGGGAGGGGGGGGGGGGCTTTATGTATATATTTTACAACAGTAAACAATGGGAGAAGTTGAAAGTGGCAATATTGTTATATTACAATATGATAAGTGAAAGTGGGCCGTTTAAGCGCAACGTGTCAGTTCTAAACGGATTTGATGTCATAACAAATTAAATAATATTAATGATATGATGTCAAGTGAAAGTGGCCCTTTTGTGTAGTAGTCATCACTATATGATGCATGTTGAATATTTTATGAACTTTAAGCAGACTAAAATACAGCATGAATATTTCATGAAAACAAATCAGTTTTCATTGGCCGCTTAAGCGGTCGTGAACAGCACGCGCAAGTGAAATGTCAAAATCATCATCATCATCAAAATTAAAATAATCAATATTTCACACCGATGCTGCATATTGATAAAAGAAAATACAATGCGACACATTAGTGATATTTTCTGGTCATCCTTCGCCAGATGTGCATTAAAAACAAAGCCGTTTTGTAACTTTGCCCGTGCACCAGGCATAAACAAAACCTCACAAAAAATACTCAAACGTCTTTTTGGGTAGTCCTGCGAGCTGCCTAACAAACGGCACGAAACCGTAAAGCTCCCTGGCTGAGGTAATTAAGTGAGGTGCAGGCTTCAATTCAAGCTGTCAAGCCTGTAGTATCATTTTCAGATATTGAAAAACTGCACACTCAGCCCAAAGCTGCGTTGCCGCCGCCGCCGCCGCCGCCGCCGCCGCCGCCGCCGCCGCCGCCGCAGCGTTGCTTTTGTTCCACTTTAACCGCCGATTAACCACCTAATTTGATTCACGGCCCGTCCTAGTTTCCCTCTGGGAGGTTCCCTTTCTCGCCTGTCACTGAACGACCTTTTAAGGCCAATATAAGGGGGTGGGGGGTTAGGGGGGGAGGGGGGCCTGCACACCAACAGAGGTAAACAAAGTTCTCAATAGGGTTGAGGTCAGAGGATGATGCTTAGATCATGGATGAGTTATGAGTAGCCTGTGTGTGAAGCGAGCTGAGAAAATGGTGGGGCATTGTGATTTCCTAGGGAATGTCGTCAAAGTGGTCATTCGAAAACGTAAACATTTGCATTTGTTAACTCTGGATGAACAACATTTAAAAAAAAAAAATGAAAGTGACAGAACAGGCCGAAAAATATTTTTCTTGTCGGAGAGTGACAGGCATGAGGAACAATATAAAGAAATACATTGTGTATACTGTCCCTAATATATTGCCCCTTTGAGGTTCGCCAAATGAAAACCAGCAAACATGTGAGAAAGCCTCTCTTCCAGTTTTTTGTTGTGCCAGGAGGACACATGGCTCGCTCATGTTCGACACACATTACGCAATGCTGCCGTAACAGCAGACGCCATGGAGACGGGTCGCAGTTGTCTGACACACGTGCGCACACATGCGCCCCGCTTTCAAACAAAGGGGCCGTATTATGTGAAGGTGTGCGCTTGGACGTTTTGACCTGCGGGGGGGAGACTGTGGGACCCGCTCGACATCATCCGTTGAACCGCCCGCCAATCCCCGTATACTTCTATATCCACACACAAAGAGATTCCATTCCAATCACAGTTGGTTCACGGCATCAGACCACGACCGGCAACAGGTGTGATATTACACCACGGCCGCAACGCCCGATGTTGCGCAACACGTCCTATTGATTCTTTAGCCCGCCCCCTCGTGTAATTGACCTTTTCTCCTACAAATATTGATTTTGCGCGCTATGAGACTCTTGACTACCTCGCGAAGAAAGCGCGGGCGTCTCTGCATGGCGTGCGATCCGCCGTATGAATCGAGCATGCCGATTGGAGTAGAAATAATGCACAGCGATGCCTCGACTTGCATTGTTTTGTTGAATGCAATCAACATTTTCATTAGGAACAGGGATGCTCAATACTACTCTGTTTTAGACCGATACCATCATGAGTACTCAATCATGAGTAGTCACCGATACCAAGTATTGATACAACTAGTACTTTTGATGACATTTTCCAAAAAGAGAAAATGAGAGATAATTTTAGGATGTATATATCCCCAAAATAGCATTTTTCTTTAAAATTGCATGAATTTAAAGTGAAAAAGTTGAGCACTGGCCCAATATGATACCTGGTATTAGTTTTCGCCAATACCCTCATTAGGAACAATTCTAAAGTCTAATGTCTCCTTTTTCTTTCTCCTCCCATGACTTGGGGGCAAGGCTGGGTGAAGATTTGCCATTTTCGTGTGATGGCTGGACTGCACCATCTGAAACACGATCAGGTCAAAGCCATAAAAAGAGATGGGTGAGTACTGATACCAGTTTTTTTTTTCCAAGATATTGGTACTCGACCACCATTTGTGGCTGTTTTCTAGAAATTAGAAGACTAGAAAATTGACATAAATTTCATGCATTTTAAGGGAAAATATATGTATTAAAAAATATATATTATTATTTGTCATTGTTTTATTTTGGAGGGGGGGATTTTTTCATATCAAAAGTACTAGTGGTATCGCAACTTATTAGTTATTGGTATCGGTATGGAAAAAAAGTGGTATCGGACATCCCTACACAGAACCATGCTGCGTGAAGTGATGCTTCAATGGGTGAAAAAAAAGAAATCTATGAACTGCTTTTAAATTATGGAAAAAAACACCTTTAGATTAATAACACTATTTAAAAAAAAAGTACAGTTAAAGGGTTAAAATGTCAATAAAAAATAATTATTTTCCTAGATGTGTCCAGCAGTGAATGCGTTAAGCGCCGCGGAAGGGGAGTCTACCTGCCCCGCCCACCCAGTCTTCATTTGCATATCAGGCGGGAAAGCTGTGGCTGGCTCTTTGTTGCCGCTCCGCCCCACAAAAAAAAAAAAAAAAAAAACTCTCACAAAACGCCGCACTGGCGGGAAAAAGAGCCGGCACCCGCCCACCCGCGACAAAGGAGGAAAGCCAGACACGCACAGCCTCTTTTGTCTCACTTGCACCCCCGCACACACAAACACACACATCCTATAAGGTCTGACTGAGGATACAAAGAAAGGTGAGATGCACACATTAGAAAAATAAGCAACCTGAGATTACAGTGTATGTTTTGGAAAAAGAGTACAGTGGGTGGCTGCAAAAAACAGGAAGGCATGATATGCTTGGGGAAAAAGAGGGAGGCAAAAAATAACGACCCCCCCCACACACACACACACACACATAAAACCGTATTACATAAGCAAGCAGGAAATATGCAGGCTTGGAGCCACCCGGGGAGGAAACTATAGGCAAGCATGCGACTGACCCACCAAACTTAACGTTTTGACACTTTGATCTGTTATGGCTGATACGCATCACTGGCATGGAGAACTGAGAGTGTGTGAGTGCGTGCGTGCGTGAACTGGGTTCAATGAGTTCATGCAGCACTCTTCCTCAAACACACACACACACACACACACACACACATCAATAAGTAATAACCTGCACTTGGATGCATACATGTGTGTGTGTGTGTGTGTATGTGTGTTTATGTAACCATAATGCATACAATGAAGGAAGCGCGCACACACGCACAAAGCTGAGTAAGTCACACCTGAGAGCGTTGCGTTTCCCGCGCAGTTATGCAACTTCCGAATTGTGTTCCTGATAACACTGGAAAAAACACACACACACACACACGCGCGCGTCAACGTTTAAAAGGCTGTAAATGAGAGAATGGTGTCAAGTAGGGGAGGACGAGTCAAGTCTACGTACAAACAACACACGTGCACAAAAACACAAACGAATACACAAAACATAAATACAAATACATATGAAATATACACTCTAAAAACAGTTAGGTCAAAAATAACCAAACTATGGGTCAAAAATGGACTAATGCTCTACTTAGGTCAATTTGACCCAAGTTTGAGTCAAGAAATGGGTCTTTTAGTGTAACACAACTCATAAATTGGTCAGATCCTTTACTTGGGTCATTTTGTATAAAACGACACAGAATGTTGGGTCAATTTGACCCATAAAGTGGATCGGTCCATTTTTGATCTATAATTGGGTTACTTTTGACCCAACTGTTTTTAGAGCGTACAAACTCAAAAACACATACAAATGCAAACGTAAAAACACAAATACATGCACACACACACATAATACAGATACACAAAACATATAAAAACCCACAGCAAATGAAATCACACACAACCAAAACAAACATACACTAAAAACATATACATAAAACAAACAAAAACACTCACTCATGAAACTTACACTCTAAAAACAGTTGGGTCAAAAGTAACCTAATTATGGATCAAAAATGGACCGATCCACTTTATGGGTCAATTTGACCCAACTTTCTGGGTCGTTTTATTCAAAATGACCCATTAAGGTTCTGACCAATATTTATAAGTTGTTTTACGCTGAAATACCCATTTCTTGACTCAAAGCTGGGTCACATCGACCCAAATAGAGGATCGGTCCATTTTTGACCCAACTGTTTTTAGAGTGTACAAACCCAAAAACACACACACAAAAAAAACATGCACACACAAACAAAACATCCAAAAAGCACACATATAAAAACACAATCGCACACACAAAACATACAAAAGCAAAAACATGACAAACGCACACAAACATACACAAAAACACACGTACACAGAACAAAAAATTAACACACACTAAAAAACGCACACATGAGACATACACACACACAATATATATATGTACACAAAAACAAAAGCACATTCATACAGAAACACCAAACCAAAAACATTAGCACTCCAAAACGCACTCAATCAAAACAAAAAAAAATGCACAAAATTACCAAAAAACAAAATCCCCATTTAGCCCACCCAACCCCATTCAGACTGTGTTGTACTTCGGACTTTCATTTTTTGGAGAATTATTATTACAATCTGCTTTCTATTCCCGCCATCGGACACATGGACCGAGCGACTCCCCAATTAGCCTCTTGCATGTCAGCCGGCAGACCTCGGTGCGTGTTTCCCTCGTCTCGCCGGGGGCCAGATGGCAACGAGTGTTTAGCGCGGCGGGATTAGAGATTAGGATTAACGTCAAATTACCTGCGCGCTCAGTCACTGGATGACACACTACTATGTGAGGCCCGCAGAGTGCGTCGTCACTCAAGGAAATGGGACTCAATCGGCCATAAAGTACACAACATATGATTGGCTCGCTACCAGCTATAACACGGGGAAAAATAACATAACCATATAAGGAAGGGTCTATGTAGTGTGTGTGTGTTATCTGTGGAATAACATCAGCGTCCGCGCCGTGGTCTGTGTGTGATATATGTTGGCCGCTGCGAAAAGCCAGACGCGCCAGGCAAAAATCCAGGGCAAACAGGCTAGACGCACAATAAGCATCCTATAAGCTGCAGCCCCACGTTATGTAACCAGTCAGACGGCAGCTCCCCCCCCCCCCCCCCCCCACCGGCACCGACGGACGGGCGGGCCTCACGTATAGCCTCGACGCGACTGCTTCCCTGATCGTGCTTGGAACTCAAAACAACCGGTTCTGAAATACCGTGAAGATAATCAAACCTGCCAAAAAAGTGTTTTTAATAATAGGAAGGAACTCTCGATAGTATTGTGTCATATAAAGAGTAATTGTTTATCATAAACATTTTATAATATACATTGGGAGAACCTACCCCCGGTTATTCACAGAAATGTATTTGCAATGTTTATTTACCCTTACTTTTTTCGCATAAAAAAAAAAATCTCTTAAGCAATTCTAAATAGTTGCAGATTATCTCGAGAGCAGGGATTTATTGGAGTAGAATGTATAGAATCTGTTGTGCTGCTCGTTGTGCTGCGGGCACCAGGGTGCAGTATGACACATACAGACAAACTACACAGATTTACCGACGAAACGCAGAAGAACGTCTCGACTACGATGCAAAAATATCAAGTCGTTATTTGCAGAGGGTAAAGAAAAATTGCTGGCGGCGGGCAAAAAAAACCCTGTACCTCCGGAAATTGTCACTTTTCAGGAGACTCCAGAAACGGCATGTTTGTTCAACCATTATTAACATTGCATCTTCAAAGACAGCAAGCCTTTTTCAACACTTTAGATTGGTCAATAATTTGGAAAAATGACACCCAGATTTTTGAAAAAATATGAAATTTGCCAAATTGTGACTTAAGACGTTTCGGCCCGACATCGATCTACAGTATGCCTGAGGGTAGGGCCCAACTTCCTTTTTTTTTAAGCCAACGTGGATTCCGATATTTGTCAGAAGAAAATTCTGGTTAACAAATTAAATAGCCAATTAATTAAAAAAAATATAGTGCCTAATTAACTTGGGGTTTTTTTGAGTCCCGTAATGCTAACAACAATAAAGACATGAATTAGAGGCAGAAATATGACTATTTTATTATACTTTGTCCTCTATAATTGTTTGGCTTTACAAAAGAAAAAAATTGGTTTCATATCACGTGTTAATAGACTTACAAAACAAATGAAAAAATAAAAATAATTAAAACATTTGCAAGTTAAAGGTTTAGAATTACTATATTTAACCGATGCTAGTTTCATAAGGCCGTCTATGGCATTTTACATTGTGTGATAGCATGAAGCTAAAAGACTTTTGTAAGACAAAGTTCATGCGCTTTAGGTCAATATTATTCCCTCGCTGCCAAAAGGTTGCTTCTTTGCGAACACTTGCAACTCAAGACAAAAAGAAAAAATGGCACTCGCAAGTCAAGGCACCGCCGATTGTACAAGAAAGCGTGCTGGAGGACGGCACTGTCTGGCAGTAAATCCCACCCCAAAAATGCAATAAGTGGACTTGTGAGAGTCTTAAACCGAGAGGTTATTTGAGTTGAGTGTGTGGATTCTCTGCGACGGGCTGTGCAGATTACTAATTAGCCTTGTGACCTAGCATGCTGCGCTAACTTTTTACTCCCCACTCTCCTGCAGGGGCATGTTCAGGTCAGGCCTTATGTCAATGAATTACTGCAGCCATCTTTTTCTTTTTTTTTCTCGAAATGCCTGAAGGTGTCATAACAAACCAGCTGACAGGATACACATCCACTAAAAATACTCAACAGCACACATCACATGACTGAATGAATTCAAAGACTCCAAAATGGGAACATGATGTGCGACGTCATGAATACAAGGGAAAAGGATGGAGGGAGATAAAGCAGCTATTGTGTATGTTGTACATATAAAAAGCATCAAACAAGAGGAAGGAAAAGTGGCTCGTCCACAAAAGCGTGTTATAAAAAGGCTGCTGCTTGGGGACCTTTTGTTACCTCCACCAAGGATGTAACACTTATAATTGTTTCCCAGAGTGAATCTTTTGTTAGTTGCCTACTTTTAAAAATGTGTTTGGGAGCGAGTTCTCAATTTCCTCTGAATCATGATTTCTTTTTTTTTGGGGGGGGGGGGGTGTATCCACCAATTTTCAAGATGCATGGATACAAGCACAATATTGTCTTGCGAATGAAGTGCCGCCTCCAAATCTGAAAACGTGTTTGTGTGCATTTTTGATTGTCTGTTACATCTGCGATTTTGTGATGTCTATTAGACAGGGCTATGGCCCATATAATTATAGCTCCTCCCCCCTCACTTCAGAGTTCCTTGGAACCAAGATTCAAAGTGAATCACGGATATTCAGGGGAGGAATCCAATTTCTTTGTCAATTTTCATCCATCAGCTGCAGTCGTAAGGATTTTAAATTTCTGACAAATACGCGCAACTGTGACAGGAATTTCTTTACCTTTAACATGTCTATCTAGAATTTTCAAATTTTCTGGGACGACTCGATTCGTCACTTCCTCTGGTCCATGTCTCGTGTGGTACACACCATGTCACCAAACAGAACAGAGACTTGTCACTTGTGATGCTAAATGCTACACATGACATTTATTAGGAAACTAATTGGGGGACACTGTTTCATGATTTTTATTTTTTATTATTTTTTTACATTGGTTAATTTTCATGACATTTTTGCTACCACCTGTGTATTTTTCTTTCATTAACAAAAACAAAACAAAAGGAAGTCTCGACGGTTTGCATGGAGAGCTCCATCAACTTGCGACTTAAATGTCTAGATGTCAACTTCACACAAGTTCCTGTAAACAACAAAGTCCATTGTTTCGCGCGTGTGAATTCTCAGCCCATGCTGTGGAACGGGCAGAGTCTGAACAGTTCAACCCAAGACACAAGTTAGGACCGCCCCCCTCATTTGAATAATATACCATGATGCATTTCATGCTTACGTCTGCAGCAGAACATTTTTATTGATTGATATTTAATTATTTTTTTTAAATGTATTTCCACATTTTATGTTTTTTAACAATTTTTTTTGGTTTGTTTTTATTTCCTTTTTTATTCTTATTTATTGTTATATTATATTATATTTTTTAAATTACATTTTTGAATAATATATATTTTTTGTATCCGTTTTTATTGTCACTTTTGGGGGGGGGGTAGTTTTGGTCCTCCATACATGTTTTTTTTCCCTAGCTATTAACAACATGGTTGGGATCTTATAGTACAATGTGACTTCTGTACTGTACGGCCAAATCGAAGCTTGAGGCATGACTGACCCAGTTTGTCAAAGTGGAACACGCTCGCTTATTTACAGCTACGACAACGCTCGGAAACGTTTTGGAGTCACGCCGTCAAGGTGCGAGGTGGCTACGGGAAGAAGTAGGGAAGAGGAAGGGAGAAGCTGCAGGTGACAAGAGGGGGGGACGGGTGGATGCCAGGTATTGTGTAAGCGGTCTCCCAGCCCAACCGCTGAGACAATAATGCATTAATCTGAAAAATAAGTGGTGAGGATTACGTTTTAAATGTTTATTAAATATTGTAAAAAAGAGCTGCATCCATTTCAAATGAACAATGACAAAACCCACAAGGCTCAAATGTGTCAATTAAAACATTTCACGCACAATAGAAGCAAGTACAAATGATCTAGGTAAGGCACATTATTGCTTCAGATTGATTAATTAATCGATCAGGGTTTAGGGTAGACTAATTAGTTCCTCACAAATCTTTAATTCCGCAACAAAACAAAGCCAAATCTAAGCTTGGAGGGTAGGGACTTGATTTTTTTTCCCCTTCCCTTTTCACTTCTTCTGGATTACCAGCCAGGCGTCCCAATATTTTTGTCCAAGTAGTGCATGCAACTCTGGTTGCAGTGTCCACAAAAAAAGCATTTGAAGTGGAAAATAAAGCTTGCTCCAAAGTCAAGATGTCATGCTACCAACGTCATATTTTCTTGCGGGTGGTCCAAATATTTATGTCCATATAGTGTATATAGAGTCCCTTTGGTGTGCTCCTTACAATAAAAAATTGTCTTGGCCTTTGCTCCAAAACTCAAAACCCAGCGGTAGAAAAAAGGGGAGGGCAATTCCATATTTTCCTAATGTTCAAACGTCCAAATAATTCCGCATAATGTATCTTTAGTGCAATTGGGAAGAAAAAAATAATCCAATCTTGGACTGAATCCAAACACAGTCTCCATGATAAACTGTGAAAACACAAAATGTTCCAACTGAGAGCAACATCTCATGGAAATGTTGACATGAGCAGCATCAAGAAACCGTTTCCATCGGAAACCACCAAAAGAGAAAAAAGAAAAGATAAAAGGTCCAACGGCATGTGATGAAAAGATTCACGCACTTCATAGTTTATGGACGCGTTTTGAAAAGTCAAAGTTACTTCCCTAATGTCCTGCGTTGGTGTCCTGTAAGGATTCCAACGGGTTCGTCCGAGTCTCTGCGTCCGAGGCGGGAGGCGAAGCGCTACACTGACCCCCGTTTTCACTCGCGCCGCCGTCGGACTTGCGCTTCTTCCTGACGTGGAAGTGATGCTTCTTGGACTTGAGGTGAGCTGCAGGGCAAAGAGAGCCACACGTGACGCTAGCGTGACCAAACTAATGAATGATTAAAAATTCAACACCGACTGTGGCATGTGCAATGCGGTGCGTGTGGTCCGTTGTGTCTGTCTCACCGGCCCACTCCAGGTCACCGATGATCAACTTGTCGCAAAGGTCGCAGGTATGCTGGCTCCGTTTGTTCCTTAGCTCCGCCCCCTCTAGTCTGATTGGTGGAATAGAGGGCACCTCGCCCTAATTCAAAATAAATACAAGGTGAATATAGGATGGCAAAAAAGATGCCAGTTTTATTTAGAAAACAATGAGAAACATCCTCATGTTATAAACCAAACCAGTAAATGAATCATAATTAATTTGTTTGTACACTGTCAATTTGAAATAATGTCCTGGTTTCGAAAAAAAAAAAGGAAAATATTTTTATAATTATGATTCACCGATTAATACAAAAAATAAATCGAGAGATTTATCGATTAGTGAGATCATCGTTAGTTGCAATTAATTTTTGTGTGTAATTAATCACACAATTTTCCACGATTAATCGCAATTAATCCCATTTTTCTACTTCTGCTTCTACTTTTTTTCTTCAGGGGTTGTAACAAATATTTGCTTGAGTAAAATCTTGGAATGAATGTAAAATCATCGCATAGAAAGCATATTTACAATCAAAGACTGTACAAACACTTTAAAATTTTTCAATTAAACTCCAGCCCTAAATGTATTTATATCATAAATATACATGGGCTATTCACCTCGAGGGTCAGGTAAAGCGCTTTTATCTAAACGTGACAGACTTCTAACAGTAATTTACAAAACAGAATTTCACAGACAAGTCCTCATTCCAATCCTAAGCAGGGATTTACTATAAATTCTTTTAAGACTATATACCAAATGCTTGAACAAGGCATGAACTAACAGTATTAAGGGATGTATGTGGATCTTAAAAATTACACTCGCAGCAAAGAAGGGAAGGCAAAGTGCAAGAAAGCAAGACCGACCCCTTAATGTGTTGCCAGATAAGACGCGGAGAAAGAAGGCCACACCTTGCAGAGGCTGTCCAGTATCTGCAGTGCAGGGTTCAGCACCGTCTCCTCCCATCTGGCCACATCCGTCACATCCAGGCCGTACACTGCTGGCACGCTGTCTCCGGGTCCTACCCACAAACACACACACACACACGCGCGCAGGTCAATCCAGCGCACATTATGCACCCTGCAAGGCCAAGCTGATTTATAGCGCTCACATAAACATCCAGCATACTGATCAATTGTGCATCATAAAAAGAAAAGCGCCACTTCCATCCCTCAACCGGCCACGTGTTTATCAATTCCGTGTGCCATGAATATGGAACCGATTATTTGACACCCATTAGGTAACGAGCGAGGTGTTTCAAGGCAGCAGATATGGATCGGGCAAATCATTAGCAACATTTTTTGGTGCCGCGCCCTCCAGCGCTGTCAACCTTGCTGACTCACACCGGCTCGATATAGCCCCCCGCCCCCTCCCATCCCCCCTTTCCCCTCTCAGGTCTTTCACTCATTCTCCAACAGTTCCACCCCCGTGTGACCGTTTTGCTTCGGTCAGCAAGTCTCCCAGGCTGGGCTGGGCCGAGCCCGAGCGCTCAACAGCGCCACTGAATCCCTGCGCTGCTCGTCTGTGTGCATCCACAGACGCTGCCTGTATTGACTCGAGACATGCAGATGCACTGAGGTGGGGGGGCGGGGGGTTGTGGGGGGCAGAAAGCCTGCAGTGAAGGTGACCTTTAAGCGATGAAAACCGAGCACCTCCAAAGCAAAATGTAGCTCGTCCAATGCAAAATATAAAGAGGGAAAGAGGAGACTTTTGTATTTAATAATGTGACAGCGCGCACACTCCGGCAAATGAACTAACTCGTAAGAGCCATCTAGATTACGACCTAATCCATTCCACACCCACACAATGAAGTGCATGTAAAAAAAAAAAAAAAAAAAAACAACAACCTGTGTGCCGTGTGCAGGAAAAACGGCCGTTATGACAACGACACCGTCTCGCAGGCAAAACAGTAATATGCATCTAACGATTTAAAGAGGAGCGTCTATAAACCAGATCTCAGAGAAAATGGTGCATAGTAAGTGATACAATAAGTGAAAATATAAGACATGACCATATTAAAAAAATATATATATCTATTTTAACCCCTCCCACAGATTTCAAAGCACATTTAAATTTATTAAAACACGCTTTTTAATAGTATTTCTCAACACTTGCTCTCACTTTCACGCTTACATAGTTCTTCAAATAAGAGCTAAGCATGCTTACTTCAAGCCGTTTGCCACTGAATGTTGAAGTTTAATGGCAAAACTGACTCATAAAACCCACGGGGAATAAACGCCAAACTGTTCAAGCTAACCATATCATTTCGTTAACAAAAAGTTTGGTAGCTTAATGCTAGTTTTAAATCTGGAATGGACCATCATGAAAAAATTTAAATATTAAATATTATACTCTTATTCTTTTTTTTACTGAACCACAAAAACATGGTGTGATTGTCAAAGAAGAGTTTAGTGAGTTTACCTGACAGCTAATTCAACAGCTAATTTTATTTGTACAGTGGCTAGATGACAAAAGGGTACAATGGCACTTCTGCATGTGTGTTTATACAACCACACAGGAGGTCCAACTGTTAACCAAAGCTTCTGGTTTTATTTGGTGGTATAGAGGACACTTTTTTGGGGGGGTACAATAACAGGCAGGTGGCAGAATCACCTGGCAATCAACAACAAGCCACTCCCTTACGGGCTGTATTAAAGCGCATGAATAAAAGCTTGCCACATGCTAGATAACATTCTACACAATGCAGGCTTTGAATTTGAACTCTAAAGTGCGTTGCTAAGAAATCAACAAACACATTCAAAAGAAGAAGAAAGTAAGACGGGCGACGCAGCGCAGCTGCTCGACCATGTTGGAACAGTCGTCCACCTGTTGCCTACCGAGCACACCAGCAGTCATTTGTCAAGTTGTGTTTGGAGAGCAAGCGTGTAAAAAAAAAAAAAAAAAAAAAAAAAAAAAAAAAAAAAAAAAAAACAGAAGCCGACGGCCAGCTGCGCCTCGCTGGCCGTCATCCACACTGCAGCACAACACATGCCACCATTCACACTCGCCTTCCTTCCTCTTTCCTCCTGTTCCTCTTCCACTTTGTCCCTTGTTTATCGTGCAGATGCTAGACGGATGATAAGGCCAATCGCTGCTCATAAATTTTTTTTAAAAAACACTTCTAAGTACTGAATGCGAATTGCACACCTTTATAAAGGTTAAATACATACGAGTATCATATTTGCATTAGTATTTTTCTCCAATAAGCACAAAGCAGAAAATGGCACTAGTGTCTTGTGAGTCATACTGAGGGCAAATTTACAGCGAAATACACAAAATGAAATTTAAATGGAATTTTTTTTTGTTTTGTTTTTTTACTTCACTCAAGCGTTGTGCATGTAAAACAACCACAACCTTCCCCAGAAACTCCACTTAGCTAAATGCTAATTGCGAGCAAACAATGCAAAACGCCATCGATGTGCAAACGGCTCGTATCCTCCGTTGTATGCAAAACAACCACAGCTTTGCCCTACCTTTGTGCACTTAGCTAAATGCTAACAAACGATGCAAAACGCCATCGGCAGTTGAGGTTTTTGAGGGAAAATAAATCTTTTATCACTGCACCCACCCACCAACATATTTCATTTCTGACATAAAAACTAGAACGTTTTGAAACACTTTCTCATGCTATTAAATGGAGAGAAGTGTCTCCAAACTTTTGTCTGGCAGTGTGCACGAATATTCTCCTACAACTGCATCTATCTACTTCCTCGTCCGGTTTCCATAGCAACGTCTGCGCTTGATCTTCCACGTGAAAACGTGCATGTGTGTACATGCAAGCTTCAAGTGTATAAACTTGCGCCTCACACCTGCTGCCGCCACTGGATCATGTTGCACGCTCACGCCCCACCCAGCCCGCCAAACAATACACCCGAGCTATTTATCCATGTGTCGCCTGTCTCCCTGTATGCAACACTAGCTTTTTTTTCTTTTTTTTTTTTACGCAAAAGATATCGACGCCCCTGTTACTGTTACCGCCGCCACAAGCCTCCAACCCTCGCCCGCTAAATAATAATAATAATTGCTCGCTCACCTCGGGAAAAGGCCTGAACTGGGAAAGTAGGTTAAACTGGCGTGTGCATCGATTTGGCTTTATTTACATGTGTTTTGTGGCATCTTGTGTAACCCGCTTTCAGCCGTTTTTGTCATCCTCACTTGCTTTTGACCTACTAGTTAAAAAACACTCAGGTTGGCCCCCCACTGCTGAGCTCTGCTTACCGAGTGTGTGTGGCCGAGGCAAATTCCCGGCAGCTTCGTAACGCTTCAAGAGATTAGCCTACTCAGACGGCGCGCTTATGTATGTGTGTGTAGGGTGTGGTGGAGGGTGGGGGGGGGGGGGGGGGGGTTTATATTTCACATCATGGGGACCATTTTCTGGGTTTTTACTATCATTGTGGTGGTCCCCATGAGTCCAAACCTCTTTTTTGGGGGTCAAAACTTGGTTTTAGAATTTAGGTTTGAATTGGGTTATGTTTGAGGTTAGGGTAAGGAATAGGGGTAGGCAATCATTTTGGATGGTTGGGGTTAGGGGGAGGAGCTAGAAAATGCATTATGTCAATGAGATGTCCCCACTAGACATGTAAACCCAACTGTGTGTGTGTGTGTGTCAAACCTGGTTTACAACTAAAAAATTGAAAAGTCGGGTGTGCAAAAGTACCCTAACAAAAGAGGCTAAACAAAACAAGCTAGCCACACAAGTAAAATTCTAATGAAAACATATACTTGTTGGACAAAAGTGATTTTTTTTTCAGGTCATAGGTAAAAAAAAATTTGATTGCACCACATGATAATTCATAAAATGCTCATCATTGGACAAATGTATCCATCAATGAGCCATATGTCTCCTCTGTACATTACATGCTATTTATACTGTATATCAACAAGTATGATTATCAATGAATGTAATCAAAACCGATCATGTGGAAAAATACGTCACCTAAAAATTTGTCACAGAACTACTAAACTCGAGACCTCTTAAGTTGAGATTTGGGATCATGAAAGCAAAACGTGCTTTTCCAAAAAAGGCAAAAAGGGGCTTCTGCCTTGATCGCTCAATACCGGTGGTCACATATCACATTGCAACTTCCATAGTGGAAGAAGAGGATTTACTACTAAAGGCAGAAAGTCGATCTTATCCGTTAGCCGACCGCGTCGCAAGTGGTTCCCGCAAAGATTTGTGGAAGAGCCACGCGTGCAAGTTGCGAAAGCGTGGACGAGTTCAGACGGATTACGCACGCATGTCACACGCATGTGGCGGAGACCAGATGGTATGTGCAGGCGCTATGAGGGAGAGGGAAAGAGCGGGGTATTGAGGTTGAGGGCCTGGCGTGGCTTAAAGCCGTTTGGGTCTAACAGGATTAGGTCGGCTGGGTTACTTTAGGGTATGCTGCCAGTGGGATTCAGGAGCACACGGGTTCCCACCTTAGACCGCAAGAACATACACATCCTTTATGTAAGCTCTCTTGAAAAATACACCTCCAGTTTCAGGCTGCGAGTGGATAAGGATGGGAATCGAGCACGAATGCCAAACCACGAGATGATTTTGGCAGAGGTGTGTTTATCCAGTCTTTAATGTCGCTGACTGTGGCAGGTAACAGGCCACGAAAAGCCGGTTTTTGCGGATTTGACGCCACAAGGGACCTGCTACCGGGAAAAAAGCTTTCGAAAGTTCAACCTGCAAAGATGGATTTGAAAGCGGGAATGCTTCTATCAGCCTTTCAGAAACTGCACAACCCATTTCACAGTTAGCACAGAACCTTAAAAGAGACTTGTGAATTAGACTGTTTTGAGGAGGCGGTCCATGCAAATGGGCTTCTTCTTTTTTAATAGAGAACTAAATAGAGAGTAGTCTGAATGTCGCTTGAAAGTGGTGGATCTTCCCCCTTCCTAGCTTCCAAATCATGGGCAGGAAAATTCAGTGCAGGGGCAATACAGTGTTCCCTCGTTTTCCGCTGGGGTTAGGTTCTAAAAAATGCCCGCAATAAATGAAAAGTAGTTAGCTTTATGTTTTACATTTATATAAATGTTTCAAGCCTCTAAAAACCTCACCACACAGTTCACACACTTTTCTCATCAAGGCATTTACATTTTCTCACATATCTCTCTTGTTTGACTCATTCACTGCCATTGACGGCTATAGACGTCAAAAATGTATTTGAACTATTTCTATTAGTTAAAAAAAAATCCACTTTTGCTAACAGGAGTATAAAAACCCAGAATTATATATATATTTTATTAATTTATTTATATTTTTTGTTTTTATTAAACTTTTCTTTTTTAAAGAAAAGATTATAAAAAATTAGGGGCGCCAGGCAATTACATTTCTTTATCATAATTAACCGCATGACTTCACTAGTTAACTCACAATTAATCACAAACAATCTGTTCTAAATGAACAATAAAAAAAATTCTAGGTTTTCATACTCTTGTTTACAAAAATGGGAAAAAAATTTAAACTAATAGAAATAGTTCAAATGAATTTTTGACGTCTATAGCCGTCAATGGCAGTGAATGAGTTAAACATTCTCAATGTTCAAACCTTCATAAAAAAAAAAAAAATAGGTACATTACTGTAAAAAAAAAAAATGCATGCAAAATTGCACTAGAAAATCCACGAAACAGCGAGGCCGCGAAAAGTGAACAGCGTTATAGCGAGGGAACACTGTATATGGCAAAAAAAACATTTTCTGCAATAGGCAGCTAAAATATTCACATATTTAAAAGTCAATTTAGCATTTGTTTTAACTCATGAGGCCTATTTATAGCCAATAAAGTGGAACTTTTTTTTTTTTTAATATTTGTTTTTAACAATTGTCTGATTAACCTTATCGTTTGTGTAAGGAAAAGGAATATAAAATTGTAATTATGAGACCAGATTCTCATATTGCATGTTTGTGCAACGACTTAGGTGCTGGCAGTGTTATAGAATGGCCCAATTTAATATAAGAACTCCTAATAATAATTTGCTATTGCTGCAATATAATTAAAAACAGAATTTAATAAAAACAACATGAAGTGAAATAGACTTGGATAAACCAACTTCATATTGTGTAAATATGATAATGCATCCCATTATCGCTTAAATAAACATCCTCAGCAGAGAAAATATGAACGGATATTTTATAAGCAGTTCCGGAGTAGCAATACAAACAGGATCTAATCTATCGTCAAATACTACAAAAAAAAAAAAATGGTGGTAAATAAGCGCTCAGAGTACGATACTGCGGGCTGTAAAATCTCATCTCGTTGGAGAAGACAACTCACGTTTAAGGAAGCGGTTACGGACCCATTTATTTTGCTTGCGAGCGTAGCGCCTCGTAGCGATCTTCAAAGCTTCAACACCTAGAGTGAGATTGAGAAGAACACTGCTAAGATGGAAGATCATTCCGGCAGCCGTTGCACGAGTCAGAAATCGCCGACCTTTGCTCCGGAGTGCGTCTACTTCCTGCTGGGTGCTGTTTTCAGGAGCCGTCAGGTAGTCGTGGAACTCTTTGAAACCAATCGACTGGAATATCCCGTGTTGGTAGTTCAGACTGTGAGAAGGAGAAGACGGCAACGCAAAATAAGAGCTCTCTAAAAAGGCTGAACACTTGTAACCAAGGGAATCAATGAGTAAACAGATACAATCTTTGCTATTAAATCCAATGGAGCAGAATGTAAAATAAAAAAAATAAAAAATCCAGGGAAACTAATTATAAACTGATCTGAGGAAATTTGTCACACAATTGCTTTTTTCCATGCGTAAGTGAAATTTCTCAATCGGGATGAAAACATGTTTTCATTCACTATGCGTTTCAGTTGTCAGCATGTGCATACCGGAACTTGTCTCCATGACGACACACAGACAGCCTGTAGAAAAGGCCGCATAGTCATTTATTGCTAGGGACAACCTGTTCATCTCTACAATGTATCTCCTTCGTTTGGCTGAGTGCGTCAGCGACAACGTGAGATAGTGACACAGGGTTTAAGTGCCTAGTTTGCATGAGACCAGAATGAAAATAGTAAATGGACCACTGTTTATATACTGCTTTATCAACAACATATGTATACACGAGTGGTCGGCTGATGGCACGCAGGTTTCAAGGATCGAACCCAGATCCTCCTAGTTCGGAGATGACTATTCTACCAATGAGCCATGCCACCCCCAGAATATATTAGTAGTATGACTGGGTTTAAAAAAGAAAAGAAAAAAAAGAATAGATTAATCGAATATTTTTTTCTTTTCATAGCCTGATATTAACTCATTCACTGCCATAAATTCATTTTTTTTTATTAAAAATTAGGGGTGTCATGCAATTAAAATGTTTAATCGTAATTAATCGCATGACTTCACTAGTTAATTATTGAAGTCATGTGATTAATCACAATTGAAAATTTTAATCGCCTGACGCCATTTAAAAAAGAAAAGAAAAGATCATTAAAAATGTGTCGTTTGTCAGGCGATGACATTTTTACAATTGTAATTAATCGCATGACTTCACTAGTTAACTCACGATTAATCACAAATGTTATGTCTGTTCTAAATGTACAATAAAAAACTCTAGGTTTTCATACTCTTGTTAACAAAAGTGGGAAAAAAAGCTAAACTAATAGAAATAGTTCAAATGATTTTTTGACGTTTATAGAGTTAATTCATAAAACCATAAATTCATGTGAAAATACAATTTTACTTCAAAGTCTAAATGTGTTTTGTTTTTTTGTGTCTCGCTGTTTTTTTTTTAATCTACTGTTCAGGAATTTCAAAGTATTGTCTTACATTTACAAAAGACCTCGAAGACAATTCAGATTCATTTTAAATGACATTCGGGATCTCAGATAAGCTCAACCTTGAACATCCTTGAATTGACTATCCACGTATCATAAAAAAAAAAAAAAAGATGTTAAACACACTGTAATGAGACCGCCCCCTTTGATGCAAGTAATAAAGTTACCATCACGACCTTTCTATCTAGACAGCCGTAATTTCACCTTCCCCTATCCCCCCCCCCCCCCCCTCCCTGCGCAAAGAATATCAATCTGAGAAGAAGCGAGGTCCTTCGGAGGACACGGTGACATTAAACCAGCTGCTTTTCCTCGCCACACAACGGCCGGAACAATTTGGTCAAATCATCCCCAATTTGAGAAGAAGCGCTTGTGTGGGCTCACTCTGTACCTTTGTGACGAACGTCCACAGATCCGCATTAAGCGAGCTGACCCCTTTTCACAAGTGCAAAAATAGCAATATAATCTCATTTCTATGCAGAGGAAACGCTGGCTGGAAAAATACAGTTGGCTTGACCCCGTGTGATACTCGAGACAGGGAAAAAATGGCAGAATAGACGGCCGGCCGCGCGGGCCCGAGACAGAAATCCAAGAATAGCGACAGAGCGCAGGAAATGTCGATTCAATGGAGGGTGAAAAGTGGCGGCGGACGGGGAGAGAGGTTTGACCTTGATGTCTCACGGTGGAAGCCAGCCGGGGGGATGGAGTCATGAGGGTAAAGGAGTCGCAGACAGGGGGGGAAGGATGGAGGGAGGGAGTAAAGTGCTTTACTGATCATATTGCTGATAGGGCGACGGTACAAGAGAAGGCTGTGGACTTAAAAGATGGGACATGGAACTGGGACGTGCCCCGCCCATGCATTAACTCCCCGCAGCCACAAAAACCAGCAACCACTGGCACGAGCATAACCCTGACACACTGCCCGCAATCCCCATTGTATGCTTTGTCTAAACCGGACCTCGAGCTCTCGGGGAAGCTGCAGTCTACATTGCGACCTGTCAAGACTGGGAAGGAGGGGATAAATAATGGCCGAATCGCTTGGCTGAGTTCGTCAAGGAGAAGAAGAAGAGATCCTTCCTTCCGTCCTGGATCATTAAATTCCAGAGAGAGATGGGAATATGATCTTCAACTTGATGCAGCGACACTCAACCTACTTGCCCGCTTGTAAAAGAAAAAGTCTAATTTGGTCGGGTTTGACATAAAAACTCAAATTCTGTACATTTGGAGCGAGGTGTGCCAAAATTAATCGTTTAATCGACAACTTATCGATTATCAAATTAATCAACATTTGAATGATCGTTAACAGCTTTTAAAAAAAATTATCATGTAATCAGTAGGGCCCAACTGATAGGGATTTTTTTTAACCTTCCTGATTTTTGACAGAAAAAATATTGATTAATCGGCCGATTAATGAACTCATTCACTGCCATTGACGGCTATAGACGTAAAAAATTCATTTGAACTATTTCTAAAAAAAAACAACGAAAAAAATATTTAATTTTATTTTTATATATATACACACACACACACACACACAAAATTATTGCATAAATCAAAATTCTAATATGTGATTAGTCTGATTAATAAATGTAATCGTTTGACAGCTCTAATATATATATATATATATATATATATATATATATATATATATGTATATATATATAATTCAAAATGGCTGGTGATTACAAAATCAATCCCTCCTGGGTGATATTAATATATAATTCATGTTGTCATTAAACAATACCAAATAATGGGAAAAAAAATTGGAGATTGGGAAATATTTGTTTTGTAATACTTTTAATGCAAAATAAAAAAATTAAAACAAAATAATAAATAATAATAACAATGATAATAAAATTAATAAATAAATAAATAAAATACACTTAAAAATAAAATTTGGTATAATTATTAAAATTGACTTTTTGTTGAATTTTTAAGATTTTTAACTAGAGGAACAAGTGGTACCACTTTCACACCTTATTTTTGGTGTATTTTTGTAGCTCTTTTTTTGGGGGTTTAATAGTAAAAAGGATCACATTTTTAAGCTAATCGACTGTTCAGACATTTGAGTGCGTTTTCCCACCCAAACTAGTCCGAGCATCATTGATTCCCCTCACCTGTCATTCTGCACGTTCCGCCGATTGAAGCGGACATGGAAGTCCCTGAGCTCGTCGATCAACCCGCCTGACAACATCTCATCGACACGAGCGTCCAGCCGCTTGTCCAGAGCTGCACAACAAAGAAATAACAAGGAGGATAAAATAGGGCATGTCGAAATCTGGGGCAGGGGATCCAAATCATTCACCACCCCTACCGTCCATGTCGGCGTGGAGCCAAAAGATGCAAGGGTCCGGGTACCTTAGCGGGCCCCCCAGGCCGTCGCCGCCCTGCTGGCCTCGTTGCTCCTCCAACCAGGAACTGTGAGGAAAGCCCGTTTCTTGGTGGATCTGCAGGCTTCTGTGGAGCGAGAGCAGAGAGACACACAAAAAAGAGATTCCAATAGATTTTTTTTATATAAATGAAACACACGTCATTAGCATCGGTAGGAAGCCTTGGACATCGATTGACAGGATGTGGTGGAAAACTGTGTGTTAAGCTTGTGATAATGAGCACATACACCAAGGTAAGAAATCTTCTTCCTAGTAAGATTCTTCCGCCAGCCTGCGCTCGGTAAATAACACAGAAAAGATGATTCCCGTCACGGACCGGAGCGGGGTAACCTAACCTGCTTTTCACAAAAGACCAGAGTGCACAAACTGCAACTCGTCAAATGTGCCAGTGAGGACTGAGCATTAGCACTATTATTACCATACTGTATTATACTCAGTATATCCATAAATAGAGGCCAATGGTGTTGTTATTTGCTGTCTTTTTATATTTACCTCATTCACTGCCATTGACGACTATAGACGTCAAAAATTCATGTGAACTATTTCTATTCGTTTAAAAAATAATAATTTCATTAGAATTTTTAATTGTACATTTATAACAGATATAAAATTATCATACAATTAATTACGATTAAATGCGCCTTATTTTTTTATTAGGCCCGTAATTAATTGATTAATTAATTGTAATTATCACATGACTTCACTAATTAACTAAAGATTAATCACAAATTTTCAGTTCTAAATTAACAATCATTTTCCCCCCTAGGTTTTCATACTCTTGTTAGCAAAAGTGGAAAAAAATGTTAAACTAACAGAAATAGTTTAAATGAATTTTTGACGTCTGAAGCCGTCAATGGCAGTGAATGAGTTAATAGAGTCTAATTAATGACTATAGCGTATCACAATATGGTCAATGGACATTACCTGTATGGATTACCTTGCAATTTTGCGTTTGTCGTTGGGGTGCAACATGGCGGCCATTTTGGGGTCCACTTCCATCAGACGTTTATGCAACTCAGCTCCTCCCAGTTTCTCCAGTTCCAACTTCCTGTCTGCGTTTCCATCTTCGCCGTCCCCCGAATCCTCCCGCTGAATAGAGACAACGGGGAAATGGGAAAAAATGATTCCATTAAATAATAAGGAAATTCTTATTAGTAGGGATGTTTGATATAGAACAGTCAAAATTAATTGATCGTCAAGTTAATCGACAGCTTTTTTTTGGGGTCGGTCATAAAACACTTTGATGACTAGTAAGAAAAAAAGAAACCAACTGCTACTTAAACTCACTTAAGATGTGAGAGTTGAAGAGATCTCAAAACGTAAAAAGCCAAATAAAAAGCATTTCACTCACCTCAGCATCGACGAGGACTCGCCACAGCAGAGACTCGATGTAATAGTTTGTTCCGCCAACGATGATGGGCAGTTTGTCCTGATGATGCATGTCATCAATGTCAGAAAGCGGTCAGGAAAAGAAAAGACAGACAGAGGTGGGAGGGGCGTTGGCGGAAGACGCTAGGAAAGGATATTAGCAAAACGGCTTTGTTCCTGAAGTCCACCACCGTGTAGTTGCTAACCAACGGGTTCACGAAGCCGATCATGTGATGCCGACACTGGGCGCGCTCCTCGGATGTCACCTTGTTGGTGATGATGTCGAGACCCTGGTACACCTGGAAGGGGTACATAAGAGGGGGAAATGAAGAAAAGAAGAAAAGAAAAGAAGAACCAGATTTGCAGAATGTTCAAAAATGACATTGCGAGCCTTAACATCGCTTAAGTGGCAAATTCTGGCAAATTGTTGACGTGGGCGAGTAATCGTAAACTGGCGGCTTGGAGATGAAATGCTGCCTCCATGAGTGAAAATGAAATCAATGCTTTTATCGGGGCTCGCGAAGACTTTGCAGTATGTACTTAAAAAAAAAAGAAAGATAAACAAGTAACTATTTAGATACTTTTTTTCATTTTAAGTGAGCTCCAACAATTAATCAACATGTAATCGATTACCAAAGTACTTGTAGGGAGGTGCAATTAATCGATATTCAATTACAATTTCAATTATTACACTCCACAATTACAAAATTGGCATAATCGTTGGCATAAGTAAAAGATTACTAATACTCATTGTGAGTTGTTTAAATGTATATATTTGCACCTTTTTTTTTTTCATTTTAAAATAACTAATTTAATACGTCTTGTTTGGTCCAAAAGAAACAGAAATGTATTTGTCATAATATTTTTTTACGTTTGCACCAAAACACAAATGATCGTCTTAATTGTGATTTCAATTAATACCAAACTAATTGTCATTCATATTTTATTCATAATTGACCAGCCCTAGCATCACAATTATTTTTTGGATTAATCGTTTAGATACTGTTTTAATTTGAAGCGAGCTGCAAACATTAATCAACAAGTAATTGATTATCAAAGTACAGGTATTTGATAATTTTTTTACAATTGATTAATCGTTTAGATACTTGTTAATTTACAGTGCGATGCAACGACTAATCCATTAATTAACAAGTAATCAATTATCACAGTAATTATTTTTGATAATCAATTAATCATTTAGATACTTTTAATTTAAAGTGAGCTGCAAGGATGAATCAACGGGTATCAAAATAATTGATAATCGAGTAATCGTTTAGAAACTTTTAAATTTAAATTTGTCCCATTTAACTCTTTCAGCTTCTCTAAAGTAAATACTGCATTAAGATTTCTGTCGTCCTCCATGAAAGCGGACTGATTTTCTTTGAATCTTTCCATGCTGAATCAAAAAAATAATAAAAATTTGATGTTTGCATTGCCAATTTGAAATGACTTCCTGTTTTAAAACGAAGGGATTGAAATTCAATACGATTAATCGGTTAGTGAACAAAACATAAAACCATACAAGTTGCAACAGTGCAAGGTGCAGACAGTCCACGTGAAAGCGCTCTTACATGTAACACAACACACACGCCACCTCTGTCCATTTGACATTACCCAGTCAGGTGATAGGTGGGAGGACTGATGTGGGGGGGGGGGGGGGGGGGGTCCTTGCAGGTATGTAACGGCTAGGTGGCAAAGTCCATCACAACTTGGACTGTTTTTGTTTCCAGGGAGACAGCTATGACATTCACCTCTTTCATGCTAAAGTATTTCCTGTATTGCGGCGATGAAATAAGCAAGAGTTGAGACTTCACAAGTGGTGAACCTCAAGAGGGTCCACTCGACTCTTGAATCTCCACCGTTGAGTTTTTATTCAACTATTGTGTAACTCAAGCTGTGTTATAGTAGTGCACATCACAGTGAAATCATCGGTACGGACCCCAGCTGAGCATTTACATCTTCCCGTGAGCAGACAGGAAAAGAATACGAGTCGTTACGTGCCGTTGTTGCTCGTGCATAATAGAAGAGTGGCTGCGGTTTGGACTTCTGTTTCCTCACCGAGGTGTCAGGGCTGCGGCTGAGACGCTTTGATGAGTGGTTCTTAAATCGATTAACCCGTAGATGGCCGACTGCAGCTCCATCGCCTGGATTTACACCACAAATCCAAGTGTCTACGTTTGATTTATTGTGTGCATTACAAAGCCATTTTTTCCCCCGATTACTGTATATTAACTGATTATTGTTGCTTATTTGCTTTCATGAAAAACTACTGTGCAAAAATAGAAGAAAAATATTTTGCAGCCAACTGAAATTTTTTTGTCCACGGTGGGTGCCGTGGGTGCCCGGGAGAATTATTATTTTTTTAAATCCTTTACAAATTTGAAAATAAGTGCATTCATTTTGTTAAAACTTGTAAATATGATCCTTAATAAATAATCATTTTAAATTAACCCTTTTCCAGCATGCCCATTAAAACTCATTCACTGCCATTGACGGCTATATATGTCAAAATTTCATTTTAACTATTTCAATTAGTTTAACATTTTTTCCACTTTTGTTAACAAGAGGATGAAAACCTAGAAAAAAATGTTATTGTACATTTATAACAGATATAAAATTTGTGATTAATCGTGACTTAACTATTGAAGTCATGCGATTAATTACAATTAAAAATTTTAATCACCTGACGTGATTTAAAAAAAAAAGATTAATAAACATTTGGGGCGTCAGTCGATTAATTTTTTTAAATCGTAATTAATCGCATGGATTCACTAGTTAACTCACGATTAATCACAAATTTTATATCTGTTCTAAATGTGCAATAAAAAAATCTAGGTTTCCATTATCTTGTTAACAAAAGTGGGGAAAAAATGTCAAACTAATAAATAGTTAAAATGATTGTTTGACGTCTATAGCCGTCAATGGCAGTGAATGAGGTAATATTTGTTTTTGGATAAAAATAAGAACGGAGAAATGGATTAATGGCCCAGCCCTATTAATTAATTATTTTGTTAATTACCAACTACTAGTAATTAACAAGGCGTTCCAGAAGCTGAGAAGGCAACAGGGGAAGGCGAGAAGTAGGCAAAGATATACTCGCGTCTCATTAAATTTTTATTCCGAAAGTCTTCACTGCATGACGAGGCCAGTACAATGGTGAATACCTTCTGCTGCTGTTAATTACATCATCTTACAGGGGGTGCAAATGGGAATTGTTATACTGAAGATCACGCCACACAAGTTGTTAATGTGCTGTTTTCATCCTACTGTCTTTCCTTTAAAATCTGACATTAGAAAATGAAAGATGCATTTCCCAGCCAATGCAGACATTATTGCCTGAAGGCGAAGTTGATTGAACTTCTGCTGGATATCGACTGATGCTAACAACTCATTTAGAGCACCCTCAAAGACAACAATGATTCATGTTATGACAAACTTTTAGAACCCTTTGCCATCTACAGCCTAATATGACTTAACCAGGGATGCGTGGTCTGGATTTTGGTTGCTTAAAAACAAAGTGATTGCATTACCCTTTAGAAGGGCAACTCATAAGTACTTTATTGAATTATTTTTCAGCAAACCCACCCCCCAAAAAAAAAAAACTTGCTATAATAAATAGTCAGGCTAAAACAAAAACACAGTAAAATATTTAGTTAATATTAACATTTCTAGTGTTAAAGAAAGCAACTCGTTTTTAGTGTTTATAAAAAGAACACTAGATGGAATAATATTTTACACCACCTAATTTAGTGTAAAATCAACAGTAACCATTATTGACCAATGACAAGTGTTAAATTTCAACTCCCATCAGAGTTGTTTTAATTCTGTCGCAGTGTAAAAATGTAACACTTTCAAAGACTAAGACTAGATGTTGTCATAGTTTACACTACACACTAGGGCTGTGCAATTAATCAAAATTCAATTACAATTTCCATTATTACACTCCACAATTACAAAATCAACATAATCATAAAAAAAATAAAAAAGATTAATACTAATTTTGAGTTGTTTGAGTTGTTGAGATTTAATAAATTTAGTTTCATCCAGAAGGAACTTGCATAATTAGTAGTGTTGCAAAGAATTTCAGTCTTAATTAAAAAATAAAATAAAAATTGTATTAATCGGTATCGAATCGAATCGGGACCTATGAATCGTGATACGAATCGAATCGCCAGGTACTAGGCAATTCACACCCCTAATATATATATACTTTTTTTTTTTTCATTTATTTGACTCTACACTGGCGATTTTGCTGCGCATTGCTCAGTGAGTGAGGAGCATGATGGGGCAGAGCAAGCCAACCTGCTAAATTATTCACCGATTGACTGCACGACACCACTGTCAGCCACGGGAGGAGAGGATGGATGCACGGGTGAATGCATGGACGGATGAATGGATGTTTGAAGCCGTATTCTCTTTTTCCAAAAAGGGCTAAGAAAGTTGGCAGGAAGAAGTGGAAGATGAAGAAAAATGAGGGCTGGAGGAGCGCCGTGTACTCGCTACCGAGAACAGCATGCTCCTGCTCCTCATCCATTTTCACACGTTATCCATCAGCACCACCTCCTTTGCTTCTTCTCTTCACTCACCATATTTTCTGACACACACTCACACACTCACACACACAGCCTTATTCACCTTTCTGTAAGCCAATCTTAAAAATGAAAATTGCATTTTTTTATTTGATTCATCGATTAATCATTGCACCTCTAATCTATTACTGTAAATTTTAAGGGACCAAATCAAAGCAATTTTATTCATAATATACATTTTTGTTAATTAATCGTTTAGCTGAATTTTATTCTGCCAAAAATCAGAATTGGCATCAGCCTAAAAACAAAAAAATCCATATTCAACTTCCTCTCTATAGTTTTTAATATATCAACCTTGGTACGTATAAGGGGTCCTCAGATTGGATTTAAATTCAACAAAACCGGAATTTGTATAAAAGTAGCTATAATTACTGGCGGTGTAACAAAAAAAATGGTTTGCATGGGAAAATCTTTTCTTTCTTTTTTTTTTTTTTTTTTTTTTTTTTTTTTTAAAGAAGTGAGTTCATCCAATCCAATCCAATCGTCTTTTCTTGGAGAGAGATATCGTAGAAGCAAATTGCACATTCACAGTACTGACCAGTTTTTTTTAGGTTTGACATTTAAGAAGTGATAAGAAAATTGTTGGTTTAGCCAGTAGCCGCTCTGGTTCTAATGTTTGCATCTTACGCCTCAAGTACATGATTATTTCCTCCCCCCTCCGTCTTCTACCTCAAAGTACCACCCTTCAACAATTTAATCCTTCCATCTCCCTCTTTACTCTCTGTGGGGAATGGCCCAGTAATGCCAGACTAATAAATCATTCATGCCGTTGTCCTGGCCCCTCCCCCTCCCCCTCCCCCTCCTCCATCCATCCGGCCATGCATCCACTTCTCCCTCGCCGCACCCTGACGCTGCCTTTGCCGCTCAATGAAAGCGCACGAGCGTGGCGGAGGCAAACGGGGAATTAACCAGCCCCTGTGTTTTCGCCGCGTCCCCGCCCGTGCTCAGATCGTTCATCGGGAAATGCGGCGTCTGACTTTCAATCGAAACGGGTACGTCACCAGCCCAGACAGGTCATCGTCGCAGTCGACGTGACGGCGGGAGGGGATGAATCAAGTGAGTGTGAACCGGAGGATGTGTTTCATATGTTGATAAGCAGCCGGGGACACTCGGCACCACCAGTTGCTCCAGGGAACTTCATTTTGCTTCCTAATCGGCCATCATTCCAACTCGCCGCTCAGCAGACACACAAGGTTTAGCGATCGTTAATATTGAACAGGTTTAACATTTACCATTATCAACCCAGATCGGGTAGCGGAAAACAAATCACTTATAAACACATGCCGCACTCAGGATGTTCTTTGCCATATTGAACTTCCTGTGACCAGTATGAGTGATCACACCTGCTCCCCATTCACACCGGAGACCCCCGATACAAAGCATATAAGCGGCAAGTCACACCAAAGGGGTATAGTCATTTTTGTTGCAGAGTGTTGAGTTACATTGAAGGGACAGCAGAAGCTCTCCTATGTCGTTGCACGATGTGTAATGACAAAAAACAGCACCGAAGAAAGATACATCTGTATTCTTATCTGCACAATGACGCATATCCGTGATGGTTGCTGCTGTGTGACCCCTCCCCTTTAGAGCAGCAATGGCTATGTAACTAGTGACTACCCAATAAAAAGAGAGGGCTCGGGGGAGTGTGCCTCAGAGCGGGTAGGAGATTGTAATCTGTGCACATCTCTGTCCATTCTCCTCGCGAGTAAAAATAATCGAAGTCTCTTGTCTTCCTTCCTTGCCTGATGTTTATTAAATGTTCTAGGTTGACTGAACCTGACAATTCCGTAAAGTTACACTGTTATACAAGCAATACGCTGACTACTTTACATTACAGATGTCAAAACTAATCGATGAATCGAATTAGCCACTTAACAATTTTGAGGTATTATAGAACAAGAACCCTCTCAATTTTAGCGTTCTTGAGGGTTTCCTTTGATTGTCATCATACTAAGGGTGTTTCGTTTAAAGATGTTGAAGATAAAAACGTATTGAACGCTTTTTCATTCGATAAAAAAAAAAAAATGTTGTGGGTCTAAACGTGGGTGAAAACTCAACGTTGCACACAAATCAGACCTGGCAAAAAATATATATATTTTAGAATTAATATTTTAGACTTTATTTTAGTCTATAAAATAAAATTTTATATTTTAGACTATTTTGGCCTAGAAAATTTTAATTTTTGACTATTTTAGTCTAAAATATATTTTTTTGCCAAGTGTGATGTGTAATGTTTAATGATTTTTCGCCCCTGTTTAGCCCCTCAAAAACCGCATAGTTTTTTTTTCTTTGCAAGCAGCAATTCGCCACGGCAACAGCGTGCAACGAAATACAAAGTTTTCAATACGTTTTTATCTTCAATATTGTTGGATGAAACAGCCAGGGTTTGAAGACGATCGGATACATTGTGTAGGAAGAGATTGTTAAAATAGGACCTCTAAGAAAAGTGCAAAAATGGCCCAAAACTACAAAATAAATTTAAAATGGCAGAATTCCTGTTATCAACAAAAGCATTTTTTTTTGTAGCTCTAGGCCTGTGATACTTTACATTGCAGCAATTGTCGTCTATTTAGTGTTGTGAAAATTAAAAGATACAAAAATGTGAGGTGTGTACTCACTTTTGTGAGATACTGTATGAGTGATGATGTGTTGAATATGTTAATAAGCAATCGGCGTGCGTGCCCGCACTTCCAGATAGTAACAAAAAACATGGCCATCCATTCCACCTGCTAATTTAAAGCTCTGCACACAAACTGATGACATGCTGCTGCATGTTTCTCACACATTCAACACGTGGTGACAAATAGACCTCTTTTGTTGCTAAGCTCTTACATCCAAGCATGCGTAAAGTGAATGGTCAGCGGTGCGCCCACCCTCCCCAAAGACCCTCGGACACACACACACACACACACGCATGACCTGTTCAATTGACCCATCGGACCCTGGACAGGACGACACACACACACACACACACACACACACACACACACACACACACACACACACACACACACACACACACACACACACACACACACACACACACACACACACACACACACACACACACACACACACACACACACACACACACACACACACACACACACACACACACACACACACACACACACACACACAAACACTGCCCCCCTGCCAAGAAAAGCCATTTATTTTTGGATAACAATATGTTGTTAGTTAACATATGACACACATGACTGCACGTCATGAATGAAAATTACTTATTTTTAAGCAGGCATGTGAAAAGTTGAGTAATCCCACCAGCTGCTTGGTGCACGGCTGACCAGTGTCTGTTGTTGATAATGACATAATTGTTTTGGGGGGTGAGGGGGGGGGTAAAATCACCGATGCTTGGAGCCCTTGTGACTGACTAGCGACCAGTCCACAGAGTACCCAAAAATCACCCGGAACCCTAACGAGGACAACTATTATTGAAAATGGACGCCTGAACGCTCTAAAGACAGCACACTTAAAGCGCAACGATGCAAACAGTGGTCTGTCGTAGTACCAAGATTGCCCTGCAAGAGGCAGTATGGTACCACAAGCCATCCAGACTGAAAATACAAAGAAGAAGAAACACTAGCTGTTCATTCATTGTATGAATGGACGAGTAATGCTGCTTACTCGCTGTTGGGAGAAGTCAAGGCAACGGCCATCTTACGTTGCCGCTTGCTAAGCCATCCTAACTTGAATATGTTGGTTGCCATCAGGAATAAAATCTTCTGCCAAATGCAAACCTAACAATTCACAATACTGAGATAATATATTATGAATGGTCGCTACAAACAGTGAAGTTGGTTCTTTGAGAGGCTCCCATTACGCCATAAAGGGATGCTAGCGTAAAACACACACTGCTAACAGTATAACCAAAGTTGTCAGTAAAAGTGGCAACGCAAGATGGCTGCCCTCTGGCTTCAGCCGCGAGGGGCCTATTGACCGTCCATTCAAGTCCATGAGTAACAAACAATAAAAGAAGCTAAGCTAAATCAGGCTAGATTATCCTTATGTGTGAAGCCCACTTAATCATATATATTTTACATAAGAGGGGCCAGACATTAGAAAGATGATGCAGTGCAGTCTACAACCCCGATACCTTAATATGAGCAATCGACGTTTGCATTCCAGACTTGCTGATCCAGCATTAGACGAGTGTTGACAGTGCCTGTTGTTACAGCTGTGATGTTTACTTGGCCTGGATTTACACTGCATGGTTCGAGCGACACAATTCAGATTTTTTTTTTTGTGCCTCTCCTGCTCCAGCTCAGTTTGTGTATGTGTCATTGAAGCGTGAAATAATTGTATTATTTTTTTTTATCCTAGAATCTGTTATCTTTTGATCTCTTCCAAATGGTCTACTGTAGTATCTGTGACTTTGAGTATATATGGCTTTAAGCCTGGCCTGGTGAGTGACGTGGGTGCCAGAGAAAGACTTACTTTTTAGAATTGATTATCTTATATATATATATTACTCCATCGATTACTCAGGTAATCGGGTAACCTGTTGTCCTTTGTAGTTCAAAGCAACCCCAAACCTAAGGCAGCTTTTTCACACTTTTTCTTACAGCAACAAATGTCCGTACGGGAAAAACACCAAAGTGGCCAAACACTGGTCCCCGGTGCGAACAAATATGGTTTCAATTACATCATATATTGTTAATAGGCAGAAATTTAGCTGATTCCCCCGCCAGCCCCCAACTTGCTGTTCCAACTAGCGATGGTTAGGCTATAGTGAATTAACTAACAGCAAGTTTCATCGACGTGTAGTTTCTTTCTCTGGATTCTGAAAATTCACACTGAATTTGGAACAGAGATGCTCATTTTTACTAAGCAAACAGCCTCTTTCAAGAACTTGTCTCGGAGCGAACCCCACACGAACGGGCCTCATTCAGCGGCCCGAGTAACCCAGTTCCATCTGAGGGCTGCGTGCAGTTTGATGAATTAGCGGCTAATTTAGGGTTCCTCCGACTTCCTCCATACCAGCTGATGGGCGCATGTGAAAATGACTATTTCCCATCGTGTTCACTAGCTAAACATAGAGGCTCCATTTTTCTGGAAGGCCCTGAAAGACCCCGCTAGGGTCCCTGGACCCCCACTTTGGTGATAGTACAGCCAAACATTGTGCGCGTATGAGTGCCATGGATAGCATGTTCATTTAATGAGGGAATAATATCTCCCTGCGTGTTCAATGAAGTGCGGGTAGAGGGGGCACGGAGAGGGGCGTGATTGGAACACAATAGGAGTGTTAGGGACTGTGGGAACCGATTCTATCCAGGACAATGGGCACTTCCCAGCGACCATTCACTATCAGCCGCCGGGCCGACGTAGCGCGGCGCTGAATATGCACCAGCTCAGCACAATGCCGCTTTCTCCCAAACAAGCCTAGACTGTTTCCTATCCCAAAGACAACACGGGCCAGCTCGGACCCGCACACAGTCCTCATTCTCACATAAACAGTCGCAGAGTCTCTCCCGTCACGTCCGCATGGCGTTTTTCCGCCTTCTCTCGGGCCGTCCTAACGGGAGGGTGGCAACAAGGCTAGGGATTGTGGAGCGGGGCGTGTTAACTAGGCCACTGTTTTTTTTTCTCTCTCCTCCAAGAGCCAGTGGTCTTCGGAGATATTCCGGGCAAAGATGTTATTAACGTAACCCAGTTCGCCCAATGGCAGGCGACTCCCACTGTCAAGGACACAACACAAAAACAGCAGGAGTGCAGGGTTAAAAATAAGTCCGCCATTATGAGGCTAATGACAATTATCGGTTTCAGAGCGCATGCGACCCAGACGCGAGCGGAACCCGTCGTGTTTCTGTGTGTGTGTGTCGGCCCCGTGGTTGCCACGACGACAAAGCCTGACAACCAAACAGAGAGGATGGGTTGGAGAGAATGGAGAAAAGCGCTCGAGAGCTCGCCGGGGATGCTTCTTATCTATGAAAACAAACACAGACGCACACCAGAGGTTTTCCTGGTTCAAATTGAGGCAGGGGTGTTATAATTGTTGCTCATTTGCGCAGGTGCTTTTTTCACCTTCGTTGCCACCTCGCCTTGAAAAAATATTTGCGGCGCACGTTAGAAGATAAACAATATTTACATGTTTAAAAATGTTCGATGGCTCAGTAGGGTGAAAACAATGTCAACTATTCTAGAAGTCACTTGCAGCTATTTCCCACACTGCGTAGCACCTTAGATGTAATCAAAAATAATAATAATAAAAATACCCCAATGAGTGCACAGCTGTTCGGTTAGAAAACTGTAAATCAAGATACCACTGCATCAGTGTAAAAGAAATCACAATTGTATTTACCATAAATGTCATATATCATGTCATTACCCAAATTTGTACAAATAAAAGCTTCTCGTCAGATAAATAATGACCTCATGGTATGCTCTACAGTTGAGGAAATAAACACCCTCAGGCCACTAAATGAGGAAATGATGATTAAATATTCAACAAAAATAATCATACACTCAGCTTCCTTTTTTTTTACAACCGTGCCCATACCTGCCTTTTGGTTCCGCGTCTCTCGTTACCATAAATGTCAATATACAAGTGCATTCCAAATGTCAGGAGCTGCTGGTTTGTGATGCAAATAATATCAAAAGGTTCACAGTGAAGAGGGACGCGGCTTTCATTTTAATATCCCGGATCTAGGATGCTGTGGTTACCATGGTAACACTACCGTCGCCATTAAAAGGCTACGCTCCACTCTATTTCCCCTGTTTTATGCATATTTCTACATTGTAAATTATTATAAATGGCGAAAGGAACATTAAACCTGTGTACAAATAAGGCTATTGAAAATACATTAACTACGACATTAGAAAAACCTTACCACTGCCAATAATGTTCCAGACCTTTCTACGTACCATCTTGAGGAGTTTACCAGTAATATTTATCATTTTTTAAAGAGGATAAAGATAGTATATTTGTATATTGTCTGTCTACATGCGTTCAACATTGTTTAAAACAGGGGTGGGCAAACTCAGTCCTTGAGGTTCCGGAGACCTGCAGGTTTTGGATGGTTTTCCTTCTCCAACACACCTGAAGCTCATCAGCAAGCTCTGCATAAGCCTGATAACGATCCTGTTCATTGTAATCAGCTGTGTTGGAGGAGGGGAAACATCTAAAACCTGCAGAACTCCGGCCCTCGAGGACAGAGTTTACCCACCCCTGGTTTAAAGGGTTATACTATTGTGACATTGATCCTATTTTTGTTTAGCCACGCGACAGCGTTTTGCATTGTGTCAGCATTAAGATAGCAACCTTTTGCAGGAATAAGTTATGTGGTTTGACCAGTGAAAAATTATGAAAAATAAAAAAAATTCCTTCCCAGGGCGATGTAATGCATTTTTTTAAGGTGATGATTGTCAACATTGTTGAATGGAAGAGTCCGGCATCTCCCCCTACCCAGAACAAAATGGCTCCGTCGGTCCTTTCGTCAAGTTTTACGTCATACAGGAAGTAGCCTACAGTAAGAAGGGCCTGTCACAAAAAAATAAAAAAAAAGTCTCTATTTTTCCACTTTTAGTTAACTTTTGTGGTACATGTCAATGAAATTGTGTAACTAATGCTTTGGCCGTATTTATTTAAAAAAATAATGTAATTTTAGGCACATTTAGCACACAAGCGGGGTTTTCGCCTTCAATTGCGCAGCAACATTCAACATGTTACCATAACCAGGAGGGGGAATTCATACTAAAGTCGAAGCTATATTTATTTAGGTGAATAAATATAATTTCGTGTGCCTTGTTATGTTTTTAAAAGTCTACCTCCAGCCTGTCACTTCAAATGGCGTCCTCCCCCGCGTTGTCACGCTTCCTACCTGCATGGAATCGGCGCTGATTATCTCTCCCCGGAGTCGTTTTCCGATCTCGATAGCCAACTTCGATTTCCCGGTGCCGGTGGCTCCTAAAATGACCACCAAAGACGGCGACATCGCTCTCCCCAAGGCACATTTCACGCTACGCGTGGACGCCGCCATGATGCCACTCGCTAACCAGACGGCCATGAACGCGCATGCGCATGCCTCGTCGGTGAGGAGGCGGGGCTCCGTTGCTGGGCAACAGGCAGCCGTTGCCACGGTAATACCAAGTGAACGTGGTAACGCTTGGACACTGATTATATCCTAATGGTGTTTGACATTTCTTTATTAATTTCTAAATCCAGCCACATAATAAAATATAAATGTCACGATTATTTACCTATACTAGAATTGTTTAATATGTATGAGGTGCTTCACTAGAAGCACTGTCACGATGCTGACTCCAAGAATAGGGCAGAGCAAAGAATAAAGACAAGGAGTGACATTTGTGTTTACTCCTACTGTGTATATCAAGATGTTGGAGTGTAATAAGACAAATAGGTCCCGATATAATGTCAAACAATTACATTTATTGATTTTCTGACCGACTCTTCATACATATAGGCTTATGAGGTACAGAAAAAAAACAAAAGTGCTGAAACAAGGCTCCATAAGTCACCAACTGCAAAAGTATTAGCAACGTCCACGTCTGGCAACAGATACAAATCGAACATTTAAATAAGTGATGAGGCCTTCGGCGGAAATAAAACGAGGGGCATCTGCTGGTTTGTCCTGAATTGATGAACGGAGGGATATGGAAACGCGGTGAATCATTGAGTCAGGGAGGGGGGGTCCTGAGGTTGTAACATACAACGGGATATAAGCAACAAAGCTATTCCTGAGTGCTGGCAAGGTCAGAACATGCTACTCTGAGTTATTTTAGATTGCTTTTGGACTGCGGGGAGCAGCGAGCATGCAAAAAGCAGTAACAATAGGATCATTAAGAGCCTTCCTTCCCCACCAAGACGGTGCTACAGCTCCAGAGGCTTTTAATCACATTAATATGACATGTCCGCATTCAGCACACAACCACCAGGTAGGCCCCTGACAGCCACATTAACAAAAAGCAGCTCACACGCAACACAGCTCTGTAGGAAAATAGAGTATCAAACTTTAAGTGTGACTTTTTTTTCTTTCTTTTTTTTTGTAGCCCAAGACACAAAATGCAAACAAAGAGGCATTGCTGTGTGAAAAGTGTTTCATGTTCAACTGTGTTTTGTTTCATTTTATTAACAAAAATAGAAGCTTCGCGTCATCTCTGGAAAAAAAAGCCAGTAAGCTTTAAGATGCAAATGGGGAAAAGAAAAAAAGAAAAAAAACTTGGGGAGGAATATAATACACAGCTCTGGTTTTGGTTCAGAAGGAACTGTACAGAAACGGGCTACTATGTACACACAACGGGATCGCCTGCAAACTTGGAAAGGCGTCTTCTGGAGGCATCCGCAACCTATCAAAAGAAACCTTCACAAATAGAACTAGACAGCAAGAAAATTGAAATACACCGTGTGTTTCATTTCCCAAAACGGTTGACAAACAAAACCGAAGCCCTCGTGGGAATTTCTTTTGGTTGCTCTACTGAAGTCGACATTCACCTTTTGGCTGCTTTCCATGGCACAGTAAATTCTACAGTTGTACAGATTCTAGTTTGAGGGGTAAAATAGAATCCCCCCCCAAAAAATTGAGAACGCTACAAATAAGTTGCACTTGAGCTACAAATGGTCACAGCTTGACACCATTTAGTTCACGTTGTAGGGCTATGGAGAATGGCACAAAACGGCGCAGAAATAAATGTTCGGGGAGGGGGGGGGGGTCCTTCAGTCTGTTTGGATCAGACACCACACGGAGACCCCCTCCACCCATGCTACATAAGAGTCTAATTAGCATGGGACAAAAATCTCTCTTTTTGAATGAACCTAAAATATTAATTTGACCTCTTGTTGCTCTCAACTAGAATGCTTTTCTGTCAATCCTCCAGTCTCCACTTCCCTCTGAGAAACAGTTTTTAGGTACTATTGATCAATTTATGCATCTTAGACGACCAATACCAGTTCCAAATGAAGCAGGAAATTCATGTGCCATTTTATGGATGCTACTTTCTTGTAGGTTGCAACAAAGAGACTGGAAGAGTCACAGAAAGGCGTAGATGGATGTTCTCGGAAATGTATTTGGGAATCGGCTGATTACATTGAACACAGTTGGCCATGTGGATTCAAAAGAACGATTTTAGTGCATTTTAGGTTCCATGCCCAATATCGCTAACTTTTAGCAAGCAGTGTATGGAGATAACCAAGGACCTGTTAGCTTACCGTCCTCCGACCTGACAGCCTTCGTCTATCGCTCAGAAGCAAAATGTGCAAATCACAACAAACAAACAAAAAATTGAAAGAAAATCCACCCGCACAATTCCAACATGTCTTGAAGAGTGTCCATTCAGTTTTCAGTTTCAAGAGCGTTCAAGATCGCTTAAGCTGCGCCAACCTCTGCAGCAGCTGCGCCTGCTTGGCCTTCAGCTGCTTCCTCTCCTGAACCTTCTGCCGCTCGCCGGCGTGCAGCTGCCGCAGGTACTCGGTGGCCCGCGTCAGGATGGCCACCTTGGGCGTCTTGGCGCAGTCGGCCAAGCCAGGGATCTCGTCCCGGAGCGACAGGAAGCGCGAGCGCAGGTCATTGCGCCGCTTGCGCTCCAGGAAGTTGTGAGCCTTGCGCCGGTCCGTGTCCTCGCAGTCCGACGACTGCGGGCTGGAAAGTGGCGGCGGCGTGTGCGAGTGGGGCGGCGAGGACGACGACGAGGAGCAGCGGGGCGACGACGGCGACGCGGGAGACGAGGCTCCGAGGTCGGGCGACTCCGAACGGGCCCCCGTCGCGGCCACGTGAGACCGCCTGCAGTCCAAGTTCGAGGGGGCGTGGCCGAGCCGGGGTTGCTGGTAGTGGGAGTGCTGACCCGGCTGGTGGTGCGCCGGGGCCGAGGCCTCCTGCCGGAACCTCTTGCGGGAGGCCGGCGGCTCCGCCGACGATGGCGGGAGCGTGTCCGGCGACGGGGCGGCGTAGTTGTGATGCTGTTGATGGATGGAGATGTGGAACCGCTTCATGCAGGGGGGGTCCAGTGGGTCTGCTCGCACCGTTATGGTCGCGGGTTTGCGGCCGTGGACCAACCGGCGGGGTTTGCGTTGTTGCTTGTGCTCCACGGTCACCACATCGATCTCCTCTTCATCGTCGTCTTGGTCATCATCATCATCATCGTCATCTGGAAGGACAGAGACCAGAGTGAATAGAGTGAACCCCACCTAATTGTGGTTCATTATTAAAGGGGAAGTCAAAAAAATATTAATTATTGACTATATGTTCTATGCAGCCCCACTTGTCTAAATATGGTATTCTGGTTAATATTTCGTTAGTGGAATACGAGTTAAGCAGCAAAATCCAGCCGTTTTTAATCCATCTCAGAGGGGCGGCCATTTTGTCACAGCACAGCTCCAGAAAAAAAGGTGAGCTATGATTGGTTGTTGCCTGTGCCCCGAGTATCATTGATGTCATCTTCAGTCGACAGCAAGTGGCAAAATGGCCGCCCTCTAAGATGGATAAAAACGGTTGATTTTGCTTCATAACAGTGAGGTCACATAACATATTTGTCATGAAATGTTTAAGCTTGACTTTCACTTTAATAAATTTACCAATTTGAGTTTATTGAACTCATTCTATAAAAGATTAATTCAATGCACTTTTTTATCAAATCTTTTTTATATTTTTTTTATTGAAATGCCATTACAGGGCCCAAGCTTGTCTGAACAGAGAGAAAAAAATTATGCTTATTAAAACTGCTGTGATTTTTGTAGTAAAAAAATACTACGGTCAATTATATGAAAATTTTTTATTTAATTTTTTTTATATGCCCGGACCCTCAAAGGCTGTTGTAATAAATACTATGTCCGAAAGGGAAAATAAATTTGAAAAATTAACCACAATTTATTTTTATTTTTTTACAATTCCAGATGAAAATTTTTTATATATGTTCTCATAACGCCAAACAGCATTTGGCTTCCTGAGTAGAAATTCCCAATCTTCATTCATTCATTTGGACAAAGTTAAAAAGGCGCTCAGGTGGAAATGTATTTTCTACGCTGCTCAGGATCCCTCGTTGTTTCATTGACTTCAACAGGAGAAGGACTTTTCAACATGGTGCGAAAAGGCTTAGCGAGACGCCAATCCTGGCAATAGAAGAAAATCTGGAGGGATTTTCTCTGCTCTTGTAAATTGAAACGCGCTTTTAAAGTAATTGCACCTCAGCGGATTACACTGCTCGGGAAGTAGTAATCTCTCGAGGAAGGACACCATAAAATAGGTGAGAGGAGTTTGAGGGAGGCGGGTCCAAAGGAACACTATCAAAAAAAAAAAGAAAAAAAAGCTTGAATGAAAACTGTCCAATGATGACTACTACTATTTTTTTTTCCTTCTCTCTAATCTGAATCAGAACTGGCGTCAAAACTGAGTTGCGCAAACCCCGTCGACCTCGTCCCCGGCCGGGGGCCGGCGCTGCTCACCCCGCTGACACAATTGGTGCCGCGGCATGTTGAATGGAGGAATGTAGCAACAAGTCCCCTTTGTGACATTCCGCGCGCCATTATGCACGCTCCCATTTCGACATCACATGCTCGCCTACATACCGAGCTCACGGGGTGGAAATGCAAAAGTAGGTCTCCAAGTTTGGAACATATTATAGAAAGGCGACCTTTTAATTGCTTGTTTATTAATAGTCCAACCCAAGTGTGAAATTAACCAATCAAATCTTTGAACCCGAAAATTGTCCGAGTGAGCCCTCCTAAAGTTCCACCCCGCTGTTGTGTAATGTAACCAATTCACATCGCCTTTGACCTGGTGGCTACACTAGCCTAATGTCCCGAGCCACTTTCAAACCACAGTCGGACTACGTCGTCAAAACACGGTAAGCAGAGCTGCATTTCACTTCAATGGTTCATAAATGTGTTTACTCGTTACAAATAAATGCTCTAGGTGGCAGAAGGGACAATTAACCCGTCCGTGTATACGCCAATTGCCATTCGGAAAACAGAAAACCTTCATGTTCAAACTAGCATGCTCAGATTTCACATTGAGGAAGAACATCTGTGAATAAACTGAGGTTGTCATTATTTCGGTGTGCAGCAGACCCCCACAAACTCGCGGATTGGTAATCACGGATGGTTGGGATTTTTTTTTTTTACATTAAAAAATAAAATAAATAAATTATTTTGTGTGGTTTTTTTTACCCACATTTCCACCCGTTTTTTGTGTTTCAGCTCTTTTTTTTAAGCATTTTAGAATAATATTTACATCATTTTTTTCCCGCTATTCGGTCTGCATAGCACAATTGTTCAAGTCATTTTTTATCTTACGGCTACAATATGAAATAATTTTTTTTTTTTATGTGCTTGCTAAAAAAAAAAAATCCTTCATGAAAAACATCAAAATATGATTGAGGCAACTATGCTAATAAGCTAGCAATAATTACATTGTTCCACCGAAGATTTGATTTTACCTACTTACAGGAATTTTTTTTTTTTTTTTTACCAATCTTCTGTTATTTGCTGAAAATTTCACATTATTTCCGTTTTTGTGCTCAGGCTAACAACCCGTATAAGTATTGCTTTGATGCCATCTTGTGGCATCTTGATGCCAAGGAACTATATTGAAGTGAGTTGAAGTGATTTATGTAACGCTTTCACTTACAAGCAGTTATAAACCTCATTGGTGGGACGGAGGGGATCAAATACTCGTTGATTTTTTTTTGAGGGGGTTGGTGGTGGTATGCCGTCATAATTTCCAAGGTAAAATATGCGACTTGGCTCTAAAAGGTGAGGAAATGCGGCATACACAAATTGTCGTCGTGGCAACGAGCGCGGGAAAGGTGAGCTGATCTGATCCACCCCCTCAAAACCAGCTCATTCTCTAGGAGGTTCACATAATAGAGTGTACAAACGTGCTGTAATTCTCGATCCCTGGGATATTTTGACAAAAGCATGTCACAGTCACTTATGCAAGACATCTCCTTATCTATCAAGTTGGCGCCAAGCGCAAGATGGCACTGCAGAGGGAGCTGCCGTCGTCGTCGTAAGTCAGAGCGGAGGGGGTGGGGGGGAGAGGTAGCAGCTGGTCTGCTGGCGCCGGGCCAGGCGGCAGATGTTCAGATGGGCGTGTCGCCCCTTGGAGCATGTGTTGCATGCACCAAGGTAATGCAATGCAGTCATGTACCACACGCGCATTCTTATTGGCAGCTAGAGCGGAGCGCCGGAGCTAAATATTGACTCCCGCGGCCTCAGACTCATCATAGATGAGCCGTACACTTCAGGGCTACATAAAAAAAAAAAAAAAATACAGCTTCCATTTTGATAGGAACTCTCAAAGACCAAAATAATCTAACAATGTGTATCATATTAGGAATTGTACTTTGTAGCGGAGTAAAAATGTGGGTTACCTTACCTACACGAGTTAAAAAATTAAACATACTTTAACATGGAGAACAGTTCTACACCATTACAAAACTATAACCAGCGTAGAATTACTGTACAAGTACTTGATACATCAAATTTCCCCAAAAAAATTGCATACAATTTCCAGTATCTGATTGTAAAACAGCCACAAGAGGGCAGCAAATACTGATGTCGGCTGCCGTCAAGAGTACCGATAATAATAAATTTTATTCATAACGCAATTTATAGATTTATAAAATAAATCTCAAAGGGCACAGTACAGGCAACAATAAAAAATAAAGTCAAATTGGTCAAATGAGATATTTATATTAAATATTGTATAATATAACTGTAAACAGTAAACAAAATGTAAAGTTTTAAAGTGTAGTTAAGCAAAAATAATAATAATTGTGTGCCTTTCAGGGGCGTGGCCTATTGTGGAAGTGATGCAGACGCCCACTGCGAGATGGCATCGGCACACTTCACAACATTGGCCACCATCAATTCACATTGGCTTCCTTGCAATGGAAGGGCAACGCCAATTGGTGGCAGTAATGAGTCATTAAGCCGGGTCGCAGATTGCCAATAGTCCACAAAAGAAGAGACCAAATGTTATTAATGTGTGTTTTTTCAACAAACTAATTTGGGGCGATTTTTTTTTAAATTGCGTTTTAACATTTATTTCAAAGGGGGAAAGAGAATGTATCTCAAGGCACGACGGTATTGTTAGATTGTTGCTACACACTGACCTGATGAGTTGGTGTGAGACTCGGACCCAGACGAGACTTGCTTCTTGCAGCCTCCCCCCAAGGGGAAGGTGAGCACAGCGGTCGGGTCCACGCAATCCGCCACCAAACAACCGAGAGGTAGCGCGTCGGCGGGCAAACCCTGCGCCCTCCCCGGGGACATTCCAGTGACCACTTTGGTGTTGGCGGGCGCACCCTTGGCCTGGCAGGGGTGGCAGCGCTCCCCCACCACTCTCTCAAGCTGCCGACCGGCCGAGAACCCGCTCCACATGCAGTCCTGGATGATGATGGAGCTCAGGTTCCCCACGGAGTCCGTTGTCGGGGTCACTTTGCAGGGGAGGTCCGGCTGCTGTTGTTGTTGTTGTTGTTGTTGCTGCTGCTGCTGCTGCTGCTGTTGTTGTTGTTGTTCGTCCTCCTGCCCCAAAAACTGCGACACCCACTCCAGCTTGTCCCCCAGCGTGGGGCACACCAGCCCGAACCTGCCCGACCCCTCCACCGTCCGGATGGGGGACATGGGCGGGGTGGGGACCAGCTCGAATTTCTTCCATATGTCCTCGCTGGGCGCCGTAGACTTGAAGAAATCCTCGTCCGGGTTGTGGTGGTCGTCGTAGAAGTAGTGCTGGTAGTGGTCCAGGTGGTCCATGTCCCAGCTGTCATAACGGGGTGCCGCGGAGGAGCTGATGCCCAGCATGGAGGTTCCCACTCCCTGTTCCTTCAGTCTGCAGAGAGAAGAGCACAATCTGACTGAATCCTCGGCATCCTGAACCCAAGTCTGCATTCATGAACTGAAAGCTGAAAAAACGGAACCCCATAATCGTGCATGTTATCCAATTTCTCAACCATGCAATCCCACCTCTGTTTTGGTACGCCTAGTTAATTAATGCCGCCAGGGAGTTAAGGATTTTAAAAAAAATGTCACGCCGTCTAACAAGACCGGTCACAAACCACTCACTGATAAGTAAAAAAAAAAGTGTGCATTTTCCCTTAGCTGAGAACTTTCAAGTTTCGCAACAGGAGTTTCATTATATAACAGTGTTTTTTAGTAGTAGACGGTGGCAAAGCTGAGAGTGGGGGCGGTTCAGCTGATCAGCAGAAAGGTGATTAAATTAGACGGCGGTGGATCAATTACCGGCGGAAACTTGAGACCAGGTCCGCTTCTCTTAACAATTATTTTAACGAGAGCCAGATGAGCTCAGGCGCAGCAGCTGGGGACTTCAATTACCGTCAGAATCGGTGTGCGAATCAGTTGGAATAGAGGAGGGCGGATTTTTTTTTTGGGTTTTTACCTGCTGTGCACGTTGAAAAACCTGCGTGCTCCTTCATAGATCCTCAGTCAAGCAAACGACCTAAACGGTGAGCGTCAAACGGCGCATAGCTTCTTCTTCCTCCTCTTCGTTTGTCTTCCGCCAGCGTTCGTAAACAGTCGCCAAACAAATCCGGTGTGAAACTTGCCGCAGTAACCGCGCGAGCTGCGTCTGCGTCTGCGTTCACTTTCTTATGCACACTGGCGCGCAGTGTGATTTCCCGGGAAAGGACACTTGGCTATTATGCATAAGAGGGCGGGTCGTAGTAGGGAAGCCACGCCCATAATTTAAAGTGACAGTGTCGCTCATAACAAATAAAGAGTGCTGTTGAGGGATAAACTGTAGCGGTTTAATGTTGGAACTTGGAACGCTTTTAATCGGTCGAAAATTTTTGAAATAAATGGGGGGAAACAAAAATAAAAGTTTGGCTTATATTTGGAATTTTTAAAACATTTTGTGGTAGGGATTAGCTGAACTGTTTTAAAGTTTGAACTGGTCAAACATGAATGAATTCAAACATCAAAGCATTTATTTTAAATCCTTCATATCCGTCATGTAGAAGAAAATTCAGTGCACTAGTAAAACAACTCAGTAATATTTTTTCCCCCTTACTATATGATATTTGGACACACTTTTAGCCTACAAATGTGACAATTTCATGTTAATAGTGAGGCAAAACTGCACTAGTTGGCATCTGCATGTCACTAGTACTGCTAGAGAAGCGCTACATGTTAGCTTGTAGAATTTTATAATGTCACTCGTAGTACTAATATGTAGACGTTGATGTCCAGCTTGAGGTCGTAATAGGAAGCCACAAGTGGGCACCATTCGTGGAACATTTTTACTTAGCCTACAAGTACATGGACTTTAAAGACATTCTCATACGTCTTTCAATATGTAGAGTTGTCAAATTTTTGTGAGTAGAAATACATTTACTTGTGTATGACAAAAAGTATTTAACTCGGGCTTTTATGCAATCAAAACATGTACCTTTTGCTTTGTTACAGTTGTGAACTGATTGACCAAAATGCTAAATTAGCTAATGACAACAACTGAAAAATAGCTAATTATTTTACATGTCTATTTTATACACGTTTGAATTTATTTTATTTTTTACCTTATTTACAAGTAACCGTGGCCTATCTGTCTATTGTAAAAAAAAATAATAATAATGCAATTGTGGCTCTTGAACACAGAAATGTGCCCACCCCTGGAAAATCCTATTGTACGTGGAGGAGTTTCATGGCCACATGCATGTCACCGCATGTAATCAATATTTAGTGGAAGCTGCTTTGCCCTTGCTCTTCAAATGCTACTGTATACACAATGTGTGTGCGTGCGCGTGTGTGTATTCTCAACAGCTGTACACAACAACTGCTGACACTTGTTTTTCTTGCCATACGAAACCCTCTAAGTGAGTCACGGAACTTTGGCTCGAGCCAACGTCTCGAGAACGATGATTGGGAAATATCCCATTTATAACTTCTCCTCCGAAGTTCATCAACAAGCAGACAGCAGGGAAATCCCAGCCCTCGTCAGTCTTCCTATTTAGACACCCCTCATATCTCTTGTCATTGCTCCTCTGTTCCTCTTCTCGCCTTCTTTCTATCCACCCTGATCTTATATACCCCCCCCCCCCCGATCACCCTTGATCAAAAACATCTCGACCCGACATGAAACCCAGAATCATTAGAGGAGCGCCTCTGTCTCTCAGGGGAGATGTCGGGCTAACCAACTGGAGAAACACTCCGCCTGCTCTCGATTTCCCAGTCGGCAGTACGTCCCCCCCCAACCCCCCCCCCCCCCCCTCAGCCCCTCTTCATTTTCTCCCTTTTATCTCGTGTGAAGCACTTAATCGTCTTCCCCTTGAATTAGTCATCCAGAGTAAATGGTGGTGGTAAATGTACAGAGCAGCATCTTCGAAATAGCTCGTCAAAAAAAAAAAAATCTATTTAGATGAAATAAGCGGGCGAGATTTCACATCTTTAGCTCCTTTTGACTATTTTGGCGCTACTATAAAACTATCTTTGTTGCTAGGCTATATATATATATATATATATATATACCCTCTCCAGGGTCCTTCCTCATGTCATGTCAGGTGACCTTCCCCACCCGACTTGACCTTCTCGGCTGATCAATGGACACCTAGTCTGGGGAGGCACCCATCAGCGTGTCTGGCCTTCTACAGGTTCATTTCATGTAATCTGTGAGACCGCACAGGAAAAAGAAGGACAGCTGCTACCACGCTGGATGCCGGTGACCTCCCTCACACACACACACACACACACACACGTACACACGCACACGCAGGCGGGCAAACGCACGCATCAACATGGGAGGGGATTGGCTTTCAGTCCAGATGCTTCTCACATCCATCTACTGCAGACTACGTTTCACGTAAACCTCTAACCCTTCCACCTAAGTATATGCTTCATTTTCAAAAGGTACAGTTTCAGTTAAAAATGAAAAATAAAATAACAGTTCCAGCCATACAGGACAACAATTTTGTTTTTGTTCGGTTCTGTTCCTGAGTGTTGCTATACTGCCCAGTGGACTTTCAGTGGGCATTAAAGTGACCTAATCCACCTTTTAACAACACCATAACGTCACTAAATAAAAACCCATATACAGTAAATATATGTGGCATTAAAGACGAGACAGGCATTTCATGGATTTGAGGATGAAGGATTAAAAAAAATAATAATAATTACCTTTATCTTTTAATACATCACCAAACTTCAAACCTCTGCACAACAATACAGCAGTTCACAAACAATATATATCAATATAAAAACTTTCAATAAATCACATCATACTCACGAGACATGCTGATGCACACACAGGAGATTTTTTTTTCTTTCCTCCAGCCAATCAGTGTAAGCTACTGTTCCACTAATACAAAGTGCTTAATAAGCCCCCCACCCCCCAGAAAACCACAACAAAATAATAAAATAAAATAATCTGGTTCGAAACAAGTCACACAGCAACAGTGTAGGTTGACCAAGCCAAGCTTCATAAAATCCAGTTTTTCTTGAAAAGTGCGCCTTGAAAGTGAAATTTTGAATCACGGTCCGACATCATCCTCCATCATAAATTAAGCTTTGATGCGCGTCAAGCTCGCCCAATCAGAAGTTAACGTAGCTGAACCAATTAGAGGATGGCTAAAACTCAAATTTTAGATTCACGCCTGCTATCGGGTGAATCTAAAATTTGATTGCGGTGATTTCAATGGTGTGTGTGTGTGTGTGTGTGTGTGTGTGTGTGTGTGCGTGTGTGGTCAACGCCTGCACTGGAAACTGTGAAGGCATTGGACAAAATAATATTTGCACGGCAACACATCAAAGCTGAAAACGGACTGGATAAAATAATAATAATGATAATAAAATAAATAACCCACATCCTAAAAACAATTGGGCCAAAAGGGACCAACCCAACATTTTGGGGCGATTCATTTGACTCTGCTTTTTAAGAAATAACCCAAACACTTGGGTCAAATGAATAACCCACACATTTTTTTCAAGAATCTTTTACTATTTGCCAAACTGCTGCTTTTACTAAAGTGAGTTGTGCTGAGTTCACTGCCCAACGTATAGCTCATTTACCAGCTTTTTTCTTCACTCTGAGCCGGTAGTTGGTACTCGCATTGTTGTAACCACCTAGCTCCAGAACGACCCCCCCCCCCCATTCAAAACCGGCTAATTTAAGCAAGAATTGTCATTTTAACTGGTCAACAAAAAATGCACAATACATTTCCTTTCTTAAAATATGCCCTTGTTGGAAAGACACGAGCCTGAATTTCACACAAATTTCAAAACCGTAATGAAGATACGCGCGGCAAAATGTTTGCGGTGATTTCGAATGGAGCAATTACAGCTGCACAATGTGGCCTGTCAGTAATTGGCGACGGGGATGTTTCCCATTATGAGCAGAAAATCAAAATAAGCGATTAGCATAAATACAAGAACAACAGCAGCATGTCATTAAACGCCATATTGATTTTAATCAGTGACGCAGCAAATTGGAAAATTACCACTGGAAAAATGATTGCGGGAAGAATAATGAATACAAAGGCGAGCGTGCTTCCGTTCAGGACGTCATGTCTCCGCGCCGTATCGACAGGTCACCTCTCCACCTTGCCTATCCCCGAATTACGCTACCGCTGTTGCTCACTTCTTCTCTCCTTCCCCCCCCCTCCGTGACTTTTATTGCATTCTGGGTAAAAAAAAATCAATCCCGGATTAAGACGCTGTCAGTGCAGGCCGGAGAGAAAGAAAAAGAGAACGCGGGGAGAAAAGGGCAAAAGGTATATTTGTGTGGATGAGAAAGTGGCTGAAGATTTATGCGGAATAATCAAGAGGAAGAAGTTCAGAAGAACGCGGAGACGAGCGCGGAGGTGAACGAAAGGCTCCGTTGATATGAGGAGGGAAAGTAACATAGCGACGGATCAGGGAGGTGAAGCGATAACGGTTCACGAGAGCAGACTTGAATGCAATTACATAACTGATACTTGGCGGGGCGATGTTATTGAGCATTCTTGAAGCATTGCACATGAGAAAGGTGTTTCTTTTATTTTTTTAAATTTTTTTTGAGAGCTCAGTATTGTTCATTCGATAATTTTACCGATTTGACATGTCATCATCATTACTCTTTTTTTTTTTTTTTTATGTGTGTGAGGATGTGCATGTGCGTGTGCATGTGTGCGTGCGTGTGAGTGTGTGTGTACTCATTAGTTCACCTAAAACCTATTAAAAATCCCATACCGTTCACCTAAACCGAATACTTCAGAATCCAGCTAGAGTCGTGAGGTTGTCAGGAGACCAGAGGAAGGATCAAAGAAAAGAAAGGAAAGTGAAATGCAGCACCGACCAGACATTACCTACTACCCACCGGGTTAGAATGGTGCTTCTAATATTTTGGCTTTTTTTTTTTGTATCCCCAAAACCTGGTATTTGTACAGGGGTGTGTAGACTTTTCATACCCTATATTGCCATACCCATTTTTTTCATCATCATGTGCGGGGTCGACCACATTTGAAGAATATTAGAAACCTGTTTCAGTGCAGGAGCCGTGTGTGCAGGTGTAACGGTGGCCAGTGAGTGTACCTCATATGCAAACGCTCAGTCAACAAGGGGGGGGGGGGGGGGGGGGTAGAAGGCACACACGCCTGCCACGCAACTGTTATACGCAAATGTAAGCAAACAAGGGCGAGTCAATAGTTGCGGAAGTATTCTAGCCACTCGTTTTACCGTATGTTACGTAACCTTTCACATCTGAGATGGACTGATGGGAGTGTGTTTACTGCGATACAGTGGTCAAGAATAACCCAATTTGGGTGAGGAAAAAAAAGGGGCTGATCCATGACTGTCTGTCATTGGAAAAAAAAATACAAAAATAAAGTTGTTTGATATAAAAAAAATAATAATAATAAAAATAAATAAAAACAACGGAAAGTTTGGTCAAATTGACCCAAGTAGTAAATTGCCATCTTTTTTTTTATTTATACCCAATTAAAAAAAAAAAGATGCCAATTTACTACTTGGGTCAATTTGACCAAACCTTGCGTTGTTTTTATTTATTTATTTATATCAAACAACTTTATTTTTGTATTTTTTTTTATTATTATTATTTTTGCCCCAACTGTTTTGAGAATGAGAACTTTCTCGGTTATTTTGTATTGGATGGCCCAATTGTTTTGTAAAAAACTGTTTCGGGTTATTTACCTAGCTTTTTTTTTTAAGTGAACTTTCTGGGTTCTTTTCCACTAAATGACCCAATTTTTGAGGTTGTTTTGTACAAAACGATCCATTTTTTTTGGGTTGTTTGAAACAAAATGACAAATTTTTTTGGTTTCTTTTGTGCAAAATAACCAAATGTTTTTTTGTCAAATTGACCCAAGTAGTGTATCGGCCCCTTTTGGCCCCCAATTAAAAAAAATTTGGGATAACTTTTTTTCTTGGAAGACATTTATCAAATGACATCAACAGTATTATACATAGAAAACCATGCTCCCAGATACCCCCCCCCCCCCTCCATCCTCCGTCTACCCACACACACAAAAAATATCAAACTGTGGGTTTACTGTATCTATGTCCATTCATCCATTTCAACCTCGCATATCTTGTTCAGGCTTGCGCGAGCCTTGCCCAACTGATTTGGGGCCGAAAGGCGGACGACACCCGGAATTGGTCGCCAGCCAGTCAGCAAGGGCACATATACAGTAGAGACAAACAACCGTTCGCACTCACAGCGAGTCACATAAAGGGATGTTAAAAAAAATTACATATATTTGAATGCTGCGGCTTCAAATATTGCTGGTAGGCTTTTATGAAACGCGACATTATTTCTTCTCCTCCATGTAATTTAATCAGCTCTCTCTTTTGGCACCTGTTCCTTTTGTCAACAAGAACACGCTGACCCGCTATTGAGAAGACTTTTTAGCGGTGAGAAGCACAAGCGCGAAAATCACTTGACTTCACCGTGCCTTGAAACTAAAAGTCTAAACCGAGACAGCGGTTCTGTTTTGTCTGCTTTTTTTTTTTTCTTTTTTTTTTGTGTGTGTGTGTGTTAAATGTCGTTTCCATATTTCAGAGCCTCGTGCCCTGACGCCACGTGATCACGCCAAATGTATTCCTCCTCAGCCCAGTCTCGGTACACGGCGTACCCAATTTTAACCAGAAGCAAGTCGTGTTACGTATAAAATGAAATATTTGATGCACAGTCAGCACTTTTACCTGAAGAATTCTGCAGCCTTCAAGTCGACTGTCCTCACTTGCCTTGTGAACGCAGCGAAGATGTAGCCTTGACGAGCTGATAGAGAATTGTGGAGCAGTCGTTTCTAAAAAAAAAAACACACAAAAAAAAATAATAATAACATTCCGACAAATACTTATTTGATGTGAAAAATAAAGTTGGTGTCACATATTTACTTTTACCGAATGGGCTGTACTTTCAAGACATCACAAAGCAAAAAAATGCTTTGATTATGTGATGCTTTCAACTCATCTTTTTGCTTAACATTTCTGATTTCACAGGACTTTGGGATACACCCCCCCCCCCCCCAAACTCATTAGCCAAAAATCAATCACTTTTTTCCCCCACTATGAGTTTAGCATGCTAATTTGCTAAGAGTCAAACGTAGCTTTGAGGCGCTGACGGAAATCCAATTATTTTGGCCTCTTGCTTTTAAGACTGTCTTGAGTGGCAAATCAAATCAAATTCAATATATAGACAAATTGATTTATGGGGGTCAAATGCTAACTAACATTAGCAGCGCAATATCCAGCCTGTTTTCCATGTTCCCCTCCACTAACACACCTGATCATCATGATCAGGATCGTTATCAGGCTTTCTGCGAAGCTTGCTGATGAGCTGATCATTATTAGATTCAGCTGTGCTGAAAGAGGGAGACATGGAAAATAGGCTGGACAGTGGCTCTCGAGGACCAAACTTGGCCACAGGAGTTCAGAACGTTCAAAGGTTCAAGCAGCTTAGTGTCGCTCCCAGTTGAAGTTTACTGTCAAACTAAAAACAAAGAGAATTACGTGTACAATCACCTCGACCTGCTTTAAAAAAATAAAATAAATAAAAAGTCTTTCATTCATCTTAATTGGGAAAGATGGTTATTGCAACAGTTGGGTAAATAAAATAATTTAAAAAAAGGGTTGGTTTAACAACCTGTGCACTCTAAAAACATATTGGGTCAAAAGGAGACTGACCCAAATTTTCGGGTTATTAATTTCAACCAAGTTTGGTCAAATGAATAATCCACAACCCAAATATGGGGTTTTGTGTGCACTCTAAAAACAGTCAAAATGGAGCAAGTCACTACTACCTAATTTTTGGGTTGTGATGTTCAAACAAAACAAAAAAATTAATGGTTTTATTAAAAAAATAAAATAAAATAAAAAATCATTTAACTGACCCATTTTGTACAAAATCATCCCCCAAATAATGGTTCAAATTGACCCAAGCAGTGGAACAATCCAGTTCTGACCTCAATTGTTTTTGGACTGTGTTAATCATTTCAACACCCCCCCCCCCCTCCCAAAAAAGAATTTTGGGTGCTTTTTGCAAAAAAATAATAAAAAAAAACTTTTTTTTAAATTTAACCCAACATTTTGGTTTCAATGATTAAACCAAGCAGTTCGGTTGGTCCCTTTATGACCCAATTGTGGGTTCTTTTTTTTTACCCACATTTGTAACTTAAAGCACTCATATCATGATATGGGGGGGGGGGGGGTTGCTTGGAGAAGTTGCTGGTCCTGTCGCCTGGAGGATGAAGACACAGATGGACGCAGACACACGCACGCACGCGCGCACGCACACACATCTGAGGGGACGCTCAAAAGGCTTGGCTTGTCAACGGAGAAGACGGATAGATGGAGGCATCTGTTAGGGGATGGAGAAGACCATGGGTGGGGGGGGGGGGGGGTGGCTCGGGAGTGAAGAGAGGCCCGCTACCACATTATCACCCTTATTATAATCACTTTCGCAACTGGGTGTTGCTTAAATAATATCACGACCCGCCTAGACGGGTGGCAACGATTTGCCGCCGCTCCGTCAATTAGACAGGACCGACTCGCGCCGGCGAGACTCTGCTCGGTCTCATTTGGACGGGAGACGCTTTGAGGCATTTGTAATTCAGATTAGCCGGCATGTGAGATTTTCCACAGCCGCTTGTCAAGAGCTATGAATGAGAGTGAGTTGCCTACGCAACGCAGAAGGAGATGAAGGTAACCTGGAGAGACCACCTCCACTTGCTGCAAAGTCCCTAATTAGGACTAATTGTCTCTGGCAAAGCGGCGTGCGTCGTGGGTGAGATTTCCCACTCAAGGGCGGCTCGAAATAAATCGGTTGAGACAAATTAGATCAGTTGGTTGTATTGTTTTGCAGCGCGCCGCCTTATTCGGCTCATTACACTTGTCATGTCAAGCCCCGTTCAGACAGAAACAACAGGAAACAACATACGCTCTTAAAACCATTGGGTCAAAAGTAACCCAAACTGCAGGGAAATAACCAATGCTGGCTTATTTATACCCAGCGCATTGGGCTGAGTATGAAACACTGTACATGAGGTCAAGATTTTAATCCAACATGGCGTAGTAACTACCTGTGGTGATTAGTTAAAGCTACCAAGAAATGGGTTACAAGGTTATCTGTATGCCATTTTTTATGACCAACATTTTCTACACAGTTGTGTAAAAAATCACACAATTTGGGTCAAACAAAAGGAGCTATCCACTACCCAGGTCGACAATATGACCCAAATTGACCCAAGTACCAGATCGGCCCCTTTTTGACCCAGATTGTTTGGGTTAAAACAACCCAAAAAGTTGGGTCAAATTGACCCGAGTCGCGGGACCCATTTTTGACCCAAATTGGGTTATTTTTTGACCAATTGTTTTTAGAGTGAAGAAGATGTAGATGGGTTCACCGCCCAAGTCAACTGTATGATATAGTATGTTGGGTATAGTTTTTTACACAGGATGCACCTCCTGACTTCTTGATTGATTTTCTGCGCGTGACCAATTTGAAACCCAATCCTGAAGTCAGTTACCAAGTGCGCCATCCAGACGCCACAATTGCTTCTCGAGAATGTTACATTCAATTCACTTCAACTTCAGCCTACCACTCCAAAATGACAACCAGCCCAAATCCAATTTTTTAACCCAATCTGCTGGGTCTATATGAGTAACCCAACTTTGGGTAAAAAAAATAAATAAAAAATAATTTGCTGCAGCGAGCGGGTTCGGAAAACAACCGACACTCATTAAAAGTGCTGGGTGAAAAGATACCCAGTTTGGGTCCGAAAATGTACCGACCCACTATTTGGGTCAATTTGACCAAACTTTGTTTCTCGAGAAAAAATAAAAAATTAAAAAATAAAAATACATTGGGTTGTTTTGCACCAAATCAACCTAAGCAGTAGGTCGGTCGCATTTTTGACCCAAAAAGTGAGATGGGCTAGGCGCCAGCTCGTCGGCATGCCCAATGATTGCGAGCGCTCCAGAAAATGCATGGATGGTCTTGGCGGTGGCCTCGTCAAGTTGATTTAGTGCAATGGATTTCTTTTCAAAGAATGACCTACGCATGCAATAACTCCAATGATATGATCAGCTGCTTTGCATTTTGCGACGACTTTATGAGTCTCAGATGTTTCCGCGGCATTACGCCACTTTAGTCCCTATATATCGTCTATAGTTCCTCCTCTAATAAGTCACAGCTGATAAAAACTGCAGATTTGTGCGACTTCATGGAGACACTTGGCCCCGATTTGGTGATCCCTGTCACCCACTTTGCAACCCCCCCCCCACCCCCCACACACACGCACACACACAAACAGCCCATGATTGTCTCTCTCACACCGGCCAGCTGAAGAAGACACACAATGCTTCACGCAAACAATAGCAACTCCTCCCCTAAATGTGCTGAGTTGTTGCTGTGTCTTCTCGTGTTGTGCGTGAGGCGAACGTCCTTGCGACGCTGCAGGCAGAAGGCCACAGTGCGAAGGAATTCGAGCCATGCCGGGAATCTTTCCTTCGAGCCAAACCAAACACGAATATACACACATGTTCGTTGCGCATGTAACGCATTCCTGATCCGTAGGTCGATAGAAAACGGAAACGGGATGGAGGGGTTGAGTGACAATGCGTTGTTAAAATATTCTACTGTATTAGAGATTATTGTATACAATTGGAACATAAAGACGTTTTCAAATTGTTTTCTTTTTTGGGAGGGGGGGTGAAAATAAGTGAAACGAGATTAGAATATTGTACTAAAAGACATGCCAGGATGATATATTATAATACAACATTAGTTGTATCCTATTCTCATTTCTTAATTCTTCTTTTTATTCTTCTATTTAAAAAAAATATCAGTTTAAATGTACAGTATCTTTGTTTCATTTGTTTTTGTATTAACTGAAATCTTAAATATTGTTTTCTATAACAACAAGTTTTTATATGCTCTCTCAATGAAAAGCAAAACAAAATGGATTGATTTACTCACTTTTCTTATTATGCATCCAGGCCTCTCTCTGTTGCTGCTTATGCTGATGAGCAAAATGGGGAAAAGAAGTGAAGACAACCTGCATAGTTTACCGTCAAAAATAGTGGTGAATAAGGAGTCCGGCGAGACCCTCGGGTTACAATCTATATGATGAATTATTGGACTTCAAAAGGTTACAGCAGCACCAGCTTCCACTTTCATTGGAGGTTTCCCTCAAGCTCTCACACACTGTTTGCATGTTTTGTGCATGTCTGATATGATCGTTGGCGGGGCAAGTGATCAGACCCGAGGGGACGGCCTCTTATGGTGGGCTGTCATCTCTTGGCCTTAGGGGCTCTCTGTGGGGTGGGCTTCCATTCGCTGGCCCTGTAGTGACAGATGTCACTCCCTGGAAAAAAAATGCTAATAAAAATAAAAATGCAAATAAAAATAAAAATAAAAATAAAAATAAAAATAAAAATAAAAATAAAAATGCAAATAAAAATAAAAATAAAAATAAAAATAAAAATAAAAATAAAAATAAAAATAAAAATAAAAATAAAAATAAAAATAAAAATAAAAATAAAAATAAAAATAAAAATGCAAATAAAAATAAAAATAAAAATAAAAATAAAAATAAAAATAAAAATAAAAATAAAAATAAAAATAAAAATAAAAATAAAAATAAAAATAAAAATAAAAATAAAAATAAAAATAAAAATAAAAATAAAAATAAAAATAAAAATAAAAATAAAAATGCAAATAAAAATAAAAATAAAAATAAAAATAAAAATAAAAATAAAAATAAAAATAAAAATAAAAATAAAAATAAAAATAAAAATAAAAATAAAAATAAAAATAAAAATAAAAATAAAAATAAAAATAAAAATAAAAATGCAAATAAAAATAAAAATAAAAATGCTAATAAAAATAAAAATAAAAATAAAAATAAAAATAAAAATAAAAATAAAAATAAAATTAAAAATAAAAATAAAAATAAAAATAAAATTAAAAATAATAATAATAATAATAATAATAAATGAATAAATAAATAAATAAATAAATGCAAATACAAATAAAAATAAAAATAAAAATGCAAATAAAAATAAAAATAAAAATAAAAATAAAAATAAAAATAAAAATAAAAATAAAAATAAAAATAAAAATAAAAATAAAAATAAAAATAAAAATAAAAATAAAAATAAAAATAAAAATAAAAATAAAAATAAAAATAAAAATAAAACACTAATTCACCATAAATCGGCAGATGATACTGTAAGTGAACAGGAAACCATCCCCCACCCCGCAGAAAAAGTGTTTCTATAATAGGAAATTACACACGCACAAATATTGCATTATCTTAAGTTGTGCTGTGTCCAAAATTTCTGTCACACTCTAAAAACACTTGTGTCAGCAATAGCTTAATTTGGGTTAAAAAAAATTTTGAATTAAAAATAATTACAAATAATAATAATAATAATAATAATAAATGAATAAATAAATAAATAAATGCAAATAAAAATAAAAATAAAAATAAAAATGCAAATAAAAATAAAAATAAAAATAAAAATAAAAATAAAAATAAAAATGCAAATAAAAATAAAAATAAAAATAAAAATAAAAATAAAAATAAAAATAAAAATAAAAATAAAAATAAAAATAAAAATAAAAATAAAAATAAAAATAAAAATAAAATTAAAAATAATAATAATAATAATAATAATAAATGAATAAATAAATAAATAAATAAATGCAAATACAAATAAAAATAAAAATAAAAATAAAAATAAAAATAAAATTAAAATTAAAATTAAAATTAAAATTAAAATTAAAAATAAAAATAAAAATGCAAATAAAAATAAAAATAAAAATAAAAATAAAAATAAAAATAAAAATAAAAATAAAAATAAAAATAAAAATAAAAATAAAAATAAAAATAAAAATAAAAATGCAAATAAAAATAAAAATAAAAATAAAAATAAAAATAAAAATAAAAATAAAAATAAAAATAAAAATGCAAAAAATAAAAATAAAAATAAAAATAAAAACACTAATTCACCATAAATCGGCAGATGATACTGTAAGTGAACAGGAAACCATCCCCCACCCCGCAGAAAAAGTGTTTCTATAATAGGAAATTACACACGCACAAATATTGCATTATCTTAAGTTGTGCTGTGTCCAAAATTTCTGTCACACTCTAAAAACACTTGTGTCAGCAATAGCTTAATTTGGGTTAAAAAAAAAATTGAATTAAAAATAATTACAAATAATAATAATAATAATAATAATAAATGAATAAATAAATAAATAAATAAAAATAAAAATAAAAATAAAAATAAAAATGCAAATAAAAATAAAAATAAAAATAAAAATAAAAATAAAAATAAAAATAAAAATAAAAATAAAAATAAAAATGCAAATAAAAATAAAAATAAAAATAAAAATAAAAATAAAAATAAAAATGCAAATAAAAATAAAAATAAAAATAAAAATAAAAATAAAAATAAAAATAAAAATAAAAATAAAAATAAAAATAAAAATAAAAATAAAAATAAAAATAAAAATAAAAATGCAAATAAAAATAAAAATAAAAATAAAAATAAAAATAAAAATAAAAATAAAAATAAAAATAAAAATAAAAATAAAAATAAAAATAAAAATAAAAATAAAAATAAAAATAAAAATAAAAATAAAATTAAAAATAATAATAATAATAATAATAATAAATGAATAAATAAATAAATAAATAAATGCAAATACAAATAAAAATAAAAATAAAAATAAAAATAAAATTAAAATTAAAATTAAAATTAAAATTAAAATTAAAAATAAAAATAAAAATGCAAATAAAAATAAAAATAAAAATAAAAATAAAAATAAAAATAAAAATAAAAATAAAAATAAAAATAAAAATAAAAATAAAAATAAAAATAAAAATAAAAATAAAAATAAAAATGCAAATAAAAATGCAAATAAAAATAAAATAAAAAATAATAATAATAATAATAATAATAATAAATGAATAAATAAATAAATAAATAAATGCAAATAAAAATAAAAATAAAAATAAAAATAAAAATAAAAATAAAAATAAAAATAAAAATAAAATAAAAAAAAAAATAAATAAAAAAAATAAAAATAAAAAATAAAAAAAATATATATATAAAAAAAAAATATAAAAAAAAATGGACCGATCCACAACTTGACCCAATGTTCTGGATCATTTTGTATTAAAAAAAATAATAATAAAAAATATATATAATTGGGTAACTTTGTATAAAACAACCCAAGAAAGTGAGGCATTTTGTATAAACAACCCCCAAAAAAGGTGAAAATTAGGTTATTTTGTACAAAACTATAATGGCTTTTAATTGCCACAAAATGGTGGCAAAACACTACTTACAGTAGCAATGTGTAAAATGTCAGCTTTGTTGAAGATACAGTACTTCCTTGACACCAAGATGGCACCAGGTGACCTGAGCACAAAAAGGTCAAGAGGTGAGTTTTTCAGCTAATACTGGAAAATAGCCCCCCAAAATTGGCAAAGTCGTTAATGCTAAAAAACGTGGACATTTTGGATTCGTTCTATTTTTTATCCATCCCAGCTGAGAAGCAGTGTACACCCTTAAATGGTCGCACCATAAAAAATAAAAAAAAACATTTTAGAGTAATTGTTGTAAACAATACAGCATAAACTGTATTCTTTAGACCACAACACTGGTTGAGAATGAATCAAGAGTGCACTCCATTTTGCCTCCTTGAGATATCATCTTCAGTCGACAGCAAATGGCAAAATGGCCGCCTGAGATGGATAAAAACAGCTGGATTTTTCTGCTTAATTCATATTCTACAAAAGCAGTATTAATCAGAAGACAGTAATTAGTGGGGGTGCATACAACAAGGTTATTATTTATTTTATTTTTTTACATGACTTCCCCTATAAGATTTATCTCCACCCCATTATCATAAAATAAAAATGCAAATAAAAATGCAAATAAAAATAAAAATAAAAATAAAAATAAAAATAAAAATAAAAATAAAAATAAAAATAATAATAATAAATGAATAAATAAATAAATAAATAAATGCAAATAAAAATAAAAATAAAAATAAAAATAAAAATGCAAATAAAAATAAAAATAAAAATAAAAATAAAAATGCAAATAAAAATGCAAATAAAAAAAAAATAAAAAAAAAAAATAATAATAATAATAATAATAAATGAATAAATAAATAAATAAATAAATGCAAATAAAAATAAAAATAAAAATAAAAATAAAAATAAAAATAAAAATAAAAATGCAAATAAAAAATAAAAAAAAAAAAATAAAAAAAATAAAAATAAAAAATAAAAAAAATATATATATAAAAAAAAAATATAAAAAAAAATGGACCGATCCACAACTTGACCCAATGTTCTGGATCATTTTGTATTAAAAAAAATAATAATAAAAAATATATATAATTGGGTAACTTTGTATAAAACAACCCAAGAAAGTGAGGCATTTTGTATAAACAACCCCCAAAAAAGGTGAAAATTAGGTTATTTTGTACAAAACTATAATGGCTTTTAATTGCCACAAAATGGTGGCAAAACACTACTTACAGTAGCAATGTGTAAAATGTCAGCTTTGTTGAAGATACAGTACTTCCTTGACACCAAGATGGCACCAGGTGACCTGAGCACAAAAAGGTCAAGAGGTGAGTTTTTCAGCTAATACTGGAAAATAGCCCCCCAAAATTGGCAAAGTCGTTAATGCTAAAAAACGTGGACATTTTGGATTCGTTCTATTTTTTATCCATCCCAGCTGAGAAGCAGTGTACACCCTTAAATGGTCGCACCATAAAAAATAAAAAAAAACATTTTAGAGTAATTGTTGTAAACAATACAGCATAAACTGTATTCTTTAGACCACAACACTGGTTGAGAATGAATCAAGAGTGCACTCCATTTTGCCTCCTTGAGATATCATCTTCAGTCGACAGCAAATGGCAAAATGGCCGCCTGAGATGGATAAAAACAGCTGGATTTTTCTGCTTAATTCATATTCTACAAAAGCAGTATTAATCAGAAGACAGTAATTAGTGGGGGTGCATACAACAAGGTTATTATTTAATTTTTTTTTTTACATGACTTCCCCTATAAGATTTATCTCCACCCCATTATCATAAAATAAAAATGCAAATAAAAATGCAAATAAAAATAAAAATAAAAATAAAAATAAAAATAAAAATAAAAATAAAAATAAAAATAAAAATAAAAATAAAAATAAAAATAAAAATAAAAATAATAATAATAAATGAATAAATAAATAAATAAATAAATGCAAATAAAAATAAAAATAAAAATAAAAATAAAAATGCAAATAAAAATAAAAATAAAAATAAAAATAAAAATGCAAATAAAAATGCAAATAAAAATAAAATAAAAAATAATAATAATAATAATAATAATAATAAATGAATAAATAAATAAATAAATAAATGCAAATAAAAATAAAAATAAAAATAAAAATAAAAATAAAAATAAAAATAAAAATAAAAATGCAAATAAAAAAAAAAATAATAAAAAAAATAAAAATAAAAATAAAAAATAAAAAAAATATATATATAAAAAAAAAATAAAATAAAAAATGGACCGATCCACAACTTGACCCAATGTTCTGGATCATTTTGTATTAAAAAAAATAATAATAAAAAATATATATAATTGGGTAACTTTGTATAAAACAACCCAAGAAAGTGAGGCATTTTGTATAAACAACCCCCAAAAAAGGTGAAAATTAGGTTATTTTGTACAAAACTATAATGGCTTTTAATTGCCACAAAATGGTGGCAAAACACTACTTACAGTAGCAATGTGTAAAATGTCAGCTTTGTTGAAGATACAGTACTTCCTTGACACCAAGATGGCACCAGGTGACCTGAGCACAAAAAGGTCAAGAGGTTGGCAAAGTCGTTAATGCTAAAAAACGTGGACATTTTGGATTCGTTCTATTTTTTATCCATCCCAGCTGAGAAGCAGTGTACACCCTTAAATGGTCGCACCATAAAAAATAAAAAAAAACATTTTAGAGTAATTGTTGTAAACAATACAGCATAAACTGTATTCTTTAGACCACAACACTGGTTGAGAATGAATCAAGAGTGCACTCCATTTTGCCTCCTTGAGATATCATCTTCAGTCGACAGCAAATGGCAAAATGGCCGCCTGAGATGGATAAAAACAGCTGGATTTTTCTGCTTAATTCATATTCTACAAAAGCAGTATTAATCAGAAGACAGTAATTAGTGGGGGTGCATACAACAAGGTTATTATTTAATTATTTTTTTTACATGACTTCCCCTATAAGATTTATCTCCACCCCATTATCATAAAATAAAAATGCAAATAAAAATGCAAATAAAAATAAAAATAAAAATAAAAATAAAAATAAAAATAAAAATAAAAATAAAAATAAAAATAAAAATAAAAATAAAAATAAAAATAAAAATAATAATAATAAATGAATAAATAAATAAATAAATAAATGCAAATAAAAATAAAATTAAAAATAAAAATAAAAATGCAAATAAAAATAAAAATAAAAATAAAAATAAAAATGCAAATAAAAATGCAAATAAAAATAAAATAAAAAATAATAATAATAATAATAATAATAAATGAATAAATAAATAAATAAATAAATGCAAATGAAAATAAAAATAAAAATAAAAATAAAAATGCAAATAATTAGTAATTAGTGGGGGTGCATACAACAAGGTTATTATTTAATTTTTTTTTTTACATGACTTCCCCTATAAGATTTATCTCCACCCCATTATCATAAAATAAAAATGCAAATAAAAATAAAAATAAAAATAAAAATAAAAATAAAAATAATAATAATAAATGAATAAATAAATAAATAAATAAATGCAAATAAAAATAAAAATAAAAATAAAAATAAAAATAAAAATAAAAATAAAAATAAAAATAAAAATAAAAATAAAAATAAAAATAAAAATAAAAATAAAAATGCAAATAAAAATGCAAATAAAAATAAAAATAAAAATGCAAATAAAAATAAAAATAAAAATAAAAATAAAAATAAAAATAAAAATAAAAATAAAAATAAAAATAAAAATAAAAATAAAAATAAAAATAAAAATAAAATTAAAAATAATAATAATAATAATAATAATAATAAATGAATAAATAAATAAATAAATAAATAAATAAATAAATGCAAATAAAAATAAAAATAAAAATAAAAATAAAAATAAAAATAAAAATAAAAATAAAAATAAAAATAAAAATAAAAATAAAAATAAAAATAAAAATAAAAATAAAAATAAAAACAAAAATAAAAATAAAAATGCAAATAAAAATAAAAACACTAATTCACCATAAATCGGCAGATGATACTGTAAATGAACAGGAAACCATCCCCACCCCCACCCCGCAGAAAAAGTGTTTCTATAATAGGAAATTACACACGCACAAAAATTGCATTATCTTAAGTTGTGCTGTGTCCAAAATTTCTGTCACACTCTAAAAACACTTGTGTCAGCAATAGCTTAATTTGGGTTAAAAAAATTTTTTAATTAAAAATAATTAAAAATAATAATAATAATAATAATAATAAATGAATAAATAAATAAATAAATAAATGCAAATAAAAATAAAAATAAAAATAAAAATAAAAATAAAAATAAAAATAAAAATAAAAATAAAAATAAAAATAAAAATGCAAATAAAAAAAAAAATTAAAAAAAAAAAAAAAAAAAAAATCAAATAAAATGGACCGATCCACAACTTGACCCAATGTTCTGGATCATTTTGTATTAAAAAAAAAAATAATAAAAAATATATATAATTGGGTAACTTTGTATAAAACAACCCAAGAAAGTGAGGCATTTTGTATAAACAACCCCCAAAAAAGGTGAAAATTAGGTTATTTTGTACAAAACTATAATGGCTTTTAATTGCCACAAAATGGTGGCAAAACACTACTTACAGTAGCAATGTGTAAAATGTCAGCTTTGTTGAAGATACAGTACTTCCTTGACACCAAGATGGCACCAGGTGACCTGAGCACAAAAAGGTCAAGAGGTGAGTTTTTCAGCTAATACTGGAAAATAGCCCCCCAAAATTGGCAAAGTCGTTAATGCTAAAAAACGTGGACATTTTGGATTCGTTCTATTTTTTATCCATCCCAGCTGAGAAGCAGTGTACACCCTTAAATGGTCGCACCATAAAAAATAAAAAAAAACATTTTAGAGTAATTGTTGTAAACAATACAGCATAAACTGTATTCTTTAGACCACAACACTGGTTGAGAATGAATCAAGAGTGCACTCCATTTTGCCTCCTTGAGATATCATCTTCAGTCGACAGCAAATGGCAAAATGGCCGCCTGAGATGGATAAAAACAGCTGGATTTTTCTGCTTAATTCATATTCTACAAAAGCAGTATTAATCAGAAGACAGTAATTAGTGGGGGTGCATACAACAAGGTTATTATTTAATTTTTTTTTTTACATGACTTCCCCTATAAGATTTATCTCCACCCCATTATCATAAAATAAAAATGCAAATAAAAATGCAAATAAAAATAAAAATAAAAATGCAAATAAAAATGCAAATAAAAATGCAAATAAAAATAAAATAAAAAAAAATAATAATAATAATAATAATAATAAATGAATAAATAAATAAATAAATAAATGCAAATAAAAATAAAAATAAAAATAAAAATAAAAATAAAAATAAAAATAAAAATGCAAATAAAAAATAAAAAAAAAAAAATAAAAAAAATAAAAATAAAAAATAAAAAAAATATATATATAAAAAAAAAATATAAAAAAAAATGGACCGATCCACAACTTGACCCAATGTTCTGGATCATTTTGTATTAAAAAAAATAATAATAAAAAATATATATAATTGGGTAACTTTGTATAAAACAACCCAAGAAAGTGAGGCATTTTGTATAAACAACCCCCAAAAAAGGTGAAAATTAGGTTATTTTGTACAAAACTATAATGGCTTTTAATTGCCACAAAATGGTGGCAAAACACTACTTACAGTAGCAATGTGTAAAATGTCAGCTTTGTTGAAGATACAGTACTTCCTTGACACCAAGATGGCACCAGGTGACCTGAGCACAAAAAGGTCAAGAGGTGAGTTTTTCAGCTAATACTGGAAAATAGCCCCCCAAAATTGGCAAAGTCGTTAATGCTAAAAAACGTGGACATTTTGGATTCGTTCTATTTTTTATCCATCCCAGCTGAGAAGCAGTGTACACCCTTAAATGGTCGCACCATAAAAAATAAAAAAAAACATTTTAGAGTAATTGTTGTAAACAATACAGCATAAACTGTATTCTTTAGACCACAACACTGGTTGAGAATGAATCAAGAGTGCACTCCATTTTGCCTCCTTGAGATATCATCTTCAGTCGACAGCAAATGGCAAAATGGCCGCCTGAGATGGATAAAAACAGCTGGATTTTTCTGCTTAATTCATATTCTACAAAAGCAGTATTAATCAGAAGACAGTAATTAGTGGGGGTGCATACAACAAGGTTATTATTTAATTTTTTTTTTTACATGACTTCCCCTATAAGATTTATCTCCACCCCATTATCATAAAATAAAAATGCAAATAAAAATGCAAATAAAAATAAAAATAAAAATAAAAATAAAAATAAAAATAAAAATAAAAATAAAAATAAAAATAAAAATAAAAATAAAAATAAAAATAAAAATAATAATAATAAATGAATAAATAAATAAATAAATAAATGCAAATAAAAATAAAAATAAAAATAAAAATAAAAATGCAAATAAAAATAAAAATAAAAATAAAAATAAAAATGCAAATAAAAATGCAAATAAAAATAAAATAAAAAATAATAATAATAATAATAATAATAATAAATGAATAAATAAATAAATAAATAAATGCAAATAAAAATAAAAATAAAAATAAAAATAAAAATAAAAATAAAAATAAAAATGCAAATAAAAAAAAAAATAATAAAAAAAATAAAAATAAAAATAAAAAATAAAAAAAATATATATATAAAAAAAAAATAAAATAAAAAATGGACCGATCCACAACTTGACCCAATGTTCTGGATCATTTTGTATTAAAAAAAATAATAATAAAAAATATATATAATTGGGTAACTTTGTATAAAACAACCCAAGAAAGTGAGGCATTTTGTATAAACAACCCCCAAAAAAGGTGAAAATTAGGTTATTTTGTACAAAACTATAATGGCTTTTAATTGCCACAAAATGGTGGCAAAACACTACTTACAGTAGCAATGTGTAAAATGTCAGCTTTGTTGAAGATACAGTACTTCCTTGACACCAAGATGGCACCAGGTGACCTGAGCACAAAAAGGTCAAGAGGTTGGCAAAGTCGTTAATGCTAAAAAACGTGGACATTTTGGATTCGTTCTATTTTTTATCCATCCCAGCTGAGAAGCAGTGTACACCCTTAAATGGTCGCACCATAAAAAATAAAAAAAAACATTTTAGAGTAATTGTTGTAAACAATACAGCATAAACTGTATTCTTTAGACCACAACACTGGTTGAGAATGAATCAAGAGTGCACTCCATTTTGCCTCCTTGAGATATCATCTTCAGTCGACAGCAAATGGCAAAATGGCCGCCTGAGATGGATAAAAACAGCTGGATTTTTCTGCTTAATTCATATTCTACAAAAGCAGTATTAATCAGAAGACAGTAATTAGTGGGGGTGCATACAACAAGGTTATTATTTAATTATTTTTTTTACATGACTTCCCCTATAAGATTTATCTCCACCCCATTATCATAAAATAAAAATGCAAATAAAAATGCAAATAAAAATGCAAATAAAAATAAAAATAAAAATAAAAATAAAAATAAAAATAAAAATAAAAATAAAAATAAAAATAAAAATAAAAATAATAATAATAAATGAATAAATAAATAAATAAATAAATGCAAATAAAAATAAAATTAAAAATAAAAATAAAAATGCAAATAAAAATAAAAATAAAAATAAAAATAAAAATGCAAATAAAAATGCAAATAAAAATAAAATAAAAAATAATAATAATAATAATAATAATAATAAATGAATAAATAAATAAATAAATAAATGCAAATAAAAATAAAAATAAAAATAAAAATAAAAATGCAAATAATTAGTAATTAGTGGGGGTGCATACAACAAGGTTATTATTTAATTTTTTTTTTTACATGACTTCCCCTATAAGATTTATCTCCACCCCATTATCATAAAATAAAAATGCAAATAAAAATAAAAATAAAAATAAAAATAAAAATAAAAATAATAATAATAAATGAATAAATAAATAAATAAATAAATGCAAATAAAAATAAAAATAAAAATAAAAATAAAAATAAAAATAAAAATAAAAATAAAAATAAAAATAAAAATAAAAATAAAAATAAAAATAAAAATAAAAATAAAAATGCAAATAAAAATGCAAATAAAAATAAAAATAAAAATGCAAATAAAAATAAAAATAAAAATAAAAATAAAAATAAAAATAAAAATAAAAATAAAAATAAAAATAAAAATAAAAATAAAAATAAAAATAAAAATAAAATTAAAAATAATAATAATAATAATAATAATAATAAATGAATAAATAAATAAATAAATAAATAAATAAATAAATGCAAATAAAAATAAAAATAAAAATAAAAATAAAAATAAAAATAAAAATAAAAATAAAAATAAAAATAAAAATAAAAATAAAAATAAAAATAAAAATAAAAATAAAAATAAAAATAAAAACAAAAATAAAAATAAAAATGCAAATAAAAATAAAAACACTAATTCACCATAAATCGGCAGATGATACTGTAAATGAACAGGAAACCATCCCCACCCCCACCCCGCAGAAAAAGTGTTTCTATAATAGGAAATTACACACGCACAAAAATTGCATTATCTTAAGTTGTGCTGTGTCCAAAATTTCTGTCACACTCTAAAAACACTTGTGTCAGCAATAGCTTAATTTGGGTTAAAAAATTTTTTTAATTAAAAATAATTAAAAATAATAATAATAATAATAATAATAAATGAATAAATAAATAAATAAATAAATGCAAATAAAAATAAAAATAAAAATAAAAATAAAAATAAAAATAAAAATAAAAATAAAAATAAAAATAAAAATAAAAATGCAAATAAAAAAAAAAATTAAAAAAAAAAAAAAAAAAAAATCAAATAAAATGGACCGATCCACAACTTGACCCAATGTTCTGGATCATTTTGTATTAAAAAAAAAAATAATAAAAAATATATATAATTGGGTAACTTTGTATAAAACAACCCAAGAAAGTGAGGCATTTTGTATAAACAACCCCCAAAAAAGGTGAAAATTAGGTTATTTTGTACAAAACTATAATGGCTTTTAATTGCCACAAAATGGTGGCAAAACACTACTTACAGTAGCAATGTGTAAAATGTCAGCTTTGTTGAAGATACAGTACTTCCTTGACACCAAGATGGCACCAGGTGACCTGAGCACAAAAAGGTCAAGAGGTGAGTTTTTCAGCTAATACTGGAAAATAGCCCCCCAAAATTGGCAAAGTCGTTAATGCTAAAAAACGTGGACATTTTGGATTCGTTCTATTTTTTATCCATCCCAGCTGAGAAGCAGTGTACACCCTTAAATGGTCGCACCATAAAAAATAAAAAAAAACATTTTAGAGTAATTGTTGTAAACAATACAGCATAAACTGTATTCTTTAGACCACAACACTGGTTGAGAATGAATCAAGAGTGCACTCCATTTTGCCTCCTTGAGATATCATCTTCAGTCGACAGCAAATGGCAAAATGGCCGCCTGAGATGGATAAAAACAGCTGGATTTTTCTGCTTAATTCATATTCTACAAAAGCAGTATTAATCAGAAGACAGTAATTAGTGGGGGTGCATACAACAAGGTTATTATTTAATTTTTTTTTTTACATGACTTCCCCTATAAGATTTATCTCCACCCCATTATCATAAAATAAAAATGCAAATAAAAATGCAAATAAAAATAAAAATAAAAATAAAAATAAAAATAAAAATAAAAATAAAAATAAAAATAAAAATAAAAATAAAAATAAAAATAAAAATAAAAATAATAATAATAAATGAATAAATAAATAAATAAATAAATGCAAATAAAAATAAAATTAAAAATAAAAATAAAAATGCAAATAAAAATAAAAATAAAAATAAAAATAAAAATGCAAATAAAAATGCAAATAAAAATAAAATAAAAAATAATAATAATAATAATAATAATAAATGAATAAATAAATAAATAAATAAATGCAAATAAAAATAAAAATAAAAATAAAAATAAAAATGCAAATAATTAGTAATTAGTGGGGGTGCATACAACAAGGTTATTATTTAATTTTTTTTTTTACATGACTTCCCCTATAAGATTTATCTCCACCCCATTATCATAAAATAAAAATGCAAATAAAAATAAAAATAAAAATAAAAATAAAAATAAAAATAATAATAATAAATGAATAAATAAATAAATAAATAAATGCAAATAAAAATAAAAATAAAAATAAAAATAAAAATAAAAATAAAAATAAAAATAAAAATAAAAATAAAAATAAAAATAAAAATAAAAATAAAAATAAAAATAAAAATAAAAATAAAAATAAAAATAAAAATAAAAATAAAAATAAAAATAAAAATAAAAATGCAAATAAAAATGCAAATAAAAATAAAAATAAAAATGCAAATAAAAATAAAAATAAAAATAAAAATAAAAATAAAAATAAAAATAAAAATAAAAATAAAAATAAAAATAAAAATAAAAATAAAAATAAAAATAAAATTAAAAATAATAATAATAATAATAATAATAATAAATGAATAAATAAATAAATAAATAAATAAATAAATAAATGCAAATAAAAATAAAAATAAAAATAAAAATAAAAATAAAAATAAAAATAAAAATAAAAATAAAAATAAAAATAAAAATAAAAATAAAAATAAAAATAAAAATAAAAATAAAAATAAAAATAAAAATAAAAATAAAAATAAAAATAAAAACAAAAATAAAAATAAAAATGCAAATAAAAATAAAAACACTAATTCACCATAAATCGGCAGATGATACTGTAAATGAACAGGAAACCATCCCCACCCCCACCCCGCAGAAAAAGTGTTTCTATAATAGGAAATTACACACGCACAAAAATTGCATTATCTTAAGTTGTGCTGTGTCCAAAATTTCTGTCACACTCTAAAAACACTTGTGTCAGCAATAGCTTAATTTGGGTTAAAAAATTTTTTTAATTAAAAATAATTAAAAATAATAATAATAATAATAATAATAAATGAATAAATAAATAAATAAATAAATGCAAATAAAAATAAAAATAAAAATAAAAATAAAAATAAAAATAAAAATAAAAATAAAAATAAAAATAAAAATAAAAATAAAAATGCAAATAAAAAAAAAAATTAAAAAAAAAAAAAAAAAAAAAAAATCAAATAAAATGGACCGATCCACAACTTGACCCAATGTTCTGGATCATTTTGTATTAAAAAAAAAAATAATAAAAAATATATATAATTGGGTAACTTTGTATAAAACAACCCAAGAAAGTGAGGCATTTTGTATAAACAACCCCCAAAAAAGGTGAAAATTAGGTTATTTTGTACAAAACTATAATGGCTTTTAATTGCCACAAAATGGTGGCAAAACACTACTTACAGTAGCAATGTGTAAAATGTCAGCTTTGTTGAAGATACAGTACTTCCTTGACACCAAGATGGCACCAGGTGACCTGAGCACAAAAAGGTCAAGAGGTGAGTTTTTCAGCTAATACTGGAAAATAGCCCCCCAAAATTGGCAAAGTCGTTAATGCTAAAAAACGTGGACATTTTGGATTCGTTCTATTTTTTATCCATCCCAGCTGAGAAGCAGTGTACACCCATAAATGGTCGCACCATAAAAAATAAAAAAAACCATTTTAGAGTAATTGTTGTAAACAATACAGCATAAACCGTATTCTTTAGACCACAACACTGGTTGAGAATGAATCAAGAGTGCACTCCATTTTGCCTCCTTGAGATATCATCTTCAGTCGACAGCAAATGGCAAAATGGCCGCCTGAGATGGATAAAAACAGCTGGATTTTTCTGCTTAATTCATATTCTACAAAAGCAGTATTAATCAGAAGACAGTAATTAGTGGGGGTGCATACAACAAGGTTATTATTTATTTATTTTTTTTACATGACTTCCCCTATAAGATTTATCTCCACCCCATTATCATAAAATAAAAATGCAAATAAAAATAAAAATAAAAATAAAAATAAAAATAAAAATAAAAATAAAAATAAAAATAAAAATAATAATAATAAATGAATAAATAAATAAATAAATAAATGCAAATAAAAATAAAAATAAAAATAAAAATAAAAATGCAAATAAAAATAAAAATAAAAATAAAAATAAAAATGCAAATAAAAATAAAAATAAAAATAAAATTAAAAATAATAATAATAATAATAATAATAATAAATGAATAAATAAATAAATAAATAAATGCAAATAAAAATTAAAAATAAAAATAAAAATAAAAATGCAAATAAAAATAAAAATAAAAATAAAAATAAAAATAAAAATAAAAATAAAAATAAAAATAAAAATAAAAATAAAAATAAAAATAAAAATAAAAATAAAAATGCAAATAAAAAAAAAATTAAAAAAAAAAAAAATAATAATAATAATAAATGAATAAATAAATAAATAAATAAATGCAAATAAAAATAAAAATAAAAATAAAAATAAAAATGCAAATAAAAATAAAAATAAAAATGCAAATAAAAATAAAAATAAAAATAAAAATGCAAATAAAAATAAAAATAAAAATAAAAATAAAAATAAAAATAAAAATAAAAATAAAAATAATAATAATAATAATAATAATAATAAATGAATAAATAAATAAATGCAAATAAAAATAAAAATAAAAATAAAAATGCAAATAAAAATAAAAATAAAAATAAAAATAAAAATAAAAATAAAAATAAAAATAAAAATAAAAATAAAATTAAAAATAATAATAATAATAATTATAATAAATGAATAAATAAATAAATAAATAAATGCAAATAAAAATAAAAATAAAAATAATAATAATAATAATAATAATAATAAATGAATAAATAAATAAATAAATAAATGCAAATAAAAATAAAAATAAAAATGCAAATAAAAATAAAAATAAAAATATAAATAAAAATAAAAATAAAAATAAAAATAAAAATAAAAATAAAAATAAAAATAAAAATAAAAATAAAAATAAAAATAAAAATGCAAATAAAAATAAAAATAAAAATGCAAATAAAAACAAAAATAAAAATAAAAATGCAAATAAAAATAAAAACACTAATTCACCATAAATCGGCAGATGATACTGTAAATGAACAGGAAACCATCCCCACCCCCACCCCGCAGAAAAAGTGTTTCTATAATAGGAAATTACACACGCACAAAAATTGCATTATCTTAAGTTGTGCTGTGTCCAAAATTTCTGTCACACTCTAAAAACACTTGTGTCAGCAATAGCTTAATTTGGGTTAAAAAATTTTTTTAATTAAAAATAATTAAAAATAATAATAATAATAATAATAATAAATGAATAAATAAATAAATAAATAAATGCAAATAAAAATAAAAATAAAAATAAAAATAAAAATAAAAATAAAAATAAAAATAAAAATAAAAATAAAAATAAAAATAAAAATAAAAATAAAAATGCAAAAAAAAAAATAAAAATAAAAAAAAAAAAATCAAATAAAATGGACCGATCCACAACTTGACCCAATGTTCTGGATCATTTTGTATTAAAAAAAAAAATAATAAAAAATATATATAATTGGGTAACTTTGTATAAAACAACCCAAGAAAGTGAGGCATTTTGTATAAACAACCCCCAAAAAAGGTGAAAATTAGGTTATTTTGTACAAAACTATAATGGCTTTTAATTGCCACAAAATGGTGGCAAAACACTACTTACAGTAGCAATGTGTAAAATGTCAGCTTTGTTGAAGATACAGTACTTCCTTGACACCAAGATGGCACCAGGTGACCTGAGCACAAAAAGGTCAAGAGGTGAGTTTTTCAGCTAATACTGGAAAATAGCCCCCCAAAATTGGCAAAGTCGTTAATGCTAAAAAACGTGGACATTTTGGATTCGTTCTATTTTTTATCCATCCCAGCTGAGAAGCAGTGTACACCCTTAAATGGTCGCACCATAAAAAATAAAAAAAAACATTTTAGAGTAATTGTTGTAAACAATACAGCATAAACTGTATTCTTTAGACCACAACACTGGTTGAGAATGAATCAAGAGTGCACTCCATTTTGCCTCCTTGAGATATCATCTTCAGTCGACAGCAAATGGCAAAATGGCCGCCTGAGATGGATAAAAACAGCTGGATTTTTCTGCTTAATTCATATTCTACAAAAGCAGTATTAATCAGAAGACAGTAATTAGTGGGGGTGCATACAACAAGGTTATTATTTAATTTTTTTTTTTACATGACTTCCCCTATAAGATTTATCTCCACCCCATTATCATAAAATAAAAATGCAAATAAAAATGCAAATAAAAATGCAAATAAAAATAAAAATAAAAATAAAAATAATAATAAAAATAAAAATAAAAATAAAAATAAAAATAATAATAATAAATGAATAAATAAATAAATAAATAAATGCAAATAAAAATAAAAATAAAAATAAAAATAAAAATGCAAATAAAAATAAAAATAAAAATAAAAATAAAAATGCAAATAAAAATAAAAATAAAAATAAAATTAAAAATAATAATAATAATAATAATAATAATAAATGAATAAATAAATAAATAAATAAATGCAAATAAAAATTAAAAATAAAAATAAAAATAAAAATGCAAATAAAAATAAAAATAAAAATAAAAATAAAAATAAAAATAAAAATAAAAATAAAAATAAAAATAAAAATAAAAATAAAAATAAAAAAAAAATAAAAAAATAAAAAAATAATAATAATAATAAATGAATAAATAAATAAATAAATAAATGCAAATAAAAATAAAAATAAAAATAAAAATAAAAATGCAAATAAAAATAAAAATAAAAATGCAAATAAAAATAAAAATAAAAATGCAAATAAAAATAAAAATAAAAATAAAAATAAAAATGCAAATAAAAATAAAAATAAAAATAAAAATAAAAATAAAAATAAAAATAAAAATAAAAATAAAAATAAAAATAAAAATAAAATTAAAAATAATAATAATAATAATAATAATAATAATAAATGAATAAATAAATAAATGCAAATAAAAATAAAAATAAAAATAAAAATGCAAATAAAAATAAAAATAAAAATAAAAATAAAAATAAAAATAAAAATAAAAATAAAAATAAAAATAAAATTAAAAATAATAATAATAATAATTATAATAAATGAATAAATAAATAAATAAATAAATGCAAATAAAAATAAAAATAAAAATAATAATAATAATAATAATAATAATAAATGAATAAATAAATAAATAAATAAATGCAAATAAAAATAAAAATAAAAATGCAAATAAAAATAAAAATAAAAATATAAATAAAAATAAAAATAAAAATAAAAATAAAAATAAAAATAAAAATAAAAATAAAAATAAAAATAAAAATAAAAATAAAAATAAAAATAAAAATAAAAATGCAAATAAAAATAAAAATAAAAATGCAAATAAAAACAAAAATAAAAATAAAAATGCAAATAAAAATAAAAACACTAATTCACCATAAATCGGCAGATGATACTGTAAATGAACAGGAAACCATCCCCACCCCCACCCCGCAGAAAAAGTGTTTCTATAATAGGAAATTACACACGCACAAAAATTGCATTATCTTAAGTTGTGCTGTGTCCAAAATTTCTGTCACACTCTAAAAACACTTGTGTCAGCAATAGCTTAATTTGGGTTAAAATTTTTTTTTAATTAAAAATAATTAAAAATAATAATAATAATAATAATAATAAATGAATAAATAAATAAATAAATAAATGCAAATAAAAATAAAAATAAAAATAAAAATAAAAATAAAAATAAAAATAAAAATAAAAATAAAAATAAAAATGCAAAAAAAAAAAAAAAAAAAAAAAAAAAATCAAATAAAATGGACCGATCCACAACTTGACCCAATGTTCTGGATCATTTTGTATTAAAAAAAAAAATAATAAAAAATATATATAATTGGGTAACTTTGTATAAAACAACCCAAGAAAGTGAGGCATTTTGTATAAACAACCCCCAAAAAAGGTGAAAATTAGGTTATTTTGTACAAAACTATAATGGCTTTTAATTGCCACAAAATGGTGGCAAAACACTACTTACAGTAGCAATGTGTAAAATGTCAGCTTTGTTGAAGATACAGTACTTCCTTGACACCAAGATGGCACCAGGTGACCTGAGCACAAAAAGGTCAAGAGGTGAGTTTTTCAGCTAATACTGGAAAATAGCCCCCCAAAATTGGCAAAGTCGTTAATGCTAAAAAACGTGGACATTTTGGATTCGTTCTATTTTTTATCCATCCCAGCTGAGAAGCAGTGTACACCCTTAAATGGTCGCACCATAAAAAAAAAAAAAAAACATTTTAGAGTAATTGTTGTAAACAATACAGCATAAACCGTATTCTTTAGACCACAACACTGGTTGAGAATGAATCAAGAGTGCACTCCATTTTGCCTCCTTGAGATATCATCTTCAGTCGACAGCAAATGGCAAAATGGCCGCCTGAGATGGATAAAAACAGCTGGATTTTTCTGCTTAATTCATATTCTACAAAAGCAGTATTAATCAGAAGACAGTAATTAGTGGGGGTGCATACAACAAGGTTATTTTTATTTATTTTTTTTTACATGACTTCCCCTATAAGATTTATCTCCACCCCATTATCATAAATCAGAATATATTTCCTTCATGCTGAAAAAAAATTGTCTGTGTTGGCATTTTTTTTTTTTTATGCGCAGGTGTCTGTCTTGCTCCTTTACGACTGCCCGCACACATACACGCACGCATGTGGGTTTCAACATGCATGGCGGCTTGGTGTTGTGTGCGCACGCCAGCCCGCTGATGAAGTGTCCTCCAGGGACACCTCGCATCAAGGGTGGCAAATCACTCTGATTGATCAGTCCTCTGCCCCTCCCATCCTCATTCCAATCCGACCCCCCCCCCCACCACCATTGCCCTCTCCTCCCACCCGAGCCCCCGGTGATCAATCACGCCGTCAATCACACAGGTAGCGACGACATTATTCAATACTTCGCCCCCACTTCGCCAAGGTTTATGATGACAAAGACAAACTCTTCCCTTTTGGTCCCTGAAGTAATCATGGTGCACATGCTGATAAAGGACAGAGGGTGGAAGGTGCGGGTGGGGTCGGGGTGGGGGGTGCGCTGGACACAGCTAATGAGCCTCATTAGTGGAGCATTGTCTGCAAGTCACATGAATTATCCATGTTGTCTTGAATGCCAACATCAGTGAATATGAGCGTGAACAAAAGGTGGAGCGACAATATTTGGACACAAGTCACTCTCATCTATAGTTGCTGTGGTTACCGGGCTCAAATTTCAAATTTCTAGTTCTTGACTGTAAAACGGATACAAAAGGGCCACCATGGTGAGTATGGATACCTTGAAGTCTAAATGTGTAAAAAAAATAAAATAATAATAGTGAGCACCCACTTGTGGAGATGTTAGCCAACGCTAATCTGTGTATCAACCAAATCTCACTTTCGGATTTGATATTATAGTCTTAGTCTGTGTAGTCCAGTAGTTGCTTGAAATTGGCAAATTTTCACAAGTCATGTCTGGAGAAACTTGGTGTGAAGAATTTACATATAGGCCATAATACTGCTGGGTCAACAGAGAGTCCGGCTTTTATTACCATGACGACCAGGGAACTAGAGAGAGTTGTTTAAAAAACAAAAAACAAAAAATGCTCATAGAGAAAATATGTTTAACTTGTGTAACTTATGAACCAAACCAGGTTTACACTTTTGTAATTGTACATTGCAAGTGTGTAAATGCCAAAAGTCTCACAACCTTGGCATGTGCAAGCAGGCATCCCAACATCAACAAAAACAAACTCAAGGTCTCCTCCTACATACAAGCATTGCCTCTGTGCTGACTGGGAGAATGTGACGTACCCATGCCAGTCAAGGTCCACCACGAACACGAGGAGTCCTTTTTTTAAACTGCACTGGCAGTACAGAATGTACAAAATACAAAAAAAAATAAAATAAAATGGGTTGCTGTAACTAGAGTTGTAGAGGCAGTGATTAGTGGTAACAAGTGTGTAGCGCTGTACTGCACCCTGCTGGTCAAAAGATGTTAGTACAGATATACGCATGCCAAAAATACATACATTATTCATCATTAATATAGTAATGTTCTTTTGTGCCACCATAAAAGGTAATAGGTGATATAGCAAAGAACAACAAATTTTATTTTATTTTAAATTTAATTTAATTTAATTTTATTTTATTTTTAATTTAATTTTATTTAATTTTATTTTAAATTTAATTTTATTTTTAATTTAATTTAATTTTATTTTATTTTTAATTCTATTTTATTTTAAATTTAATTTAATTCTATTTTATTTTATTTTTAATTTTATTTTATTTTTAATTTAATTTTATTTTATTTTTAATTTAATTTTATTTTATTTTTAATTTAATTTTATTTAATTTTATTTTTAATTTAATTTTATTTAATTTTATTTTTAATTTAATT